>NC_045965.1:55825171-56132046 GCF_010909765.2 Amblyraja radiata | reverse complement strand
AGGGGGGAGGCTATGCGATCACTGATCACTGGCCTTGGGGGTACCCGGTGAGGGAGTGGAGCAACCGAGTGGGGAGAGGGTGTGGAAGAAGGGTAGGAACGTTTTGAAATTTGATGTATTAAATCATGTTTTAGTGCACTGTAGAAGTATGATTTCAATGTTTTTTGTATGAAGTATGAGGTAACTTTTTAAGGGGTAACTTTATCCACACAAAGGGTGATGGGTGTATGGAACAAGCTGCCAGAGGAGGTAGTTGAGGCAGGGACCATCCCAACATTTAAGAAAAAGTTAGACGGATACATGGATAGGACAGGTTTGGAGGTATGAACCAAAAGCAGGTGGCGTACCTGGGACATGTTGGCGGGTGTGGGCAAGTTGCGCTGAAGGGCCTGTTTTCCCACTGTATGACTACATTATACCTCCGCCATGCATGAATGCTTCAAAATCAAGTGATCGAGTTTTATTGCCATATACTCAAGCATAGAAACATTGAAAATAGGTGCAGGAATAGGCCCTTCGGCCCTTCGAGCCAGCACTGCCATTCAATATGATCATGGCTATTCATCTAAAATCAGTACCTCTTTCCTGTTTTTTCCCCATATCCCTTGATGTCATTAGCCCCAAGAACTAAATGTAACTCTCTCTTGAAAACATCCAGTGAATTGGCCTGCACTGCCTTCTGTGGCAGAGAATTCCACAGATTCACAACTCTCTACGTGAAGAAAGTTTGTCCTCATCTCAGTCCTAACTGCCCCCCCCCCCCCTTTTATTCTTAAACTGTGACCCCTGGTTCTGAACGCCCCCAACATCGGGAACATTTTTCCTGCAGTTACAGTAAGTGAAAATCTAGCAGGCAAGCAGGATACTTTCTCCAACCACCCCCATTTGAAGTCCACTACCTTCCACCGTATCTACCCAGTGCTTGGTACTTACTTCCAGCAGCCTCTGGTTGTCCTCCAGGATGCACCGAGCCACAACCTGATCCATGCCGGTCACCTGGGCAAATTCGACACAGAGACTCTCTCTCTCTGCCCCCTCTCTTCCGCTCTCTCTCCTCTAAACCCCCCCCCCTCTCTCTCTCCCCCTCTATCTCTCCCCTCCCCCTCTCTTTCCCCTCTCTCCCTCTCTGTCTCCTCTCACCCCCTCTCTCTCCCCTGTCTCCCCCTCTCACCCCTTCCCTCTCTTCTCTCCCCTCTCTCCCTCCCACCTTACTCTTCCCCCTCTCTCTTGTCCCCTCTCTCCTCTTTCTCTCCCCCCTCTCCCTCTCTCTCCCCTCTTTCCCCTAACTCTCTCTCCCCCTCTCTCTCCCCATCTCTTTCTTCTCTCTCTCCCCCTCTTCTCTCTCCCCCTCTCTCTCCTCTCTCTCTCCCTCTTTCTTCTCTCTCTCCCCCTCTTCTCTCTCCCCGCTCTCTCCCCCTCGCTTCCCCAACCTCTTTCTCCCTCCCTCTCTCTCCCTCTCCACACACTCTCCCCTCTCTCTTTCCCCTCTCTCTCTGTCTCTCCTCTCACCTCTCTCTCTTCCCCCTCTCTCCTCCTCTCTTCCCCATTTCTCCCTCCTACCTCACTCTTCCCCTTGCCCTCTCTTTCTCCTCTGTCTCTATCTCTTTTTATTTGCCCCCTATCTCTCTTTCCCCGTTTCTCTCTTTCCCCCTCTCTCTTTTACCACCCCTCTCTCTTCCCCTTCTCTCTCCCATTCTCTCCTACCCTCTCCTCCCTCTCTCTCTTCCCTCTCACCCCTCTCTCACTCCCCCCCTCTCCCACCTCACTCTCTCCCCCTCTCTCTCCTCTCACCCCCCTCTCTCTCCCCCCACTGTCTCCCTGTCGCCTTCCCCTCTCTCTCTCTCCACCTCCCTTTGAGAGTCTGTCCCTTCGGCACAGAGACTCTCGCGGTAGCGGCGCAACGCTTCCGACGCCCGGGACTTGCACTGTCCGGAGTGCTCCATGGCCAGAGCTGCAGCGAGCGACACGCCGGCCCCGGCAAACACTCGTCCGTCCCGGCTCCCCGCATCTGTTCCGGCCGCTGGTTCTGCTCCCATCCCGCGGACCATGCAGTTTATCCGAGTTTTGAAATTTTCGTTGATCACATCATTTCTCACCACTGAGCGTGAGAAATGTCTGATGAGCGTGAGGGCGTGAGAGTTTGCTTGAGGGCGTGAGTCTCACGCTCAATGCGTGAGAGTTGGCAGCCCTGCACACACACACACACACAGACACACACACACACACACACACACACACACTAAAATGGCTGCACTCAGCCACATGGAGGGAGAACTTCGTCTTTATATTCTGGGTATTAACCATTGTTGAAGGAAGAACACTGAGAAGATGGGTGGGATTTCTCTTCGTTTCCTTTGAGGGTCCCGCCCCGGTGAGATGATCAGCCCGAGCAAGGCAGTGGAGACAAGGAGGCACTCGACTGGCAATTGTTGCAGCCGTCTACAGCCGTCTGACGTCAGGCAGCGGTTGACTACTGATGGTGGGGCATAAACTAACGCTAAAGCTTCGTTGCTTCAGCTCTGCTTCACGGATCCTTGAACAAAAGGGCAGCCACAGTGGCGCAGTGGTAGAGTTGCTGCGCCGGGTTCGATCCCAACTCCGGGTGCTGTCTGTACGGAGTTTGTACGTTCTCCCCGTGACCTGCGTGAGATTTCTCCGAGATATTCGGTTTCCTCCCCCACTCCATAGATGTACAGGCATGAAGGTTAATTGTCTTGGTGCAGGTGTAAATTGTCACTAGTGTGTGTAGGATAGTGTTAATGTGCGGGGATCGCAGGTCGGTGCGGACTCGGTGTATTTCCGCGCTGTATCTCTAAACTAAACTAAACTAAAACCACCCAGAGAGTTGTGAATCTGTGGAATTCTCTGCCACTGAAGGCAGTGGAGGCCAATTCACTGGATGTTTTCAAGAGAGAGTTAGATTTAGCTCTAAGGGCTAACAGAATCAAGGGATATGGGGAGAAAGCAGGAACGGGGTACTGATTTAGGATGATCAGCCATGATCATATTGAATGGCGGCGTTGGTTCCAATGCACCTATTGTCTATGTTTCTTTGTCTAAAACCCTTATTATTTGTGGAATGTACGACCAGAAAAGTGATGGCTGTTCACTGCAGGAAACTGCATACTCTCCCCTGAGAAGTGGCCTCCCCTGTCAGAGGCCATTGTGCACGGGTGTATATGGCAATCATTCAATGGCATAGTGGTGTTAAACGGATCAGGCTTTGATCGTAGAGATTCCTGGTGCAATCTTCAGCCTAATTAGCAGTGTCTTTGTGCGCGTGTACATTGTGAACCCAGTCACGCATCATATCAACGGCACTAGTTACAAGCACAGATGCAGTTCTCACACAGTGCTTTAGCACTGACAGTACGTTACTAAAGTACTGTTGGGAAGGTTGTGGTGGCAGCACCATCTCATAAAGCCCCAGTCCCACTTTCCTGAGTTTCTCACAAATTCACCCGAGGTTTTCACTTGATTCAAACTCGGGGAATGTCCGTAGCGAGCCCGTAGATATCATGTAGCGGCTCGTAATGCCAGCCGTAAGTACTCGGGGCATCGGGTAAGTCGGGACGTTTTTTCAGCATGTTGAAAAAAATAGCCCCGAGTACCAACGGCTGGCATCTCCAAGTTTGTATCAAGGGGAAAACACGGGAGAATTCGTGAGTAACTCGGGGAAGTGGGACAGGCCCTTTAGCCATTACTTATCTCCGTACAAAAACATTCCCACAGTGCGTCACCACACCACATTCCCCGAGGGATCAGTTATAATCTTTAAAGCTGTGATAACCAGCAGTCCCTCTCGATGTATGAAAGGGAGATTGTCACAGTGCTGAGGGGCTCTTTGTAAGGTCAGGTTTAAGTCGCATAGCTGAGATGCACTCTGACCATGGGAAATACGCTGAGCTGGCAAAGCTGTTTCCTTGCTCAGCGTGAGCATGCTTCCTCTTGAGCACCAGATTCTCTTAAAATATTATATAGGCTTTTCATCAGGATATGAATCCACCTTCACAGGTTGACTTTCGTGCAGACATTCAGTGTGAAAACGGGCCCATCGGCCCAACTTGCCCACACCGACCAACGTCCCACCAGCCTGCGTTTGGCCCATATCTCTCTAAACCTGTCCTATCCATGTACCTGTCTAAATATTTCTTAAATGTTGCGATAGTCCCAGCCTCAACTTCCTCCTGCAGCAGCCGGTTCCACACACCCACCACACTTTGTGTGCAAAAATTACCCCTTAGGTTTCTATTTTAGTTTAGCTAAGTTTAGAGATACAGTGCGGAGACAGGCCCTTCGGCCCACCGAGTCCGCACTGACCACCGATCCCCGCACACTAACACTATCCTACACACACTAGAGGCAATTTTTACATTTATACCAAGCCAATTAACCTACAAACCTGTACATCTTTGGAGTGTGAGTGGAAACTGAATCCACGCGGGTCACGGGGAGAACGTACAAACTCCGTACAGACAGCACCCGTAGCCAGGATTGATCCCAGGTCTCTAGCGCTGTACGGCAACAACTTTACCGCTGCACCACCGTGCCGCCCACCAGGAGGAGTTATTTTCTTTCGGGGAAATCAGTTTAAACCTCGGACAGGACTGAGAAAATTGCTGGCTGCAGCAAACTCCACCTGGTGATGGTGATTAGACTGTGAGTCACAGCCATTACTCAGTTGGGAATCATTGGGTCTGCAGAAGGGTCTCGACCCGAAACGTCACCCATTCCTTCTCTCCAGAGATGCTGCCTGTCCCGATGAGTTACTCCAGCTATTTGTGTCTATCTTTGGGTACTAATCCTTGTTTGGTCTATGTTCAAAGGGAAGGCTTTTGGTTGTTAAGCTGACTTTTGATGACTGTTAAAGTGAACAAAACAGCTTTATAGAAGGCAGGATGACCACTGAGGTTTAGCTTTTTTAGTTGAGAATAGCTTTTTTAGTTCAGAGATACAGCGCGGAAAGAGGCCCTTCGGCCCACTGGGCCTGTACCGACCAGCAATCCCTGCACATTAACACTACCCTACGCACACTAGGGACAACGTTTTGACATTTTTACACCAAGCCAATTAACCTACAAACCTGTACGTCTTTGGAGTGTGGAGGAAACCGAAGACCTCAGCAGCACGGTGGCGCAGCGGTAGAGTTGCTGCCTTACTGTGCCGGAGACACGGGTTCGAACCAGACTACCGGTGCCATCTGTACGGAGTTTGTATGGTCTCCCTGTGATCGTGTGGGTTTTCTCCGAGATCTTCCCAAAGGATAGTGTTAGTGTGCGGAGATCGCTGGTCCTGTCCATGTTTAGCTTTCATAGCAAAAGGATTTGAGTATAGGAGCAGGGAGGTTCTACTGCAGTTGTACAGGGTCTTGGTGAGACCACACCTGGAGTATTGCGTACAGTTTTGGTCACCAAATCTGAGGAAGGACATTATTGCCATAGAGGGAGTGCAGAGAAGGTTCACCAGACTGATTCCTGGGATGTCAGGACTGTCTTATGAAGAAAGACTGGATAGACTTGGTTTATACTCTCTAGAATTTAGGAGATTGAGAGGGGATCTTATAGAAACTTACAACATTCTTAAGGGGTTGGACAGGCTAGATGCAGGAAGATTGCTCCCGATGTTGGGGAAGTCCAGGACAAGGGGTCACAGCTTAAGGATAAGGGGGCAATCCTTTAAAACCGAGATGAGAAGAAATTTTTTCACACAGAGAGTGGTGAATCTCTGGAACTCTCTGCCACAGAGGGTAGTCGAGGCCAGTTCATTGGCTATATTTAAGAGGGAGTTAGATGTGGCCCTTGTGGCTAAGGGGATCAGAGGGTATGGAGAGAAGGCAGGTACGGGATACTGAGTTGGATGATCAGCCATGATCATATTGAATGGCGGTGCAGGCTCGAAGGGCCGAATGGCCTACTCCTGCACCTAATTTCTATGTTTCTCTGTTTCTATGTACCTGTCCAGATGTCTTTTAAATGATGTTATAGTCTCTGCCTCAACTACCTCCTCTGGCAGCACTGTAAACATACCCATTACCCTCTGTGTGAAAAAGTTGCCTCTTAGGTTCCTATTAAATCTTCCTCATCACACCTAAAACCTGTCCATAGATCCTTATGTCCTTTGCCTGATTCCCCTACTCTGGGTAAAATACTGCCCTTCTTGCAGCCTCTTCTTAAATAGAGGCACAACATTAGCCACCGTCCAGTCTTCAGGTACCTCACCCATATTTAGCAAGGGTTCATGCATCTGGCAGGGCTTCTGCAATTTCTTCTATATCGTCCCACAGTGTCCTTGGATCAGGCCCGAGAGATCTATTTATCATCATACGCCTTAATCGCCGGCCCTGCGGTCCGTGGTGCTTCTGGCTGCGGCACGAAATTTAAATCTACACCAGCCCGAAGCCGCGGTCTCCGGTGGGGAGGAGCCGTTTCTGGACTTACCTTGACTTTTACCTTGTCCTTTTATCATCTGCACGCCCGCAGCAACGGCTGCGGAAGGTTGAGGTCCCGACCACGGGGGAAAATGGAGGAGGACTGGCCAATTTTTGTGCCTTCGATAACAATTTAACACAAACATCCACCACAGCATTCATCACTGTGGTGGATGTTTGTGTTAAATTGTTATCGTGTATTGTGTGTCCTTTCTCATTGTACCGCTGCTGACAAATTCATGACAAATTCATTTCACTTGCACTTTATGTGCAATGTGACGAATAAAACTGATTGTATTGTATTGAACTTTGGCCCATATCCCTCTAAACCCTTCCCATCCATGTACCTTTCTGAATGTTTCTTAAACGTAGCAATAAACTGACTCAACTACCTCCTCCAGCAGCTCATTTCACACACCCACCACCCTTTGTGTGAAAAAGTTACCCATTAGGTTCTTATTAAATCTTTTGCCCTCAATTGTCTTTGTTTATATGGCTGTGGAAACGGAGTTTCATTTGAGCCTCACTGAGGTTCAAATGACATGTAATAAATATTGTATTGTATTGTATTGTATTGTATTGTACCTTAAACCTATGCCATCTGGTTCTCGATTCCACTACTCTATCCAAGAGAATCTGTGCATTTCCAGATCTATTCCTCTCATGACTTTGTACACCTCTATAAGATCGCCCCTCATCCTCCTCCGCTCAGAGGAATCAAGTCCTAGCCTGCTCCAGTGCTCCCGAAAGCTCAGGCCCTTGAGTCCTGACAACATCATCACAAATCTTCTCACCTTTTTCAGCTTGACACCATTTTTCCTATAACATGATGCCCAGAAATGAACACAATAGTCTAAATTCAGCCTCATCAACGACGTCTGATATTACTGCCACATGACCTCCCAACTTCTATACTCATGGTTCTATACTCAACTTCTATACATATTTTTTTTCCTCGCAGTAAAACAGAGGAGAAATATTCATGGAGGACCTTGCCCATCACTTGCAGCTCCACACAGAGATGACCAAGGTCATTTAATTTCGGAATCATTGTTACAGCTCTCTTGTGGTGTCTTTCCAATGGCGATATGTTATGCACCATGGAAATGGATTGAAAATAAGCAGAGTTCTCATTTAATATTTGCTTAGATATTTATAAAAACACACAACTGTCATGTGAATCAGAAAGAAAGAAATAGTATCTTCAGAAGAAGAGACAGCAATAGGGCGAAAGGAAAATACCATGGATGCGTGCGCAGAAGCACAGTGATACTGTTACTGACACGTTTACACTTTCACACAGATGTTGGTGGGTGTATGGAATGAGCTGCCAGAGGAAGTAGTTGAAGAAGTCTGTGGAATTCCTTGCCACAGAAGGCTGTGGAGGCCAAGTCAATGGATATTTCTAAGGCAGAGATAGATATAGTCTTGATTAGTATGGGCGTCAGGGCCTATGGGGAGAAGGCAGGAGAATGGGGTAGGACAGAGAGAGATAGATCAACCACGATTGAATGGCAGAATAAACTAGATGGGCCGAATGGCATAATTCCGCTCCTATCACTTATGTCCTTATGAGGCAGAAACAATTAGACAGGTACATGGATAAGACAGGTTTAGAGAGATATGGGCCAAACACAGGCAGGTGGGACTAGTGTAGATGGGACATATTGGTCGGTGTGGGCAAGTTGGGCCTGTTTCCCCGCTGTATGTATATACACACACACACTGAACTTTTTTTTCTCGTTTATTATATTGTTTACAGTGTACTATGTTTACATATTCTGTTGTGCTGCTGCAAGTAAGAATTTCATTGTTCTATCTGGGACATATGACAATAAAACACTGTGATAGCAGTACCCAAATTTAAAGTCGAACTCAGTGGGTACAAATCCCTTCCAGCAAATAGGTAACAATTTAAAATAAGACTCTGAACATTTTCATTATTCCCGTCACCATCATTTATTAAGTACCGTCAGTTTTTTTTTATTAAAAAAGTTTTAAAATACTCATACAAAAGATAAATTCCCCTTTGAAAGATATTTGAGATAAATAAACACCAATATACAAAAGATTCCTTAAGGTGCCCCGTCATTGCGAAGAAAAATAATTAAGATTTAGTTATTAAATACATTTACAACATCTGTAAGTTTCACAGCATCACAGTACAACCCAGAAACCAACAGAGAATAATATATGAAAGAGCCTTATCAGTCATCGAGAGTTTCCTTATTAGTGCTTTAGAAGATTGCAGAAACCGTTCTGCATGTGTTTAGTACCTGGATAAATCCTAGAGTTTCACAGAAACAAATCTTTCTTTTTCCCCGTCCAGCTGGGAAGGGTCGGCCGCGTACTGTAAGGCGTGAATGCACAAAGAACCATTTTGCTTCTGACCATCAGGGTAGGAAAACCCTGCCCCCAGCTCCTGGAACAACGGCCGGTTCTGCTAAAAAATCCCAGGTCCTCCACGTTGGGTCTAAGCCGTTAGAGGATTGGCTTCAGCGAGGGTGTGGGGAGTCTTTCGACGGCACATGCACACCGTTATCCCGATCACCACCACGATGAGCAGCAGGACTCCGAGTGCCATCAAAGCATAGGCACCGGTACCGATATCTAGATGGGGTGAGAGAGAGAGAGAGAGGGGCACAGGTGTTAGAGGTTATGGGGAGAAAGCAGGACAATTAGGTTAGGAGGGAGAGATAGATCAGCCATGATTGAATGGCAGGGGAGACTTGATGGGCCGAACGGCCTAATTCTACTCCTTTCCCTTATGACCTTATGAAATTACAAGGTTAATTCCCGGGATATAGGCTGAGAGAATGGAGTGTCTGGGCTTGTACACTCTGGAGTTTGGAAGGATGCGAGGGGATCTTATTGAAACATATAAGATTATTAAGGGTTTGGACACACTCGAAGCAGGAAACATGTTTCCAATGTTGGGGGAGTCCAGAACCAGGGGCCACAGTTTAAGAATAAGGGGTAAGCCATTTAGAATGGAGAGTGGTGAGTCTGTGGAATTCTCTGCCTCAGAGGGCGGTGGAGACCGGTTCTCTGGATACTGTCAAGAGAGAGCTAGATAGGGCTCTTAAAGATAGTGGAGTCAGGGGATATGGGGAGAAGGCAGGAACGGGGTACGGATTGGGGATGAACAGCCATGATCACATTGAGTGGCGGTGCTGGCTTGACGGGACGAATGGCCTACTCCTGCACCTATTCTCTATTGTTTATAATCCATGCGCTAATTGCGAGAGAAGGAAGTGAAATGTGAACTCTGGAACTGCATCAAAATACAGGAGAAAAACGTAATTAATACATTTATAGTTGAGTAGTGAGTTTGGCCTTTCAGGTTCTAACAAAGGTTTTTTTAGTTTAGAAAGACAGCGCGGAAACAAGCCCTTCGGCCCACCGAGTCCGTGCTGACCTGCGATCCCCTCCGTACACCGACACTATCCTACACACTGTGGACAGTTTACAATTTTTACCGAAGCCAATTAGCCTGCAGACCTGCATGTCTTTGGAGTGTGGGAGGAGACCAGAGCAGCCGGAGAAAACCCACGCAGTCACAGGGAAAATCAAACCCGGGTCTCTGTTGGTGTCATTGCCCCTGTCCCACTTAGTAAACCTGAACAGAAACCTCTGGAGACTTTGCGCCCCACCCAAGGTATCCGTGCGGTTTCCGGAGGTTGCAGGTAGGGAGACTGACAAAAACCTCCAGGAACCGCACGGAAACCTTGGGTGGGGCGCAAAGTCTCCAGAGGTTTCCGTTCAGGTTTCCTAAGTGGGACAGGGGCATTAGGCAGCAACTCCACTGCTGCACCACTGTGCTGCCCTATTGACCATAATATTACGTTTGATGAATCCTGGCCTCCCAGTAATCTGGCTTTCATTGTGTAAATGGAGATACGCTTTCACAAAATTAACCCGGTGAATGCTGGTTCTGTATTTAAATATATGGACAGGAGTCACTTTGGCATTGATATATTCATATTAGTCTAGGTCTAAGGTTTATTAATACTGCAACCACCATGCTGCAGCCACTCTCACTACTGAAGCTGGGTTTCCATTTACCAAGGATTCTTCAGCACTACAAATAGTGAAAGGCCTGGATAGAGTGGATCGGAGAGGATGTTTTCACTGGCGGGAGAGTCTAGGACCAGAGGTCACAGCCTCAGAATTCAAGGACGTTCCTTCAGGAAGGAGATGGGGAGGAATTCACCACTCGGAGGGTGGTGAATCTGTGGAATTAATTGCCACAGAAGGCTGCGGAGGCCAAGTCAATGGATGTTTTTAAGGCAGAGATAGATAGATTCTTGATTAGTGCAGGTGTCAAGGACGATGGGGAGAAGGCAAGAGAATGGGGTTAGGAGGGAGAGATAGGTCAGCCGTGACAGTACAGGTGCACAGTAGAGAGCATGCTGACCGGTTGCATCGTGGCTTGGTTCGGCAACTTGAGCGCCCTGGAGAGGAAAAGACTACAAAAAGTAGTAAACACTGCCCAGTCCATCATCGGCTCTGACCTCCCTTCCATCGAGGGGATCTATCGCAGTCGCTGCCTCAAAAAGGCTGGCAGTAACATCAAGGACCCACACCATCCTGGCCACACACTCATCTCCCTGCTACCTTCAGGTAGAAGGTACAGGAGCCTGAAGACTGCAACAACCAGGTTCAGGAATAGCTACTTCCCCACAGCCATCAGGTTATTAAACCTGGCTCGGACAAAACTTTGATTATTAATAACCAATTATCTGTTATTTGCACTTTATCATTTTATTTATTCATGTGTGTATATATTTATATAATGGTATATGGACACATTGATCTGTTTTGTAGTCAATGCCTACTATGTTCTGTTGTGCTGAAGCAAAGCAAGAATTTCATTGTCCTATCAGGGACACATGACAATAAACTCACTTGAACTTGAACTTGATTGAATGGTGGAGTAGACTTGATGGGCCGAATGGCCTAATTCTGCTCCTATCGCTTATGGCCTTTTCTCAATGCCCTGATTACTACCACCTAGATTAATGAAGTCAGAGGGTGCATGGCAATGACGCAGCCTACAAACTGCTCTGCAGGGTGACAGAAACTCCCAGGAAACCACACAGGGTGACAGAAGCTCCTGATGAGCCATGGCCATATCTCAACAGCGGGCCTGGATCGCCCGCCACGGGTATCGAAATTGACCTCCGTGAAACTGAATAATCTGTCGTGCTGACGGGGATTATATATTTATTTGAACATTATTATTTATCCCGTCATGTGCCCTGCTGCTTCCAGCTAATACAAAGCAGGTGAATGGGATTGTGAAAATCTAAAAACTGCTGTGAAGAGATTCTGATTTCCCCCCGCAAGTCAAAGTCAGAGTCAGAGTCAGAAGAAATGTCTTGGCCCAAAACGTCACCCGCTCCTTCTCTCCAGAGATGCTGCCTGTCCCGCTGAGTTATTCCAGCATTTTGTGTCTACTGTTCATAGGAGCTCGGAATGGGCAGGAGGAGAGAGTCATGATGCCTGCTTGGCTCATTAAGTGAGCTGCTTAATTAATTAGTCCTGTAAACTTCTCACCTTCAAATATCCACTCAACTACCTTTTGGGGGGGCTATTATTAAATCTGTTTCCGTCACCTTTTCAGACATTGCTTAGTTTAGAAGGATTAGTTTAGAGATACAGCCTCGAACAGGCCCTTCGGCCCACCGAGTCCACGCTGACCATCGATCATCCATTCACACTAATTCTATGTTATCCCACTCTCACATCCACTCTCTACACACTGGGGGCAATTTACAGAGGTCAGTTCACCTACAAATCTCCACATCTTTGGGATGTGGGGAGAAACCAGAGCACCCGGAGGAAACCCACAAGGTCACAGGGACAACATGCAAACGACACACAGACAGGACCAGAGGTCAGGATCGAACTCGGGTCTCTGGCGCTGGGAGGCAGCAGCTCTACCAGCTGTGCCGTGCTAAAGCCACTGCACTGTAGATTGATTTCAGAAGATATTAAAATACTAAGTAATACTTCCTCATGTTACCTCTGGCTTTATTGGCCATCACTGTAAATCCATGCCCACTGATCATCAACAGTGCTGACCCTGGAAAGAGTTTCCTCTTGGGTACTCTGACAAAACATTCACGACTTTGAGCATCTCCATTGAATCTCCTCCATCACCTCTGGATTAAATCCAGTTTGCCACTTTTCCGCTTAAATAGACCAGATGCTCTGCCTCACTCCCAGCAATGTCTCCTGTTTTTTTGTATTAGTTGCAAATTTCTTTATCCTGCTCCCTGCACATAAAGTAGTATCATTTTCATATTTGGACAATGTAAGGGATAAATACTGGGAAGCAAGGAACATAGTTAAGTTAACTGACAATTTCAGTCAGGCCCCTTCTTACAGGGATATAAAGCTGAGTCTCTACAAGGCGCTGGTCAGGCTGCATTTGGAGTATTGTGAGCAATTTTGGGCCCCATATCTGAGGAAGGACGCGCTGGCTCTGGAGAGGGTCGAGAGGAGGTTTACGAGAATGATCCCAGGAATGCGGTTAACATATGATGAGCGTTTGATGGTACTGGGCCTGTACTCGCTGGAGTATAGATGGATGAGGAGTGACCTCATTGAAACTTACAGAACAGTGAAAGGCCTGGATGGAGTGGATGTGGAGAGGATGTGTCCACTCATGGGAGAGTCCAGGACCAGAAGTCACAGCCTCAGAATTAAAAGACGTTCCTTCAGGAAGGAGATGAGGAGGAATTTCCTTAGTCAGAGGGTGGTGAATCTGTGGAATTCATTCCCACAGATGGCTGTGGAGGCCAAGTCAATGGATATATTTAAGGCATAGGTAGATAGATTCTGGATTAGTTTCAGTGTCAGGGGTTATGGGGAGAAGGCAGGAGAACAAGGTTAGGAGGGAGAGATAGATCAACCACGATTGAATGGCGGAGTAGACTTACTCGGCCAAATGGCCTGATTCTGCTCCTATCATTTATGAACATGAACTTCAAAGACATACAGGTTTGTAGGCTAATTGGCTTGGTAAAATTGTAGTTGTTGCTAGTGTGTAGGATAATGCTAGTGTGCATGGATTGCTGGTCGGTGCAAACTCGCAAAAGGACGTGTTTCCATGCTGTATCTCAAAACTAACTTGAGCAACTATACTTCATAAGTACTTAAAAAAGACACAAAGTGCTGGAGTAACTCAATGGGTCAGGCAGCATCTCTGGGGAAAAAAGATGGGTGACGTTTGGGGTCGGGACCCTTCTTCAGACGTTTCGAGTCCGACCCAAAACGTCACCTATCCTTTTTCTCCAGAGACGCTGCCTGACCCGCTGATTTACTCCAGCACTTTGTGTCTATCTTCGGTATATACCAGCATCTGCAGTTCCTTTCTACACTTCAAAAGTACTTAATTGGCCACCACGACAGTGTTTAACTGCGCCCGTGCAGGGTGGAAATTTGTATTGCGTGCAATCTTTATTTCAGGAGGCAGAATAGACGGTGTTCCGACTAGAGTCAATCTCAATGAAGAACATACCTTCAAAAGGAGAACGATCTTCAGAGGATGAGCATTTGCCCTCGCTTTCTTGGCCTTTCTTATACGGTGATGTGATATGGGGTTGAATGGAGAAACAGTAACTAAAGCCAGGGTCAACATCCATTAATATCACTTGCTCTTTTGCAATTTTAATTTTCTGTTAAGAAAAAAAATATTATTTATGAGTACATGCTTCCTCATCCGTTTTCCAATGTATTGGAATATATCCATTTTCCAATGTAATTTTCAAATATATTTGATAATGGGATTGAATCCGAGTTACTGTAAATATGGGCAAATGGGACCTGTGTTGGAATAATTTACACGTAATATGAATGACTGTTTACTTCTTTATTTGCAGTAACTTGTCAGACTAGGATCACATCTCTGTGTCTCCCTCTCCCCTGACTCTCCGTCTGAAGAAGGGTCTCGACCTGAAACGTCACCCATTCCTTCTATCCAGAAATGCTGCCTGTCCCGCTGGGTTACTCCAGCATTTTGTGTCTGTTTTATAGTCAATCAAGAGACTGCTGTACGTATGGAAAGCTTGCAGCATTTTAATATTTATTTTTGATAGCATAAATGCATGTTTGGTCACATTCACTTATTTACAAAGTTAACTATTGTGATCCAGCATTCTTAGTTTAGTTTAGTTTAGAGATACAACGAGGAAAGAGACCCTTCGGCCCAACGAGACCGCACTGACCAGCGAACCCCCCCACACTAAAACTATCCTACACACACTAGTGACAATTTACACTTATACCGAGCCAATTAACCTACAAACCTGTGCGTCTTTGGAGTGTGGGAGGAAACAGAAACCAAAGATCTCGGAGGAAACGCGCGCGGCCATGGGGAGAATGTACAAACTCTGTACAGACAGCACCCTTAGATCGGGATTGAGCCCAGATCTGCGGCGTTGCAAGGCAGCAACTCTACCGCTGAGCCATCGTGGCAGTCCATTCTGTAATTTTTCCCTCAAAAACATGTCCTTATCACCAAATGATCAAGTTAACTGGACAATGTTTATCCTAGGTACACTAAAATGCTGGAGAAACTCAGCGGGTCCAGCAGCATCTATGGCGCGAAGGAAATAGGCAACGTTTCGGGCCGAAACCCTTCTTCAATCTGAAGAAGGGTTTTGGCCCGAAACGTTGCCTATTTCCTTCGCTCCATAGATGCTGCTGCACCCGCTGAGTTTCTCCAGCATTTTTGTGTACCTTCGATTTTCCAGCATCTGCAGTTCCTTCTTAAACACATAAATGTTTATCCTAACACAGTAGGGAAATTTCACCAGAGCTATGTTTGATTCCCACAGAATGAACTGCTGCCCATGTTTATGACAAAATGGAAGGACAGTAAGGCTGCATATAAAGTATTGTGTTCAGTTCTGGGCACCATATAATAGGAATGATATTGTCAAGCTAGAAAAGGTACAAAGAAAATTTACGAGGATGTTGCCAGGATTCGAGGGTGTGAGCTATAGGGAGAGGTTGAGTAGGCTGGGTCTCTATTCCTTGGAGCGCAGGACAATAAGGGATAATATCTTACAAAGGTGTATAAAATCATGAGAGGTATAGATCGGGCAGATGCACAGTCTTTTGGCCAGAGTAGGAGAATCGAGGACCAGAGGACATAGATTTAAGATGAATGGGATCTTTTAGATTCAATAGGGATCTAAGGGATAACTTTTTCACACAAAGGGTGGTGAGTGTATGGAACAAGCTGCTAGAGGAGGTAGTTGAGGCTGGGACTATCATGACTTGTAAGAAACAGTTACATGGATAGGACAGGCTTGGAGGGGTATGGGCCAAATGCAGGCAGGTGGGACTTGTGTAGCTGGGACATGTCGGCCGGTGTGGGCAAGTTAGGCCAAAGGGCCTGTCTCCACGCTGTATCACTCTATGATTCTAACGGCGCAGTTCTCTCCACAATTCCCACCCTAGCTTAGCTCAACATCTATGCCAGCATGCTCGAGTTGGGCTGAAGGGCCTGTTTCCATGATGTATGACTCTTACGACCGTTCTGGCCCCACAGCAGAAGCGACCACGTCGCGGGGGGCTGGAAACTGGAAGTATCCCGAGCTAATTCTGCTACCACCATCATCTATTGCAATAAGTGATGGCTCCCACTGACTGTCTCCGGATGCTTGCATCCTTTTCAGGACAGACGATGACAGCGATGTTGACATTTGAAACATGGAAGATGGACACGAAAGGAGAAGACGACCTTTCTGATGAAAGGTTATCAACCTGACACCTATACTCCGTTTTTCTCCCGGAATCCACGCTGCCTGACCTGTTAAGGATTTCCAGCATCTGCAGTTATTTTTGGGCCAGTTAAATAATGATGACACTATTTGGTTCTCAATGGATCGGGGTGGAGTATATTCCACATTTAACCAAAAAAAAAAACAACTTTGGACGTACCTTGCCACTTGTGCCGTCCTTCCAATAAAACACTTTGTACTCGAGCCCAGACCCATAGATATCCCGTAGTGTTTTTCGAGTGTGATTTAAAAAACGGATGTATGTGTAAGGATCGTCTATTTTCAGTTGAATTTCCGAGGTGCTGTTTCGGGTGACTGTGAAACTCGGTTGTCCAATCATGGCTAGAGTACAAACAGAAGCCAATGTATTATACACACACACACACACACACACACACACACAAAGTATTACGAACGAGAATACTCTTTTGTTGGTTTAATAATGTGTTATTAAAAAATATAGCACGATTATTATACAATTAAATGTAACAGCAAACAATACAGATATCAGTGTCATACACTTTTTTCCCTTTCCTTTCTTGTAGACATAGAAACATAGAAAATAGGTGCAGGATGAGGTCATTCGGCCCTTCGAGCCAGCACTGCCATTCATTGTGATCATGGTTGATCATCCCCTATCAATAACCCGTGCCTGCCTTCTCCCCATATCCCTTGACTCCACTAGCCCCACGGAAACCTCTGGAGGCTTTGCGCCCCACCCAAGGTTTCCGTGCGGTTCCCGGAGGTTGCAGGTAGGGAGACTGACAAAAATCCCCTGGAACCTCCGGGAGCCTTGGGTGGGGCGCAAAGTCTCCAGAGGTTTCTGTTCAGGTTTCCTAAGTGGGACAGGGGCTAGTTTAAACAGAAGATAGGCACAAAATGCTGGAGTAACTCAGCATCTCTGGAGAGAAGGAATGGGTGACATTTCGGGTCGAGACCCATCTTCAACCTGAAAGGCAATACATGATTTCAATCGAGCCTTCGAAGGTGAACAGATACAGGATAAAGGGAATAACGTTTAGTGCAAGATAAAGCCAGCAGGGGGTTGTTAAAGGTCACCTAAAATTGGAGAATTCACTGTTCTATTTGGAGAGCTCCCCACACTGCAGGATAGTTGACAACACTTACTGTCCTTTAAGAGCTGGATTGGAGGTGATTTGGCGACAGGAGGGTCTTCGTTTTCCTCTGTGTCACCAGGAGGGTAGCTCAGTACCTCTGCAGTGTAGGTGTCGGACACATTCTGCAACACGTTGGTCAGGTCACATCTTGTTGTTTGTATCTGGGTGCATTCAGGCTTTTTAATCCAGTTAGATTTAATGCTACAAAAAAAACATCATTCACTCTAATATTACAATGGAAATAAGCATTCGGTTCCCACCCCAAACAAAATTTACGTCGAGTTTATTGTTCAAGTAAACACCTCCCTAGTTTAAGGGGAGAGCATTAGAGCAAACAGCCCATAGCAACCAGTTTAGTTTAGTTTGGCTTAGAGATACAGCGAGAAAGCAGGCCCTTCGGCCCACCGAGTCTGCGCTGACCAGCGATCTCCACACACTAACACTATCCTACACACACTAGGGACAATTTACATTTATACCAAGCCAATTAACCTACAAACTTGTACGTCTTTGGAGAGTGGGAGGAAGCCGAAGAATTTGGAGAAAAACCACGCAGGTCACGGGGAGACCGTACAGACAAGCACCCGTAGTCATGATCAAACCCGGGTCCCTGGCGCTGTAAGGTGGCAACTCTACCGCTACGCCACCGTGCCGCCACATCTCCAACAAAATCTAACATCAAGAGTTTAGTGCAATGTAAACACATCCCTCCTTTAAGAAGATCGCAGTGGAGGAAACAGTCTATTGGAACCAGTTAACCAGGGAGTGGAATGTGGAGGTTGTCGGGGTTAAATAACTAATCCTCTAATCCTTCTAATCCATCAAGCTCTTCTGATTACAAGCTGCAGAAGGTAATGGGTACATCGCTTACTCTCACCGCTATTCATCTGGAGGTGTTTACTTGAACTAATCCATCAAGCTCTTCTGATTACAAGCTGCAGAAGGTAATGGGTACATCGCTTACTCTCACCGCTATTCATCTGGAGGTGTTTACTTGAACTAATCCATCAAGCTCTTCTGATTACAAGCTGCAGAAGGTAATGGGTGCATCGCTTACTCTCACCGCTATTCATCTACAGCAGCCATCAAATCAGTTTAGCTTAATTTGGAGATACAACGTGGAAACAGGCCCTTCAGCCCACCGGGTCCGTGCCGACCAGCGATCCCTGTACACTAGCACTACCCTGATGAGTTGGGCTGAAGGGCCTATTTCCGTGCTGTGTGATTCTATGGAAGAGATTGATTGTCTTATGGGCATCGAGGGAATGAAGGAATATGGGGAAAAGGCAGGGATACGGTGCTGGGGTACATATGACATGACCTTGAAAAAGTACAGAGCAACCCACTCTCCTTCCTCTTCGGTTCTGGCAAAACAAGTTTGCTCCTTATTATGTAGGAAATCCCAGTTTGAGTCATTTCAAGAGCATTTATTAAGTCATACAGCATGAAAACAGGCCCTTTGGCCCAAGTTGCCCATCGAAATACCCCATCTACACTAGTCCCACCTGCCTGCATTTGGCCCGTATCCCACTAAACCTTTTGTATCCATGTACCTGTCTAAATGATTCCTAAATGTTGTGATGGTATCTGTATCAACTACCTCCTCCAGCAGCTCGTTCCATAACCAACCACTCTTTGTGTAAACAAGTCACCTCTCAGGTTCCTAGTAATTCTCCTCCCCCCTCTCCCCCTCACCTTAAACCTATATCCTCTGGTTCTCAATTCCCCATCTCTGGGTAAAAGACTGTGCATTAACCTTTATCTATTGCCGTCATGATCTTATACACCTCTATATGATCGCCCCTCATCCTCCTGCGCTCCAAAGAACAGTCCTAACCTGCTCAACCTCTCCCTAAAGCTCAGGCCCTCAAGTCCTGGCAACATCCTCGTAAATCTTCTCAACACCCTTTCCAGCTTGACAACATTAATGCCTCACCCTCTTCCCCAATTTACTGGCCCGCCCCCACTTATAAATACCAAGACATGGCATGCACTTGACACCGACAATAAGTTGCATGTATGCAGCCCCTTTAATGTGGTGGGATGGGTTAAAAAAAAAAAACGGATCCTAGAATCCAATACCACATCAAGGTCATGAGCACATGGCTGTGGGTTGGAGCTGAGACAGGCAGAGTGTTTGTGGGTGGCGTGGAGAGATGTGGAAACAATGAGTGTATTGTAGAACAGGACAGAACATACCCCATAGGGTGATTTAGTGCAATGTCTGCACCATCTCACATCAAATCAATCGAGATCAGGATTAACAAGCTCATCAGGAAGGCTGGCTCCATCCTGGGGTCGGAGTTGGATTCACGGGGGGTGGTCTTGGAAGGAAGGATGCTCCTCAAACTGCGGGCAATGCAGCTCACCCCCCTCCATGAAGCACTGGTCAACCTGAGGAGCACCTTCAGCAACAGACTGGTTCCACAAAGATGCAGGACAGAACGCCACAGGAGATCCTTCTTCCCTGTGTATATCTCACCCCCCCTTCTGTCATAGGGTAGACCGACTCCACTCCCAAATCTTTGCACATCCCCAATCCTTTCCACTCGTTAATTTAATATTTCATGTATCTATGTTTAATGACTGTCGGCAGATCAATTTCCCTCCTGGGATAAATAAAATTCTATTGTATCATATAGTCTTTCTCGTTGGAATGGGCATACATGATTGCAATTATACCTTATTAATAATAATAATAATAATAATATATTTTATTGTTATTGCACATAAGAGCAACGAGATTTGGTTTGCAGCTTCCATCCGATGTCATAACATAAATAACTAATACAATTTAAATAACTAATACAATCCAAGTACAATAGGGTACACAGACAGGCTGTTGCTAGCATTGAACTTGGCCTTTTTTTGATGGGGAAGGAATCTCCTGGCATGTCTGAAGTAATGAATTGCAGAAATAAACATAACAGGAAGAGGTCATTTTTGTTACCAAGTCCCTGTGGGTGAAAAAAACCTCTAAATGAAACAATTAGAACTCTAATGTTAAACATTCCTCAGAAATCAAGGAATGCTTACTAACTTACCAAACTTAAAACAGTTAAGATTCGGGTCACACAATTTCTCAGTGAATTCGACCTGCCTTTATTTTTTAGCTGGGACAAATGTTCTTTTGGCATAAAATGGTTTAACTCGCTGTAGAAAAATCAGACACAGAATGCTGGAGTAAATCAGCGGATCAGGCAGCATCTCTGGAGAGAAGGAATGAGTGACGTTTCGGGATGAGACATTTCTTCAGACTGAGAGTCAGGGGAGAGAGAGACACACACAGAGATAAGGAAGTGTAAGGTGTGAAAACGAGACCAAAGGGGATGCGGATTAAGGAATATGTAGAATAGATCATTGTTAGCTGGGATAAAATAACAACGAAGCATACAGAGATAACATATAATCAGGGGGTCAGCCAGACTGGTTGGAGAACTAGGAAGAGGGAGGGATGGAGAGAGGGGTAAATCAAGGGTTATTTGAAGGTAGAGAAGTTAGAAATGATTAGTTCTCAAAACAGTTGCCCACCATTTTACTTCTCAGAGAGAGGTTAAAGACCTTTGTGAGGCAGAAGTCGGCCACGTGTGTGTGTTTTCTTGGCTTTATCACAAGTTGAGGGCCATCAGTGAGGAATCACTAATGGTAATTGATGCCGGCAAGAATGACACTGAGGACTTAATCTGTAATTGCTACACTTTCATCCAATACATTTCTCATAGTCATACAACGTGGCAACAGGCCCTTCAGCCATACTTGCCCACAACGACCAACATTAATTTTTCTAAGTCATTTCTCTTTGCCTTTAAGAGCGCAGCAGTTGTTTAAGAGTGTAGATTATAGCTAACAGTTAATTTGGACTCTTTTTGTGCTACCTATTGTACCATGAATAAGGTTTAATTGCAATCTTATATGTATTAATTTGCCTGGACTGCGGCCAAAACAAAGATTGTCACTGCAACTTGGTTCACGTGAAAAAGTTACTTTTATAACTACTAAACCAAGTTCGCTTCTTAATAAACAGACACCACACAAACTGTTTGGTAGACCAGTTCACAACTTTACTTAACATCGGCCGATGAAAGGGAGCGAGAATTCCAGCTAAGTGACCAATATAGACACTCGACTGTCCTCGGTTCCCTTCTCTGAACAACAGGATTACATCGCATTATATAGTGTTTCTTTGTCACATTAGCACATTCCACAGACATTAGTCATGGTCAGAGGTACAGGAAAAGGCATCACATCAAAGGCCTTTTGTTTACAGGTTACGATATACTAAAAACATTGGCCATTTGTTTTAGGTCATTTTATCTTCAAAGAGATCACCCTAGCTCTTTCGCTGTTTCCTCTCTGTCACTTGGTCCTTCATAAACATAGGCCATTTGTTTTATGGCATCTTATCTTTCCACTTCCCTGGATCCTCTCTCATCACTTCGCCCCTCCTAAACATTGGTCATTTGGTTTACGGCATCTTACTTCAAAGATGTGACTAGCTGTTTCTCTCTTCCTTTATTGCCTCCTCCCCCATAAACATTGGTCATTTGTTTTATGGCATCTTACTTCAAAGATGTGACTAGCTGTTTCTCTCTTCCTTTATTGCCTCCTCCCCCATAAACATTGGTCATTTGGTTTATGGCATCTTACTTCAAAGATGTGACTAGCTGTTTCTTTCTCTGTCACTTCCTCACTTGGGAGACAATGTTATGGTACTTATTATCCCACACACTGCAACCTGAGGCAAGCCTAATTTGACACTAAATATAAGTTGTAAGCTAGCCCAGAAACCTATTTTAATTTCTTCTTATTTTTATAACTTTATTCGGCTTCATCACACGTGGCAGTACTAAACCGATACTAATACCTGTTTAACTCTAACTACCTCTAATATCTACAACTAAAAGTAGAATTGGCAAAGTCTATTAGGTAAAACCTGCTTTGCAGTACTCGCCAAGGTTATTTACCTAGATTCATTCAGGTAAGGAACCAACCCTTAGGAGTTTTAAAGTGGAGACACTGGAAAACCTGCAACTAAATGAGTGGAGAGAAGTCAAAATAGGGTTTATTCAGTGGCTCAGCACTTCAACTCCCCCTCCCATTCCTTATCCGACCTTTCTGTCCTGGGCCTCCTCCATGGCCGGAGTGAGTCCCGCCGCAAATTGGAGGAGCAGCACCTCATATTTCGCTTGGGTAGTTTACACCCCAGTGGTATGAACATTGACTTCTCCAATTTCAGGTAGTCCTTGCTTTCTCCCTCCTTCCCCTCCCCTTCCCAGCTCTCCCACAGCCTACTGTCTCCGCCTCTTCCTTTCTTCTTCCCACCCCCCCCCCCCACCCCCACATCAGACTGAAGAAAGGTTCCTCCGCTCCATAGATGCTGCCTCACCCGCTGAGTTTCTCCAGCATTTTTGTCTACCTAGGGTTTATCCTGGTCAGAAGATAGACCCACAGAATGCTGGAGGTTGAAGCCCTTCTTCAGACTGAGAGCCAGGTCAGAACAGGTTCACTGATACTGATAAAAAGACATAACAGCTGCTCGTTAGGAAAGATAGACACAAAATGCTGGAGTAACTCAGCGGGACAGGCGGCATCTCTGGAGAGAAGGAATGGGTGACGTTTCGGGTTGAGACTCTTCTTCAGACTAGTCAGGGGAGTGGGAAATGAGAGGTATTGACAGTAATGTAGAGACATATAGAACAAATGAATAAATGGCAATTGTCAGAATGAGGCTAATAGCAAATTGGAGGAACAGCATCTCATATTTCACTTGGGCAGCTTACACCCCAGTGGTATGAATATTGATTTCTCTACCTTCAAGTAACCCTCGCATTCCCCCTCTCTTCATCCCTCCCACACGCAGGTTGCACCAGCTTCTCGTTCTCACCCAGCAAACAGCTAATAATGGCCTGTTTCCTTCATCATTGTTACTTTTTTGCATTCGTTTGTTCTATATCTCCCTACATCACTGTCTATATCTCTCGTTTCCCTTTCCCCTGACTAGTCTGAAGGAGGGTCTCGACCCGAAATGTCACTCATTCTTTCTCTCCAGAGATGCTGCCTGTCCCGCTGAGTTACTACAGCATTTTGTGTCTATCTTCGGTTTAAACCAGCATCTGCAGTTCCTTCCTACACATTCGGAAAATCAAGCTAGGAGGTTACTAGGACATAATGCAAATTTGGCTACAAACTAGCATCTGAGAAACACAATTAAGTCTTGGTAAACCAACATAGAACTAATATTGACTCAAAATTGACCAAAATTATCATCCCATAAGGAAGCAGAGGACTTTTTAATAAAGTAACTTTTAAAACTGGCTGTTAGTGAAAGATTCTTCGAAAGGATTAATTCATACGCAAACAAGTTGAACCCAAGGTCACAATTTACTAATCTGCGTTCTCCACAGAGCCAGTGATACAACGGGCCACAAATGTCCACATCATTAAAAGAGGAACTTCTCAAGGTCCTGATAAACTCAGCATTCTTCTTTCCCAAAATAAGTTATCGTGGGAGGGATTTTCCTGTTATGAAAAGCTTGTGAGGGCCTGCAGATGAGATGGGTCATCTGTGGAGCTGGGAACATCGGTCCTCGAGTGATCGCTGGGATGAGCTACGCTCACAATCAATGCTAAAGAGAAGGATGTCGATTCAACGCGTTCAATGTCTCTTTATTGTCACATTGTGCACCTAGGTCCAGTGACGTTCCTTTTGCACATGCATTTCAGTTAAAAAAATCTTGGGCACAATCACGCACAAGTACAAGCGTGCAAGCAGCGGAGATTATACTGAGACGGTACACAAAAGCCGTCACAATTCCCACATCAGTTTCAAGGTACAGTTACAATAAAATAGTTTGTCAGATCAATAAGGCACAAGAGTCAAGGGAGACAAGAGTCAAGAATGTCCTATTATCATACGTTCCAGACAGAATGATAACAGAGGTGATGTCAGTGTGAGATATTGGTATAATTTTGAATAATCTAATTTATTTACCGTTATTGTGATGTTGTATAAAACGTAACGCTTTATGTTATATTCGCTGTCGTGTTTACTCAGTTTTAATGATTCATCTGACCCCTCTCACCCTGGCCACAAACTCTTTGAATCACTTCCCTCTGGAAGGCGACTCCGGACAGTCAAAGCTGCCACAGCCAGACATAAAAACAGATTTTTTCCACAAGTAGTAGCTCTACTCAATAACCAAATATCTGTAGCCTCCTTTGGCTCTGGTAGTTTATTTAATTAATGCTTGATCGATAATGTTTTTTTTATTATCGTTTAGTGTTTTATGTGACATTCCTAACTGTCACTGTATGTCATGTTGTCACTTGCGGGCGGAGCACCAAGGCAAATTCCTTGTATGTGAGTACTTGGTCAATAAACTTATTCATTCATTCATTCATTCATTCATTCATTCATTTTCCTTCTTGTAGAATCTATGACTCATTGACGTATTATTCACGTTGTTGTGGGGTTGGACACGCTAGAGGCAGGAAACATGCTCCCGATGTTGGGGGAGTCCAGAACCAGGGGCCACAGTTTAAGAATAAGTGGTAAGCCGTTTAGAACGGAGAGTTGTGAGTCTGTGGAATTCTCTGTCTCAGTGGAGGCCGGTTGTCTGGATACTTTCAAGAGAGAGCTAGATAGGGCTCTTAAAGATAGCAGACTCAAGGGATATGGGGAGAAGGCAGGAACGGGGTACTGATTGGGGATGATCAGCCATGATCACATTGAATGGCGGTGCTGGCTCAAAGGGCTGAATGGCCTACTCCTGCACCTATTGTCTATTGTCTGGGTCTCTGTGCCTGTGATGCTGCTGCAGGTAAGATTCTCGTTGTACCTGTACCTCACCGTTACCCGTGCTTTTGACAATAAACTTGACTGGACTTCACTTGAATGCTAGATTGTGCAGTCCAGTGAGATTACTTAACAGTTTTGCACTGCAGCGCGGAAACCAGCCCATTCGGCCCCCCGAGTCTGCATCGGCCTGCGACCCCCCTTGCATTCGCACAGACCACACACTAGGGGCAATTTACAATTTTACCAAATCCAAATAACCTACAAACCTGTACATCTTTGGACTGTGGGAGGACACCGGAGCACCCAGAGAAAACAGAGTGGTCACAGAGAAAACAATACAAACTCCATACAGACAGCACCCGTAGTCAGGATTGAACCCGGGCCTCCGGCGTTGTAAGGCAGCAACTCTACCGCTGCGCCACCGTGCTGCCCTGAGTCATGACTAGTTTTTGGTTAAAGCCAAATTCATATGTTTTGGGGAAACTACTAATAATTTTCTCCCCCTCATAATCCTGATTAGCTTTATCAAGCCACACTTAGCGTCCTCTGTTCAAAGTAAAATAAATCCAGCCTGTCCAGTCTTTCCTCATAACTGAGACATTCATCCCAGGCCACATCCGGCTGAATCTCCTCGGCAACCTCTCCAGTGTTTACAAATACACAGGACTAGATGTTAAAAGTCCAAAGTGCCAAATATCAATTTACTCCTGATGGTGATGGGAGCCTTCTGCACTCACCTATGCTCTTCCGATATTGAGAAAGGCTAGGCAGACACGTCATTGGGGTTATCAAGTGGGCACCTACTTTCATCGACGTTTCGCTGATTGAACCCACGACGTCTCCAGTAGGCTCAGCGGTGCATTCTGGCGTCCCAGAACCACACTCCTCTGCATCTGTCTAGTCGGTTATTTGGGAGACCAAATGGGGTCTTTCCTCTTCAGCCAGAGCCACTGTCTACTCCGCTCTGCCACCCGTGATGTTTCTTTGATGGCCTGGCGTAGGGCTTGTCTGCTGATCCCCAGGTCCTTCATCAGTCTTAAGGTAGATGTTGCCACGAATCCTCGACATCCAACTTCTACCGGGCAGATCTTAACTCTCCAGCCCCGCTGCAACCTCTCCAGTGCAATCAACTTTGTATAAGGCGCTAATTCTGAACTTTCTTTGTTGTTTATTATGGTATTTATGGAGTATTATGTTTACATATCTGTGGTGCTGCTGCAAGTAAGAATTTCATTGTTGTTCTGTTTCGGGACATATTGCAATAAAACACTCTTGACTGTTGACTCATTTAGCCTGTGTACATCTCTGAATGTGAATCACAGCTGCACGATCTCTCGCTTTAGCTCCAGACAGGAGATTTGTGGCCAAAAGTCTGGCTCGAACAGTGCAGCTCCACCTCGTCACCCTGGCTGGGCCACTGTCCTTGCAGCGGTGATCAGAGATCGTGCCTGGGGTCGTGTTGTGTTCGTGCCTGGAGAAGTGGATGGTTGTGAAACATTGCAGCAGGATCTTGATCAGCTGGCCAGGTGGGATGAGGAATAGTTGACGGAATTGAATAGAGAGAAATGTGAGATGTCGCATTTTGGGAAGTCTAACATGGGCAGGACCTACACAGTGAATGTTAGGGCTCGGTGGAGTGTTGTAGGGCAGCTGGGATCTAGGAGTGCAGATACATAGTTCCCTGAAAGTGGATTCGGAGGTAGATAGGGCGGTCAAAAGGGCACATTGGCTTTCATCAGTCAGAGTATTAAAGTTGGGAGGTCATGTTGCAGTTGTATAAAACATTGGCCACATTTAGAGTATTGTGTTCAGTCCTGGGCACCATGTTACAGGAAAGATGTTGTCAAGCTGGAAAAGGTACAGAGATGATTGAGGAGGATGTTGCCATGACTCTGATCTACAGGGAGAGGTTGAGTAGGCTGGGACTCTTTTCCTTTGAGCACAGGAGGATGAGGGGTGATATTATAGAGGTGTATACAATCATGAGAGAAATAGACGCTCAGAGTTTCTTGAATCAGGGAATTGAGAACCAGAGGACATGGGTTTAAGGCTAACATGTTTCGAGGATGTAACTAGTAGCGTGGATAGGGGAGAACCAGTGGATGTGGTGTATCTGGACTTCCAGAAGGCTTTCGACAAGGTCCCACATAAGAGATTAGTTTACAAACTTAAAGCACACGGCATTGGGGGTTCAGTATTGATGTGGATAGAGAACTGGCTGGCAAACAGGAAGCAAAGAGTAGGAGTAAACGGGTCCTTTTCACAATGGCAGGCAGTGACTAGTGGGGTACCGCAAGGCTCAGTGCTGGGACCCCAGCTATTTACAATATATATTAATGATCTGGATGAGGGAATTGAAGGCAATATCTCCAAGTTTGCGGATGACACTAAGCTGGGGGGCAGTGTTAGCTGTGAGGAGGATGCTAGGAGACTGCAAGGTGACTTGGATAGGCTGGGTGAGTGGGCAAATGTTTGGCAGATGCAGTATAATGTGGATAAATGTGAGGTTATCCATTTTGGTGGCAAAAACAGGAAAGCAGACTATTATCTAAATGGTGGCCGACTAGGAAAAGGGGAGATGCAGCGAGACCTGGGTGTCATGGTACACCAGTCATTGAAAGTGGGCATGCAGGTGCAGCAGGCAGTGAAGAAAGCGAATGGTATGTTAGCTTTCATAGCAAAAGGATTTGAGTATAGGAGCAGGGAGGTTCTACTGCAGTTGTACAGGGTCTTGGTGAGACCACACCTGGAGTATTGCGTACAGTTTTGGTCTCCAAATCTGAGGAAGGACATTATTGCCATAGAGGGAGTGCAGAGAAGGTTCACCAGACTGATTCCTGGGATGTCAGGACTGTCTTATGAAGAAAGACTGGATAGACTTGGTTTATACTCTCTAGAATTTAGGAGATTGAGAGGGGATCTTATAGAAACTTACAAAATTCTTAAGGGGTTGGACAGGCTAGATGCAGGAAGATTGCTCCCAATGTTGGGGAAGTCCAGGACAAGGGGTCACAGCTTAAGGATAAGGGGGAAATCCTTTAAAACCGAGATGAGAAGAACTTTTTTCACACAGAGAGTGGTGAATCTCTGGAATTCCCTGCCACAGAGGGTAGTCGAGGCCAGTTCATTGGTTATATTTAAGAGGGAGTTAGATGTGGCCCTTGTGGCTAAGGGGATCAGAGGGTATGGAGAGAAGGCAGGTACGGGATACTGAGTTGGATGATCAGCCATGATCATATTGAATGGCGGTGCAGGCTCGAAGGGCCGAATGGCCTACTCCTGCACCTAATTTCTATGTTTCTATGTTTCTAAGATGTCGCTCACAGGCTAATTATTGAGACCAGTAAAAGAGACAACTGCTGGATTGTACTCACTCCCCGATATTTCCTTTTCTAGATTGGTTTACCATCGCGGATAATTGTGGTGATGAACCATTAAACATTAGCTTGAAAAAAATGCTCTCAATGGTTCCTTTAGAATTTCTCAAAAGTCACTGATTTCCCCCAGTAACCCTGTCGAACTAAAGGGCTTGTCCCACTTGCCGATTTTTTTCGGCAACTGCCGGCATCATTGACTGACGTATCAGGTCACCAAAAAATATGCGGTGTGTCGCGGCGTGATGACGTATCGACGCGCGCTGTTTCTTCAACTGTTGCAACATTTTTTTTCCGCCGCTGGATTTTGAAATGTTCAAAATCTTTTGGCGACACTGATATGACGCCGGCAGTCGCCGAAAAAAACGCCAAGTGGGACAGGCCCCTAATGGAAACAATGGCCCAGTGTTTACTTAATCAAATCTGTTCATTCCGAAAGAATTGCTTCTATTAATCCCTTACTAACATATCAACTTACTGTTCCTGTTTGATTTGTAATTGCAGTCAATAATAGCAACATCTATTTGTGAAGGAGTCACTTATGGTTAGATCATTGAAAAAATAAGTATTTTTAATGTGGACATTGATAGGCTCTGGATTAGTAAGTGTGTCAATGGTTACGGGAAGAAGACAGGGGATTGGGGCTGAGAGGGAGAGATAGATCAGCCATGATCGAATGGTAGAGCAGACTCGATGGGCTGAATGGCCTAACTCTGCTCTATGCTCTAATATGCTATGATTTTATAGACAGATACAAAAGGCTGGCGTAGCTCAACGGGTCAGGCAGCATCTCTGGAGAAAAGGAATAGGTGACGTTTCGGGTCGGGACCCTTCTTCAGAATTATGGTCCCAAGATCTAAGTAGAGAACCTTTTAAAAGGTCAGAGAATTGAGGGCTATGGGGAACTGGCAGAGAAGAGGAGATGAGGCCTGGGGCTGAGATGTAAATGTAGACCAAGCTTTGAAGGGCCGAGTGGCCTTATCCTACTTGGTGAGATGTTGTTCCATGCACTTTCTATCAGTTGCCACACAGTTAAGAACAATTACAAATGAACAAACCACGTCATCTATACATCTGACCCAAGTTAGAATTACTTTTTTGAGACACAGGTCACCTTGGTTCTGAGGTATAGTGATTGTAGATTAAACAGTTTTCTATTGATTCTGCAGCTCCACTCCTGCTGAAGGTATGCTGACGATGTAAGTGTTACATTACAGCAAGAAAGGTTGAGAAAGGTCTTGGGGCATTGGCACAGCTTTACTTGACACCATACTTCTATATTATAGAACCTGGTGTAAAGGATCAGGGTCTGCATGCAGCCAAAAAGCCAGGAGAAAAATGGAGATTAATTTCTGCGCAATGCCATATTTGAAGAGGGCGTTCCACAGTCTCTGTCAATTGATGATGTTAAAGGCGTTATTGAGTTTGGAAAGGGCCAGGCGCTGCACGTTCCGAGATTTTCTTGGAGTTGCCACACAAGTGGGGTGGCACAGTGGCAGAGTTGCTGCTTGACAGCGCCAGAGACCCAGGTTCGATCTCAACTATGAATGCTGTCTGTACGGAGTTTGTACGTTCTCCTGCACGAGTTTGCTCCAGTTTCGTCCCACATTCCAGAGGCGCCCAGGTTTCTAGGTCAATTGGCTGCAGTACAATTGCAAATTGTCTCTAGTGTGTAGGATAGTGCTAGTCTATGGAGTAATCGTTGGTCGGTGGGGACTTGGTGGGCCAAAGAGCCTATTTCTGCGCTGTATGTCTAAAGTCTAAAGGGGAACAATAACAATTTATGTGCCCAAGACTAGATTCCCAAAATGGACGCTTCTTTCCGAGTGCTCTCACAGGAAGACATTACTAGGCAGAGCGGGGAAAAGCATCAAGGATGTGCTCAAAGTCTCCTTTAAGAAATAGAACAACACCAATTACTCCTGGAAATCGGGAAACAAGCAACTGCAGATGCTGGTTCACAAAGAAAACTCACACACACACACACACAAAGTGCTGGGTTGTAACTCCGTGGGTCAGGCAGCATCTCTGGAGAAGGTGACGAAGGGTCTCCACCCAAAACGTAACCTCGCCATCTCCTCCAGAGATGCTGCCTGACCCGCTGAGTTACTCCAGCACTTTGTCTCTTTTATTTTACTCCTGGGAATCCTTACGTGATATCAGTTCCGCAAGGCGTTTACTGATGAAAGAGTTATGGTCTCACACATCAAGGTAATTTTTTACAAAAAACAACATCTCTCTGGAAAATAGAGTACTGCCCTGGCCCCAAACCAATATGATACTTTGATCATTTATACTTTATTATTACACAGCCACCATTCCTGCCCCAAACACTTTGATTCATGGATCTATGTATACAAGAAAGTAAAAGATGCCACAGGCAAAATTCATGTACAGGCAATTAGACGGCAGACTATTGCACTAGCAATTAGTCCACTTCACATGAATTCAATAGCTGTTAAAAATAGCCAACCCCCAACGTTAAACAAAAGCACATTCAGCCTTTCAAAGTACTACTCTCTTGAATGCATAGAGATAACACTGTAGTGTCAGATCTACCGCTGAAATAGTTTAAAAGCCCTATTTGAAGGGAAAGTTTCTAAACGAGCAGAAGCATTTACTTACGAAACAACAATCTATTGAAAAGGCTTTGAAACCGCTCCTAGTTTGAACTTTACTCTATTGTTTTGATGGCACAGCCACAATGCAATTTGGGCTCAGGCTTGGTTTGAAAGAAGATGAAGTTTACAGAGAGGGCAGCAGTGGGTGGGGGTGGGTTGGGGCCTTGGAGAGGGAAGGTGCTTTTTGGACGGAGAGGAAGAATTAATGACGAGAAATAGTGTGAGGGATTGAACACTTCTCAACTTTGGCTGTGCATAGAATTCATCTCCATTTTCCTAGGCCGTACGGCTCAAGCGACCACGTTAGGTCGCGCTTGCCGCATGCAGTCGCATGCTCGTGGGTCAGGCCCTTAATGGGCCCAGCACCGAACCCTGAGGCACACCACTAGTCACAGACTTCCATTCTGAGAAGCAACCTTCCACCATCACCCTCTGCTTCCTTCCAAGAAGCCCATTTTCAATCCATTCAGCTATCTCTCCTTGAATCCCATGGGACCAAACCTGCCAGAGCAGCCTACCATGTGGAACCTTGTCAAACTACTTACCAAAATCCATGTATACAACGTCCACAGCTCTGCTTTCATCGACTCTTTTGGTCACATCCTCAAACATCTACCACATTACCTGTGCCTTTCCTTCCTGTTACTTCTGTGAAGACTCCAATAAAATTGGTCAACCACGTCATTATTTAATTCTTCACGATGTCTAAACTATTTTATTTCTTGTAGCTGGATGCATTTTCATCACTTCTTTTGGCAAAGATTCCATTGCATTTCCTACCGATGAGGTTTAAGCTAACTGTTTGTATATCCCTGGACTTGTTTTATTGCATTTTTAAAGACACATCTCTCTATACCTCTCGTTTCCCTCTCCCCTGACTCTCAGTCTGAAGAAGGGTCTTGACCCGAAACGTCACCAATTCCGTTTCTCCAGAGATGCTGCCTGTCCAGCTTTTTGTGTCTATCTTCAGTTGAAACCAGCCTCTGCTGCTCCCGTCCTACAGTTAAAGACAGCACACTGTTGTTTTTTACGGCTGGCTCCATTCCCTTTTCTAATGAAATACGATATACGGCTAACAATCCCTTTGCTGTCTCAAGCACAACATTATTCTCAACGTGTTGGCTCAAAATAAATGAATGTTGGAATTTGTGGCCAAACCGATAGACCTCAGGTCAAGGGAAGATGAGATTAAGTTGCAAAATGCACCACTTCAACCACATTTCGAGGGTTGTGTCCAATTCTGTTTGCCAGTGAACAGTCCAATAACTGAAGCACAAAGCAGAAGCAGGCCAGAGTAAACAATCCACGTTTGTCCAACCTCTCATTATATCTAATCCCCTCTCATCCAGACAGCAATCTGCTAAACCTCTTCTGCACCCTCTCCAAAGCCACCACATCCTTCCTGTAATGGGACGAGCAAACAGCACACAACGCACCAAGTAAGGCATAAGCAAAGGTTTATAACGCTGCAATATGACTGCCCTGGCTGATGAAGGCAAGCATACTACCCACCTTTTTACCACGATATCTGCTTGTGACTTTAACGCAGCTATGGACTCGCACCCCAAATTCTCTTAATGCTGTTAAGGATCCTGCTATTAACATCAAACTTTCCCCTTACATTTGCCCTTCCAAAGCACACCATACCAGTCTGCCCCATGATTTAGTAGCACCATAAATTACCCCAGATGTGGCTCTGTTTGGATGTTGGCAAAAAGAACAGATTTATGTAATCTGTGGAAACAAAATACTGCAGCTGCTGGTTTATACCAAAGATAGACGCATAGTATCTATAGGAGTATAAGAGCAGAGAGGTTCTACTGCAGTTGTACAGGGTCTTGGAGAGACCACACCTGGAGTATTGTGTACAGTTTTGGTCTCCTAATCTGAGGAAAGACATTCTGATTCCAGACTGATTCCTGGGATGTCAGGGCTTTCATATGAAGAAAGACTGGATAGACTCGGCTTGTACTCGTTAGAATTTAGAAGATTGAGGGGGGATCTTATAGAAACTTACAACATTCTTAAGGGGTTGGACAGGCTAGATGCAGGAAGATTGTTCCTGATGTTGGGGAAGTCCAGAACAAGGGGTCACAGTTTAAGGATACGGGGGAAATCGTTTAGGACCGAGATGAGAAAAACATTTTTCACACAGAGAGTGGTGAATCTGTGGAATTCTCTGCCACAGAAGGTAGTTGAGGCCAGTTCATTGGCTATATTTAAGAGGGAGTTAGATGTGGCCCTTGTGGCTAAAGGGATCAGGGGGTATGGAGAGAAGGCAGGTACAGGATACTGAGTTGGATGATCAGCCATGATCATATTGAATGGCGGTGCAGGCGCGAAGGGCCGAATGGCCTAATCCTGCACCTATTTTCTATGTTTCTATGTAAGTGCTGGGGTAATTCAGCGGGTCAGGCACCATCTCTGGAGGGAAAGGATAGGTGATCGGGATCCCTTTTGGGGTCGGGACCCTTCATCACTCCGAAGAAGGGTCCCAACCTGAATCGCCACCTATCCTTTCCCTCCAGAGATGCTGCCTGGCCTGCAGAGTTACTCCATCACCTTGTGTCCCTCTTCATGTAACCTGTAATTTGGTGTCCCTGGGACACTGACTTTCAACTGGAATATCTGATAATTTGTCAAGAATAATGGGAACTTTGGAAAAAAAACTCCAGAGCCAAGCGTACGTACTCAATGGAAGCTATGCATGTGTCAAGTTTGATTCATGTTATTTAACCAATGGTGGCACAGTGGCGCAGTGGTTGAGTTGCTGCCTTACAGCGCCAGAGACCCGGGTTCAAACCTGACTACGTGTTCTGTCTTTACTGAGTTTGTACATTCTCTCCCGAAACCTGTGTGGGTTTTCTCTGGGTGCTCCCGTTTCCTCCCACACTCAAAAGACGTATAGGTTTGTAGGCTAAAGAGGGAACTGCAGATGCTGGAAAATCGAAGGTACACAAAAATGCTGGAGAAACTCAGCGGGTGCAGCAGCATCTATGGAGCGAAGGAGATAGGCAACGTTTCGGGACGTCGGATAGGACATCGTTGGTGTACGGGGATCGCTCGTCGGCATGGACTGGGTGGGCCGAAGGGTCTGTTTCCACACTGTGTCTCTAAACTAAACTAAAAGTTTTCAAAGCTGACTATGAAACTTCCTAGGTTTGCTAAGTACAGAAAGGCTAAAAGAAAGGCTAAAAGTGCGACTCGATTCAGATGTCACGCAACTATTTCCGGTTAGCGTGTTGCAAAATTTGCCTCGTATTTATGTAAAGTCCTTTATCGTAGCTTGCCCATTGTTGTTCAGTGATAATGGATTATAGAAAGTGCCATTGAGCCTCTTGGCTGCATTAAGCAGCGTTAGTCATTTCATATGCACATGCCCTTTTGATTTCCAAAGGGTTTTTGGATAGGAATTTACTGTCAGTAACCGTCTCGGGGGGAAAAAAGCATCACCCCTATCACGACCATTCAGACCTGTTTGTTCAGGATGAGCAATTTATCATCTTTATAACCGGTGGGGTGAATTGCTGATAAGCAGCTTCAAGTCTGAACAAGGCCGTTTGTCAGGCGCTTTAATTCAATTTCTGATCAGCCACAGAATGTACATTAGGAGAGAAGTCTTACAGGGAGGGGCAGCAGGTGCAAACAGGAAATTCCCCACCTTTAGCTTTTTTCCAAATCTCAAACAGTAATTACAGCATGGAAGACTTTAGACTTTAGAGATATAGCATGGAAACAGGCCCTACGGCCCGCTGAGCCCACAGCCGACCAGCAGCAATCACCCCGCACCCTAGCACTATCCTACACACTAGGAACAAATTACATTTTTACCAAGGCCAATTAACCTGCAAGCCTGTACGTCATTAGAGTGTGGAGGGAAACTGGAGAAACCCCACACGTTCACTGGGGGGGGGGGGGGGGGAACGTACAAACTCTGTACAGACTGCACCCATGGTCAGGATCAAACCCGGGTCTCTGGCGCTGTAAGGCAGCAGCTCTACCGCTGCGCCACCATGCCGCCCCCCCCAACTACCTCCAGGACTGTAGAGGTTTATTGTAAGTGTTAAGAAGATCACATAGCAGTGATTAAGACATCCCTCCATGAACAATTCACCTACACTGAAATAAAATTCACCTACTCTGAAATAAACAGCTCCATACTCAAGGAACTGCAGATGCTGGGATCTTGAGCAAAAAAAACAAAGTGCTGGAGGAACTCAATGGGTCATGCAGCCTTTCTGGAGAAGCTGTTTCGGGTCTGTAGCCTTCTTCCGACTCTACCCAACCCAAATTATCGCCTACCCATATTCTCCAGAGAGTCAGCTTTATCCACTGAGTTAATGCACTGCTAAGTGTCTTTAGCTCAATAAACGGGCCATGGGTTTTTTGCCATGGATAGTGGCATCTATTATGTCAGTGTTCCAACTTATCCATCTTTTCAATGTCGAAATTCTCAAGATGATTTGAGTATGCATAACTTGTAGAGAAACATAGCAAGTCAAACACTGAATTCCTTAGTTCCTACAAGGTGTGACTTCACATTTTGCACAATGTCAATTTCATCCAAGACTGAGTCATAATATCCTGGGTACACAAAAATGCTGGAGAAACTCAGCGGGTGCAGCAGCATCTATGGAGCGAAGGAAATAGGCGACGTTTCGGGCCGAAACCCTTCTTCAGACTGATGGGGGGTGGGGGGGAGAAGGAAGGAAAAAGGGAGGAGGAGGAGCCCGAGGGCGGAGGGATGGGAGGAGACAGCTCGAGGGTTAAGGAAGGGGAGGAGACAGCAAGGGCTAGCAAAACTGGGAGAATTCAACGTTCATGCCATCCGGAAGCAAGCAACCCAGGCGGAATATGAGGTGCTGTTCCTCCAATTTCCGGTGTTGCTCACTCTGGCGATGGAGGAGACCCAGGACAGAGAGGTCGGATTGGGAATGGGAGGGGGAGTTGAAGTGCTGAGCCACCGGGAGTTCAGGTAGGTTATTGCGGACTGAGCGAAGGTGTTCGGCGAAACGATCGCCCAACCTCCGCTTAGTCTCCCCGATGTAAATCAGCTGACATCTAGAGCAGCGGATGCAGTAGATGAGGTTGGAGGAGATACAGGTGAACCTTTGTCGCACCTGGAACGACTGCTTGGGTCCTTGAATGGAGTCGAGGGGGGAGGTGAAGGGACACGTGTTGCATTTCTTGCGGTTGCAACGGAAAGTGCCCGGGGAGGGGGTGGTACGGGAGGGAAGGGAAGAATTGACAAGGGAGTTGCGGAGGGAGCGGTCTTTGCGGAAGGCAGACATAGGGGGAGATGGGAAGATGTGGCGAGTGGTGGGGTCACGTTGGAGGTGGCGGAGGATTATGTGTTGTATTTGCCGGCTGGTGGGGTGGAAGGTGAGGACTAGGGGGACTCTGCCCTTGTTGCGAGTGCGGGGATAGGGAGAGGGAGCAGTGTTGCGGGGTATGGATGAGACCCTGGTGCGAGCCTCATCTATGGTGGCGGAGGGGAATCCCCGTTCCCTGAAGAACGAGGACATTTCCGATGCCCTGGTGTGGAACGTCTCATCCTGGGAGCAGATGCGGCGTAGGCAGAGGAATTGGGAGTAGGGGATGGAGTCTTTACAGGGGGCAGGGTGGGAAGACGTGTAGTCCAGATAGCCATGTGAGTCAGTTGGTTTGTAGTGTATGTCGGTCAGAAGTCTGTCCCCTGCGATGGAGATGGTGAGGTCAAGGAATGGTAGGGAAGTGTCGGAAATGGTCCAGGTGTATTGGAGTGCCGGATGGAAGTTGGTGGTGAAGTGGATGAAGTCAGTCAGTTGTGTGTGGATGCAGGAGGTGGCCCCAAAGCAGTCGTCAATGTAACGGAGGTAGAGGTCGGGGATGGGGCAATGGTACGTATTGAACAAGGATTGTTCAACGTACCCGACAAAGAGGCAGGCGTAGCTGGGGCCCATGCGTGTGCCCATAGCTACGCCTTGTGTTTGGAGGAAATGGGAGGAGTCAAACGTAAAGTTGTTGAGGGTGAGGACCAACTCCGCTAGGCGGAGGAGGGTGTCAGTGGCTGGGTATAGGTTGCTCCTCTGGTCGAGGAAGAACCGGAGGGCTCCGAGGCCATCCTGGTGGGGGGATGGAGGTGTAGAGTGACTGGACATCCATGGTGAAGATGAGGGGGTGAGGGCCTAGAGAGTGGAATGCGCGGAGGCGGCGGAGGGTGTCTGAGGTGTATAGAACATAGGTGGGGAGGGATTTGACCAAGGGGGATAGTATGGAGTCAAGGTATGTGGAGATGAGTTCGGTGGGGCACGAACAGGCAGAGACAATGGGTCTGCCGGGAGAGCTGGGTTTGTGGATTTTGGGGAGAAGGTAAAAACGGGCCGTGCGGGGCTGGGGAACGATGAGGTTGGAAGCTTGGTCAGGCAGGGCGTGGGAATTGATGAAGTCGGTGATGGTGCTAGAAATGGTGGCCTGGTGCTCGTCAGTGGGGTCATGGTCCAAGGGTAAGTAGGAGGAGGTGTCCGAGCGTGGCCTCAGCTTTGTAGAGATCGACGCGCCAGACTACCACGGCACCTCCCTTGTCGGCTGGTTTGATGACCCAATCTGGGTTTTTGTGGAGTGATTCAATGGCAGTGCGTTCAGGGGGGGAGAGATTGGAGTGAGACAGGGGAGTGGAGAAGTTGAGGCGGTTGACGTCGCGGCGGCAGTTCTGGATAAAGAGTTCCAGCGCCGGGACTTTATGAGAGGGGTTCCACGAGGAGGGGGTGCGTTGGAGATGGGAAAAAGGGTCATCATTGGGGGGCGAGGACTCCTTCCCATGGAAGTGCGCTGTGAGGCGGAGACGACGGTAGAAGCGCTCCAAGTCATGGTGGGCGCGGAACTCATTGAGATGGGGACGGAGGGGGACAAAGGTAAGACCTCTGCTGAGGACAGACCGTTCGGTGTGGGAGAGGGGGAGGTCGGGGGGGGATGGTGAACACCCGGCAGAGATGGGAGTTGGGGCCAGAGGAAGGCAGGTGGGTAGACTGGGGACGGGGCGATGTGTGGGGGGGGGGGGGGTTGTGGGTGTTGGAGGAGTGGTGGGTGGTCAGGGGGTGGGGGGGTGAGAGGGCTGTAATGTGGGTGGGGAAGAGCGGGGGTGACATAGTTGGAGGGGGATGGGGGAGAGTCAGTGGAACAGCCACTGAGGTTAGCAAGACAGTTTCATAATATCCTGCTTGTCTTTAACTTTGAATGCAGTAAGTGATAGGAGATGGAGATTACTAGTGGTATGAAATAATAGGAAGTCTTATGATACACATAACTTATTTTTAAGAATAAGGGGTAAGCCATTTGGAACTGAGACGAGGAGATACTTTTTCTCACAGAGAGTTGTGAGTCTATGGAATTCTCTTCCTCAGAGGGTGGTGGAGGCCGGTTCTCTGGATACTTTCAAGAGAGAGCTAGATAGAGCTCTTAAAGATAGTAGAGTCAGGGGATATGGGGAGGCAGGAACGGGGTACTGATTGGGGATGATCGGCCATGATCACATTGAATGGCGTTGTTGGCTCGAAGGGCCGAATGGCCTACTGCACCTATTATCTATTGTCAAACATAGCTGGGTGTCTATCTGTCTATATGACTAGTAAGGTGTCAGGAGTTATGGGGAAAAGGCAGGAGAATGGGGATTAGAGGGAAAGATAGATCAGCCATGATTGAATGGCGGAGTAGACTTGATGGGCCGAATGGCCTATTTCTGCTCCTAGATCTAACAAACTTATAAAGTTAAAGCCCAGTCAAACTCTGTAGTGTAACTATTTGACAACCTGAATCCATGTTTAATTTTAAGGTAGCACCTCAGGACCTGTACTGCCCATAACTTTGATTACCAAGTCTGGTTGGATGTATTCCTGGAGATTTCATCAGATGCTTTCTATACCCCTCCTCTACTGACCCCCACCACCTCCAGTACACTCTGTCTGGTTACACAATAGATCCCCTCCCGCCTGAAACCATTATTTCCGAGGATGAATCTCGGGGAGTTTAGACCGGATCCAAGTACGATTTTCTTCTATTCCTTTTGGAATGGTTCACTTGTCCCAATGTCGGCACACAACATCAATAGGTTTGTTCACATAACACGATGGTTTGCAACACACTTTTCTGGCTTTGAACTAAATGCTTTCTGCTGCTCAGGGATCTGGCTTTGGTCCACGAGCTCGTCTCCCTTTACGGATGATTTACTTACCCACTGACTCTCACAGTGTATGTCGCGTTTTCCGTAGTTTCCTCCCATTCTAGTGATGTGAAGAAATTGAACGATTTCCACTTGACATTTGTGACGGGTTTCAACAAAGCGCCTGGAAGTTTGAAAAGAAGACAATTTTCTAGTCGGCCACTCAACATTTTAACAACTGGTCATAGCTACAAGAGCTTAGCATTGGATTCATGTAAGACACCAACGGTTTATCGATTAACATCAACAATGTTTAGTTTAGTTTAGAGATACAGTGTGGAAACTGGCCATTCGGCCCACCGAGTCAGCACCCACCAGCGGCCCCTGCACACTAACACCATCCTACATACTAGGGACAATTTACCATTTTACCAAGTCGATTAGCCTACAACCCTCTACGTCTTTGGAGTGTGGGAGGAAACAGGAGAAAACCAATGCAGGTCACAGGGAGAACGTACAAACTCCACACAGACAGCACCCGTAGTCAGGATCGAACCTGGATCTCTGGCTCTGTAAAGTGGCAACTCTGCCGCTGCGCCACCGTGCCGCCCAAATGTTCGAGGAAGAATTTAAAAGATAATTAATATTTTGTGTCACACCCCATATGGTCTGTTTACCGACTTCTAGATTAGCAATGACAATGATGTGTTAAAAATTAAACATCCGCCCATCATGTTGGGTGTGTTTTTACTATTTTGTAATCAAAAAGCAAAAATAAAATTGATAGATGAGCAGAAAATGAAGCAAATGATCAGTAGGTCAGTCAGCATCTGTGGAGAAATTAAATCAGGCTTATGACTAACTTTGTGTCAGATCAATGATCCTTTGCCTGACAAAATGTCACCAGCCTGTAGAATTCACTTTGCTTCTCGTTCCACAGGGATGCTGTCCGATTTTAGTTTTGGCCCACTGAGTCCTAGCCGACCCGCGGTCACTGTACACTAACACTCTCCGACACACTAGGGATAATTTATCATTTTTACTGAAGCCAATTAACCTACAAACCTGTACATCTTGGAGTATGGGAGGAAACTGGAGCACCTGGGGAAAACCCACGCAGTCACAGGGAGAATGTACAAACTCCGTACAGTCAGCACCTGTAGTCAGGATTCGATCCTCAAAACACACCTACATGATTGACGTGCTTAATTTTAAGCTTATCTTTTTTATTGCTAATCTGGAAGTCAATAAACACACCTTAGGGGGTTTACCATAAAATATGATTTATTGTTTAAATCCTACCTCGAGCATTTTGGCGGCATAGTGACAGGGCGGTAGAGTTGCTGCCTTACAGCGCCAGAGACCCAGGTTCGATCCTGACCAAGGGTGCTGTATGCACGGAGTTTGTACGTTCTCCCTGTGACCTGCGTGGGATGCTCCCACTCTCTAAAGACGTACAGGTTTGTGGGTTAATTGGTTTGGTATCATTGTAAATAGTCCCTAGTGTGTGTAGGATAGTGTTAAGAGGCTGTCCCACTTGGCGACTGCCGACAACATTGATTGTCGTAACAGGTCACCGAAAAAATCGCGGCGTGATGCGTTGTGATGATATATTGACGCGTGGTGTTCCCTCAAGTGTCGCAACATTTATTTTGTTGCCGCTGGATTTTGAAATGCCCCTCAGGATGTCCGCCTGCTTGTATCTTGCTGAAAACGTGTCAAATTGTACCCTGAAATGAGCTTCCAACCCCATGTACTGAGTCTTGCTCAACAATCCCATGGCTTGATTTGGAAAACGTCTCTGCCCAAGACTGCCAAAAATTGCAGGGAATTGTAAACATAGCCCGAACCATCACATAGACCACTGGTCCCATCCATACTTTCACTGCTTTGGGAAAGCAGCCAACACAATCAAAGACTTGTTCCACCCCTGGTCGTTCCTTCTACTCCCTGCTCCTATTCGGCAGAGAGTACAGAAGCTTGAAAGCGCACACCACCAGACTCAGGAAACAGCTTCTTGCCCACTGGTATCATGCTTCTGAATGGCCCTTACATAAGCTACGGTACTGTCCGATTCACCTCTACCCTATTGCAGATATTGAACTTTGTGGAACTGATGCGCAACAATGCTGAGAACCATATTCTGCACTCTGTATCTTCCCCTTTGCGCTACCTATTGTACTCGAGTTTGACTGATTGTATTCATGCATGGTACATATGATCTATTTGGACAGCATGCAAAGTAAAGCTTACCATTGTGCTTTCCCGGATGTCTGTGCCGAACCTGATGCCACGTTACACTAATCTCCTCATGCTGCACGTGAACCATATCCTGCCATTCCCTGCAAAACCCTGGTCCTATCTAAAATCCTCAACACCACTATCATATCTACCTTTGACAAAGCCTTCTGGGGCACATACCACTGTGCATTGAAAAAAAAAACTTTTCTTTCATATTTTCCCTCTCACCTTAGAGTCTTGGACATTTCCACCCTGGGGAAAAGTTTCCAACTCTGTCCATACCTCTCATAATCTTATAAACTTCTATCATGTCTCCCCTCAGCTTTCGATGCTCCAGAGAAAACAATCCAGGTTTGTCCAGCCTCTCCTTACAGCGAATACCCTCTGATCCAGGCAGCATCCATGGGATGGCATCAGCTGATGGTCCCTCCAAGTCACACACTTCTAACTTATTTTCAGCTCAGCAAGTAGGGAACGCAACGCAGGCTATTCCCTGGACACTGGTGAACAGGTAATTGTTGCAAAGTGTAGACAGACACAAAATCCAGGTGTATCTCAGCGGATCAGGCTGCATCTCTGGAGAAAAGGAATAGGTGACATTTACGGTCGAGACCCGGGTCTGATGAAGGGTCTCGACTAGAAGGGTCACCTATTCCTTTTCTCCAGAGATGCTGCCTGACCCGCTGAGTTACTCCAGCATTTTGTGTCAATCTACACCAGCATCTGCAGTTTCTTCTTACGCATGTTGCAAAGTTTATCTGGCGGCTATGAATTAATTTTTCATACAATAGGCCTGGGCCTCGCCGACAATGAACCAAATTATAAGCAAGCGATGCAGACGAAAAATGCTGTTCCTTCATCGTCTTAGTCCCTCTGTGACTGCGTACTGGAGGCACCATCACAGTAGCGGTTCACCACCGCCTTCTCCAGGGAACCACAATTAATTGCTGGCCAATTATGCCCACACCTAGATGAAAGTGATATAATTATAGATGAAGTATTACTGTTCTATGATGTAGCTGATGCATCTGTCAGAGTCTATAAATTAAGTTGCACTTCCAGCTAAAGGGTGCACAAACACTGGCTGAATTTGATGGGAATATGACCAGCCAATATAATCAAAGACTTAAGATAGACACAAAGTGCTGGAGTAACTCAGCGGGACAGGCAGCATCTCTGGGCAGAAGGAATAGGTGACGTTTTGGGTTGAGACCCTTCTTCAGCTCAAACTCTTGTCCCATATTCCTTCTTTCTGCTTCCATTGGGCAGATTCGGAATATACAGAAGCTTGAAAGTGCATACAACCAAACACTTTACTTTAGACTTTAAAGACATGGCGCAGAAACAGACCCTTCGGCCCACCGAGTCCGTGCCAGCCAGCGATCACCTCGTAAACACTATCACACTAGGGACAATTTACAATTTTACCAAAGCCAATTAGCCTACAGACCTGTATGGTCTTTGGAGTGTGGAACGGAACTGGGGAACCCGGAGAACACCTGTAGTCAGGATCGAACCCTGGTCTCTGGCGCTGTAAGGCAGTAACTCTACCGCTGCGCCACCCCTATACTCAGGAACACCTTCTTCCCGTCTGTTGTCAGGTTGTGAAGATCATTCCCTGCGATAGGGTACTGTCCAATTCACCTCTACCCCATTGCGGATATTGGAATTTGTCTATGAAACTGGTGCGCTACAATACTGAGAACTATATTCTGCACTCTGTATCTTTCCTCTGCTCTATCTAATGAACTGGATAAAGAGTTTGACTTGATTGTATTTATGTGTACTATTACATGATGTAATTGGATAGCACGCAAAACAAAGCTTTTCACTGTACCTCGGTACACGTGACAAGAACCAACCCAAACCTGAACTCCTGTAGACCTTCCCCATGGAAGGCTGGGTCTTTCTTGTAAACCCTCCTCACCAGTCCGATTAGGGAATCGCAAAGAGAAATCAAAAATTCGATCAGGCAACCAGTTTTAAAAAAAGTTTGCAAACGAGTGAATAAGAAATTCGTTTTGTTTCATAGATACATAGACAATAGGTGCAGGAGTAGGCCATTCGGCCCTTCGAGCCAGCACCGCCATTCATAGAAACATAGAAAATAGGTGCAGGAATAGGCCATTCGGCCCTTCGAGCCTGCACCGCCATTCAATATGATCATGGCTGATCATCCAACTCAGTATCCTGTACCTGCCTTCTCTCCATACCCACTGATCCCTTTAGCCACAAGGGCCACATCTAACTCCCTCTTAAATATAGCCAATGAACTGGCCTCAACTACCTTCTGTGGCAGAGAATTCCTGAGATTCACCACTCTCTGTATGAAAAATGTTTTTCTCATCTCGGTCCTAAAAGATTTCCCCCCTATCCTTAAACTGTGACCCCTTGTTCTGGACTTCCCCAACATCGGGAACAATCTTCCTGCATCTAGCCTGTCCAACCCCTTAAGAATTTTGTAAAAATGCAATGTGATCATGGCTGATCATCCACAATCAGGACCCCGTTTCGCGTCTCAAATCACTGCTTTCGTTCTCTTTTGGTTTAAATCAACGAAATTCAAAATGGATCGCTGCAAAATGAAGCGATCATAGTTACATTTGCTTTTTTTTTCTTCCTGGTTTACCTTACATTGGCGATTAAACGAGATTACGACAAAGAGCATCGAATTAACTATCCGCGCTGTTCGGTCACATTACCTGAAGATAGCCTGCAGTGAAGGCAAATGAGAACACATCCCAATGTTATAGCAGCCGATCCCATGCTGAGCGTAAGGAACTGAGAGGCCACTTCTGGAAACAAGGCAGGTCAGACGGCAGCGATTCCTTCTCTCTGTGTCTAGGTGACTTTGTTTCTGTTCCGCCCCAGGTGGTTTGATCTCGGTGAAATTACAATCGGTGCTTGCTTCAACAAGTGTTCCCTCGCCTGTTCCTCGCCGATACTAACCCTCCCATTGCAAGGCAGCCCCGGGTTATAAAAGGCAGTGGCCAGCAATGCAGTGGGCAGCCCTCTCTCTCCCCGGGGTAACCAATGGAAGGAAAGATCCGCCACTCCTCGCCCCTCCTCTGTCACACATTCTTGGAAACGACAACTATTACCTCGGCCGGTGTTGCAGTGCCTGCTCTGAGCGCCGCCCCCCTTACACCTGGACTTGGACGCTACAGGCAGCTCCGCAAGGCGTGCCCGCTGTGTGATTCATTTCCTGGTGTCTCGGTGCTGCCAGCGGTTTGGGGAAGGGGACAGCAACGACCGAGGCAGCTTCCTTCCTTGCAATTTCTTTACCAACCCGCTAAGATTGAAACACAGTGCCGCCTGCGTTGGAGCTGCAACCGCCGAGGTGCCTTTGACGGCCCCACAATCTTTCACAGTTGCTCACGTTAGGAACATGCTGAACAAAACAGCACCTCATATTTCGCTTGGGCAGCCCACACCCCAGCGGTATGAGAATTGAAGACAGACACAAAATGCTGGAGTAACTCAGCGGGACAGGCAGCATCTCAGCAAAAAAGGAATGGGTGACGTTTCTGGTCGACTACTCCAATTTTAAGTATTTAAGAATGAACCGCGGATGCTGGAAAATGGGTCTGAAGAAGGGTTTCGGCCAGAAACGTTGCCTGTTTCCTTTGCTCCATAGATGCTGCAGCACCCGCTGAGTTTCTCCAGCATTTTTGTCTACCTCCAATTTTAAGTAACCATGTCTCTCCATCCCCTCCCCCTTCCCAATTCTCAGACCAGCCTGACTGTCCCCCTGATTAAATGTTATCTGCCTATGTGTTCATCTTCTCCCAGCTAACAATGATCTAATCTACATTTTCCTTGAGCCACATCCCCTTTGATGTCTTGTTTTCACACCTTACACTTCCCTATCTCTATGTCTCCCTCTCCCCTGACTCTCAGTCTGAAGAAGCGTCTCGACCCGAAACATCACCTATTCCCTTTCCCCAGAGATGCTGCCTGACCTGCTGAGTTACTCCAGCATTTTGTGTCAATTGGCAGAATCTGAGACAGTTATTATCTAAGTCCCAGCGCCAGCTTCCAATCAATCCTTGTGCAAGATATTCTCGCGCTATACTTTTGGTTCGTATACTGACAGAAATATCACATTCATCTCCCGGTGGAAATAATTCCTTGCCGCTTCTCTTACAAAAAAAATCGTAAATTTCAACATTCTTTAGCCAGAGGTTAGTGAATCTGTGGATCTATTGCCACAGACAGCTGAGGAGGGCAAGTCATTGGGTATTTTTAAAGCAGAGATTGATAGATTGTAGGTAGACAAAAATGCTGGAGAAACTCAGCGGGTGCAGCAGCATCTATGGAGCGAAGGAAATAGGCAACGTTTCGGGTTGAAACCTTTCTTCGGGCTGAACTAAAGGTTGAGTGATAGGTTGTGATTGGGAAAGGTGTCAAAGGCTCCGGGGAGAAGGCAGGAGAATGGAGTTGAGAGGGAAAAATAGATCGTCTGAGATTTAAGATTTAAGAGAGTTTATTGTCATGTGTCCCTGATAGGACAATGAAATTCTTGCTTTGCTTCAGCACAACAGAACATAGTAGGCATTGACTACAAAACAGATCAGTGTGTCCATATATCGATTACAGTGTGACCATGGTCGATTGGCAGGGCAGACTCAATTAGTCAAATGGCCTACACTCCTTCTCTCCAGAGATTCTGCCTTACCCGCTGAGTTACTCCAGCATTTTGTGTCTACCTTCTATGTAAACCAGCATCTGCAGTTCTTTCCTAGACAGCCAAATGGCCTAATTCTGCTAAACAATTAAGGTTTATTGCAGATTAAAAAATCATTATAAAATATAGATTTTATAATGATTTGTTTAGTTTAGTTTATTATTGTCACCTGTACCAGGGTACAGGGAAAAGTTATTTTGCTGTGTGCTATCCAGTCAGTGAAAAGATTATACTGTACATGATTACAATCAAGCCCTCCACAGATTCAAGATTTTTTTTGAAAGTTGAATTATTGTAATGAATGAATGAATACGTTTATTGTCATTGCACAACACTGTGCAACGAAATTCCATTACATCTCCTCCGATTAAAAAAATACAAACACGACAACCATTAACACATATGTACACTTATTAGTAAATAATAAATAGGTATTTTAAAAGAATTTAAAAGAATTTGGCGACATTTCTTGGAATTACATTTTGCTTCCCCAGATCTACTTCTGGAACCAGCGTACAAAGAGTCGCCGAGCTTTGTTACTATATTGATCTCTGTTTGTAAGAAAACATGTTAAGAACCCTGTTTCTGCACCCCCACCCTCATCATATCCCCCCCCCACCCCTACCTCTAGCTGTTATCAGGCAACGGAACCATCCTACAACAACCAGAGAGCAATCCTGAACATCTAGTTACCTCATTAGAGACCCTCAGACTATCTTTGAGTGGACTTCACTGGCTTTTTGTTGCACTATATGTGATTCACGTTATTCCCTTCATCATGTATCTGTACATTGTGAATGGTTCAATTGTATTTCATGTATTGTCTTTCCGCTGACTGTGACACTAAATAAACTAAACTGAACTCTCAGCCCACTCTCTCTGTCTCTCTTCCCCACTCGCACCCCCTACACACGAGCATGGAACAGTATGGCCAAAGCCGGGCCATTATTCCACCTACACTCCAAGCAAGGGTGCATGCACCCGTGATCACTCTTGCTACGCTGTTTGTTTTCATTATATCAAGACATAATGTCTATGTTCAGCTTCTTCCCTGCAATCATCAGGCTATTAAACAGTACAACCTCCAAATATGCTCCCAACTACATAGACGGGGTCATTTTTTTGTGTATTTTTTCCCGATTACTGTTATATATATATATATATATAACAATATATAGTAAAACAATATATACATATATAAATATATACACATGTACATCTTGTGTGTACATATACATATATATATATATATATATATATATAGACAATTTTGTTGCTTATTATAGTGTTTACAGAGTACTATGTTTACATATCTGTTTAGTTTAGTTTAGAGATACAGCGCGGAAACAGGCCCACCGCACATTAACACGATCCTACACCCACTAGGGACATTTTTTTTACATTTACCAAGCCAATTAACCTACAAACCTACAAACCTCCACGTGTGGGAGGAAACCGAAGATCTCGGAGGTCACGGGGAGAAGGTACAAACTTCGTACAGACAGCACCCGTAGTCAGGATCGAACCCGGTTCGCTGTAAGGTAGCAACTCTACCGCTGCGCGCACTGTGACCGCCTGTTGTGTTGCTGCAAGTAAGAATTTCTTTGTTCGTTTCAGGACATATAACAATAAAACACTCTTGACTTGATAACTCAAAGATGTATTTTGGTTTATTATAGCTATGCATATCCCTCTCACTTTTAAGTATTTAATTTGCATCCTTTGAACCTCTAGTTGTGGTCCATTTTCAAGTGCAATGGGTGGGACAAAGGGAAAGAAACAGAGTGCAGAATATATTTCCCAGCATCAGTCCCAGCATGGAGTGGAGATACACACACAGGTGGGTTTTTACTGTCACAGAATGAACATGTTTCTCTTACACACGGCGCCTCCGACCTCCACTTAAGCTAATATTAGATGTGCAGGTGATAATGGGCAGGCAGGGAGGCGCCCTTTCCCTTGCTTGGTTTACATTGATGGACTTCGACGTGTAATTGCAGGGTTTATTCACAGTAAGGCGACTGTCACGGCTAACAAGGAGACCATAATCATAATATGGCAGCATTAATGTGACAAGCAATACTGATTAATACATTGTATTAATGTGGCGGAAAATTACTCGAGGCTCAATTGTTTTATTCACTAGGTTGTCATTTTTTTAAGTGTAGGAATGAACTGCAGGTGCTGGTTTAAACGGAATATAGACGCAAAAAGCTGGAGTAACAGCGGGTCTGAAGAAGGGTCTCGACCCGAAATACCAGGGATGCTGTCTGAGCCGCTGAGTTACGCCAGCTTTTTTGAGTAATTTTATTGGTGTTTTGCTCACGATTTTTTGCTCAGGGTTTTCTGTAATAATGTTTTTTTTAACTGAAGTGTTTCAAAGAATGACGGACGGGAAAGGTTCCCTGCATAGCGTGCCACCACCACAGAGGGGACGTCAGGGTCAAAGATATACAATGATCCCAACATCTCATATTTTAAATTCTGGACAAATTATTGGAATGGATTCAGAATTTAAAATATGAAATGTTGGGATCATTGTAAATATCCACCAGGGCAATACAGGTGCGCATGGAAAAGATTTTCTCGGCCTTACGTTTTGGGCAAAAACTGCAAAACGTGTTTTAATCGGGTCAGATCCTCTGGGGGGGGGGAAAGTAATGGTCTGAAGAAGGGTCTCGACCCGAAACGTCACCTTTTCCTTTTCTCCCAGAGATGCTGCCTGACCCGCTGAGTTACTCCAGCATTTTTATTTCTCTATCTGCGGGGTAAACCAGCATCTGCAGTTCCTTCCGACATAAAACATGTTTTAAAATAACTTGCAATCTTGATTGCATACGAAACAGAAATCGTTTTACAAATGCATTTGCAATACCATTAAACAATAACCGCGTGAGTTTTCCCCACAGTGAGTCAGCATTCTGTAGTAGCATTCTAATTCTGTCACAATGCTTGGTCACTCAGGCTGATCGTGTCTGCAAATGCGATTATAAGAAATGTGGAGAGAACAGGCGAATGTTTTCTGAACGCGCCGGGTAACCAAAGATCCTACCGCTAGAGGATCTTTGCCTGTAATCCACCTCACTGACTGCACCACAATAGTTTGTAGCAACCGAGGGCGTCTGTGTAACCAAGGGCATGTTTCCAATCATCTCCTCTGTCGTCTCCACAGGAACCCTCAACTATCCAAAAATAACTAGTTCAGTTATTGCATGAGTTTACATTAAACATCATTAGTCTGAAAGGAACAGACAATAAACGATGGAACCACAGGAGACGGCAGGTGCTGGAATCGTGAGCAAAACACAAAGTGCTGGACGATCTCAACCAGACCAGACCAATGTGGCGGGGATGGACAGACTGAAGAAGGGTCACGACCTGAAACATTGGCCGTCCATTCCCTCCATAGATGTTGCCAGCCCCGCTGAGTTCCTCCAGCACTTTGTGTTTTGCACAAAAAGGAAAAAAGTTGTGCAAAAAAAATAAATGCTGATGGTTCTGTTCGCCAAGATCTGATAAGAAATGAACGGAATCGAAGATACTTGAGGGGGGGGGGGGGGGGGGGTGCAGGATTTGCGCGTGGTTTTACTATGAGTCAGATACAATGACTTATTATGTAACATTACACTTCAACCGGCAACACTTACCAAGATCCCTCTCAGTGATGGTATCAAATAAATGTCACGAGAAGGCATGGTTCAGCGCTAGAGACGCGGGTTCGATTCTGACCTCGGGTGAGGTGTGTGTGTGTGGTCATCCGCCACTCTGGAGTTGACCGCGTGGGTTTCCTCCGGGTCCTCCAGTTTCCTCTCACATCCCAAATGACATGAGGGTTTGTAAGTTAATTGGCCTCAGTAAAGATTGCCCCTAGTGGATGAGAAAGTGGGATACCATAGAACTAGTGTGAATGGGTGATCGATGGGCGGCATGGATTCTGTGGGCTTGTTTCCATGCTGTATCTGTAAACAAAGTGCAGGGATTCTCTCTGCTCAAGAGGGTGACATCTTACTGGTAGAAAGGGGAAGTTGTATTCAGTTTCAGTATTCAGTATTTATTTAATATAATTTTCACTGAGTACTCGCATACACAGAGGAAACGAAAAAACGTTGCTCGATCAGTTTCCATTCAGTGTAGTTAGTTAAAAAAGGATAAATACATAGAGCTTTAAAAACAAATTAAAATTACCATGTCTAAAAACAGAAACTAGGCCTAAAATTTACAATAGAATAAAAACAGACATTCCGACTGACAGTTGCTTTACTTTGACAGGTGCCTAGCTGTCAAAGTATGGACGAGGTTGATTGTGTTGGTGAATGATATTTGGGGAGGGGACAAAGTCCGTTAATCAGTCTTATTGCCTGTGGGAAGAAGCTGTGGAGCATCCTGCTGGTTTTGCAGCTGATGCTCCTGTACCTCTTCCCAGATGGCAGAATGGAGAAGATGTGGTGTGATGGGTGGTAGGGGTCCTTGATGATGGAGATGGCTCTACTGATGCTCCGCTTCTTGTATATCTCCAACAGGAAAGGGAGTGGGGCACCAATGATCCTGCTGGCTGTCTTCACTATCCTGTTGAGTTGATATTGTTCGTAAGCCTTGCAGCTCCCGAACCAGGAAGTGATGCCGTAGGTCAGTATGCTTTCGATGGTGCCCCTGTAGAAGGTCCTTAGATGAGCAGTAGGGAGACCTGCTTTCCTTAGTCTCCGGAGAGGGTGGAGCCGCTGCTGAGCTCTTTTGATCACTGCTGTGGTGTTGGTCGTAGAGGTCAGGTCATCCGCCAGGTGGAGTCCTAGGAACTTCACACTGCTGACCCTCTCCACAGCAGCTCCATCAATATGCAGCGGAGTGTGATGTTGTTATCCAGCCCTCCTGAAGTCGATCACCATCTCCTTTAGTTGTAGACACAAGGAACTGCAGAAGCTGGTTTACAAAAAGAAACACAAAGTGCTGAAGTAACTCAGCGGGTCAGGTCATAAGATCATAAGTATTAGGACCATAACCCCTGACACCCGCACTAATCAAGAATACTGTATCTGCCTTAAAAATATCCATTGACTTGGCCTCCACAGCCTTCGGTGGCAAATAATTCCACAGATTCACCACCCTCTGATTAAAGGCATTCCTTCTCACTTCCTTGCTAACGGAACATCCTTTAATTCCGAGACTGTGAACTCTCCTAGACTCTCCCACTAGTGGAAACATCCTCTTCTCATCCACTCTATCCAAGCCTTTCACTGTTTGGTACGTTTCAATGAGGTCCTCCCTCATTCTTCTAAACTCCAGCGAGTACAGGCCCAGTGCCATCAAAAGCTCACCATATTTTAACCCATTCATTCCTGGGATCATTCTAGTAAACCACCTCTGGACCCTCTCCAGAGCCAACACATCCTTCCTCAGATATGGTGCCCAAAACTGCCCACAATACTCCAAATGCGACCTGACCAACCCCCTTATAGAGCTCAGCATTACATCCCGGTTTTTGTACTCTAGCCGTCTTGAAATGAATGCTAACATTACATTTGCCTTCTTTACTACCGATCAGCCAACAGCTCTGGAGGGCATGGATGGGTGAGATTTGGGTCCGCACCCTTCTTCAAAACGAGATTGATGGAGAAGGCAGGAGAAGCAATTTCAGAGACTTTGGTTGCTGGAGGCACAGCTGACCATGGTTTGAGATGCAGCATGGAGACAAGTCCTTCGGCTCAGCGGGTCCATGCCAACCATCGATCACCCATTCACATTAATTCTTTGTTATTCCAATTTCTCATCCACTTCTTTTTATCCCACTTGTTTTTTGGGATATGGGATTGGATTCAAAGGTATCAAAAAGTAAAATTCAGATTAATAGTGACAGATTTTCTAATACTGTAATCAACACTGTAGCAATAGACAATAGACAATAGGTGCAGGAGGAGGCCATTCGGCCCTTCGAGCCAGCACCGCCATTCAATGTGATCATGGCTGATCATCCCCAATCAGTACCCCGTTCCTGCCTAAACCCCATATCCCCTGACTCCACTATTTTTAAGAGCCCTATCTAGCTCTCTCTTGAAAGCATCCAGAGAACCTGCCTCCACCGCCCTCTGAGGCAGAGAATTCCACAGACAATAGATTTCCAAGTCTCAGACTGGAGACAAAAGGTTACTTCATAACTCATTCTATACTGCATGAGGAATCTGAATATTTTGCTAACGGAGAAGGCAGGGTAGATGAAACAATTTCCTCATCCATGCTGCAGTTTCTCCAGCATTTTTGTCTACCTTCGATTTTTCCAGCATCTGCAGTTCTTTCTTAAACAACTCCTCATCCAGAAAGTTTAGTTTACTTTTGTTTATTGTCAGTGAAAAGCTTTTGTTTAATCTGTGGTTCGGCCATAATGCATGTTTCCATGGAATGAATTGGATAGTTGCGAATTAAGGAACACCATTTGCATTGTGCACCTGCAGTATATGGTCAGAGCACGATTTTGATTGGAAGCTAGAGAACCATTTAGAAGATACTTTGGAGATTGACAAGCAGAATAATAAATGTATTGGATTTACAGTAAACAGTATAAGGGCGATGAAGAAGGGTCTCGACCCGAAACGTCAACCATTCCTTCTCTCCAGAGATGCTGCCTGTCCCGCTGAGTTACTCCAGCATTTTGTGTCTATACGGGGTAAATATACCTGTTTCCATGTAACCTCCCGGCAGTAATCAGACACCATTGTCTCTTCAGTACACAGCTATCACTTTCACCACAGGTGGCCATTGAAAATGACATGCGGTTAATTCTGAAGAAGGATCTCAACCCGAAACGTCACCCATTCCTTCTCTCCAGAGATGCTGCCTCTCCCGCTGAGTTATTCCAACTTTCTGTGACTATCTTTAATTCTATTGACACTTGTGCAATGACACCATATTAAACAATATATTATAGTATTTTTAGCAGTAACAAAAATTAAGTTATTGCGATTGAAAATACCTTTTTCTTTTGAAAATTCTGCAGGAAGAATAACTTTGTTATTGCGAGTCTCAACCTCCCTAGACTCCAACCCCCTTATCCCCTTTGATGCAATTGTCTTTTTTAATGTGGTTTTCTGTAACATAGGATCACAACCATTCTCTTTCTTAGGATCACAACCATCTCATCAGTAATAAAAACAGAAAATGCTACCAACACTTTGAGGACCAAGCAGTCTCTGCAGAAGGAGAAATGGTTCACATTTCCGAACAACAGGTCAATGTTTTTCTCTCTACAGATTTAGGGCAGCACGGTGGCGCAGCTGTAGAATTGCCGCCTTACAGCGCCAGGGACCCGGGTTTGATTCTGACCGGGTGCTGTCTGTACAGAGTTTGAAATTTCTCCCTGTGACCGCGTGGGTTTTCTCCAGGTGCACCGGTTTCCTCCCACATTCCAAAGACGTGCAGGTTTGTAGGTTAATTGGCATCAGTAAATCATCCCTAATGGGTACAAGATAGAACTAGTGTACAGGTGATTGTTGGTCGGCACGGATTCGTTGGGCCAAAGGGCCTGTTTCCACTCTGTATCTCTAAAACTAAAAATGCTGTTTGAGCTGCTCAGTGATTCCAGCATCTTTCACCTTTCTTTCATGCCTCAACGTTCAGTTGGGGCTGTTACATTTGAGCTCAGAGCCACCTGTACAAAGTCGATAAGAAGCTGCAGCATTTAATATTTGTTGTTATTGTCACATTTTCCTCATTTACAATCAACATCCCACCATTGACAAAAACACAAGTCAGAACCTTTTTCCCAGATCCGTAAATGGCCAGAACCTTTTACCAAGGATGGGAATATGAAATACTAGAGGGCATCGCTGTTAGGTGAGAGGGGCAAGTGTTTTATACAGAGGGGGTGAGTGTCTGGGATGTGCTGCCAGGGGTGGCAGTGGTGGCAGATCCAATCGTGGCATTTAAGAGACTTTTGGATAGGCACGGGGTGGGAGATTGCAACCTTCACGTGGCCTGCCCTGTTTCGACTAATGCAATCAACTCGACGTGCACAAACGGAAGATCAAATAGAACAAGTTGTCCAACAACTTTAGGCTGTGCACGCCACACGAAAGAAGAAGAAGAACATAGGCACGTGGATATACAGGGAATGGAGGGATATGGATTACGTGCAGGCAGATAAGAGTTGGTCTTGGCGTCATGCTCGGCATAGACATTGTGGGCCGAAGGGCCCGTTCCTGTGCTGCACTCTTCTCTCTTCTATGCTCTTCGGCATGTCCTGAAAGGGGTTGGAAGAGGTGATGTGTGAACGCGAGGCTTTCTCTTTTAATGCCACTCTGACAAACATTCATTTCCATGGAAATACTGACATATTTAGGTTGTCTCACACTCTCCTCTTACCATCTGAGTAATCTGATACAGATGTTTACTTCAACCATTTCAAGCAATAACGCGTAACGTAGGGATTCAATGACATCCATCTCCCACACAAAGCACTCATTATGCAATTGAATTTGAAACTAATTCATTACACATAATAAGTCTAAATTTATACCGTCCTTCACAATTCAGAGCTATTTAAAAAAGGCTGTGGGGGTGTTAGCAAATGTCCTTTTAAGGAGCAAACATGTTGTAGGAGACCTGAGTGGTAGGTTTCTCGCTGAATGAATGAAAGGCCTGATTTCCTGTCAGCTGCCCGATCACACCAACAGCTGCCAAATCTGAACCAGATGTTATCCTAATTTCTCAACCACTCCCCACAAACTAGGAGAAGCTTGTCGAGCCCAATTAACCCAACAGCCCTTGCTATTGAGGGAATGCAGCGTAGGTTCACCAGGTTAATTCCCGGGTTGGCGGGACTGACATATGAAGAAAGAATGGATCAACTGAGCTTATATTCACTTTAATTTAGAATGAGAGGATCTTATCTACCTATCAATACCTATATACTATTACTAAAACTCTCTTCTTGACCACTTCCGGTTTGCTTTTTTTTAAATTTGCGCAAAAATGGTACCTTTTATCGCTAGGATTATGAGGAGTTACGTTGGTGATTACGTGCCCACCACACCCAACCCTCTCTCTCATAAAAAGGTCACTTCTTGGTAGTTTTCATGTTGCTCATCTTACCATGTTACTTCAATCTGCTGTTACCTGTGATTGCATACCGCTGCTTTGAAGATTGACGAGCATGCGAACTGGCGGCCTTCTTCACGTAACCACCAATAAATCACTCCTCATAAAATAAAGATCAAACTTCAAACTGGTAAGTTCTCGTTTAATCTCACTATTAATTTTCTAACTTTGCAGTGCCAATGTGAATCTTCAGCCCTACTTTGTACTCTGATACCTACAGAGTATGCAACTTGACCAATGTTGTTTTAAAGAATCAGTGACCACATAGACGATATATGGTTGAATTTCCAACACAGACGCACAAGGGAGGAACAATAACTCCTCAGATCTATTCCAGTTTTCCGATACTTAGTGTTCATACTCTGCTATTTACTCAGAAGGAGTAAAAGCCACAGGTTCCCTAAAACCACTAGTTATAGTCACATGAAGCCCTCTTTACTCACTCATTCCCTACAGATTCCAGGGTGTAGCATCCAGGTGCCTAAATATCTTTACAGCAATGACTTTCTCTTTTGCACATTACTGACCTGTATTAGTCATAGGTTCTCAAACCAGATGAACGTGTTCTGTACTGTGCCCCCGGTCTTTCATTTGTGACGATGGATTGAAGAATTTCTTTAGCCTGCCAATTTGTGGTTCTCCGTAATATAACAATCCACCATTTCACCTAAAGAATCTATCCCGTATTTAAATATTCCATCTGCTTCTCAAATAACTAAAATATTTATTTGGCTTACGCTCCTTGTAAAATGACTTTACTTGCTCACCCATTTTTTTTTTAACATCTTTAAAGATTCATTACTGAGGCTTTGTAATCCCCTCAGTGTTCATCCCATCTTAATTAAGACCAGGTTTTTAAAAAATGTGTTTCAATTTTTAGTGATCTGTTTGTTCATCTAGTATGCCCTGTGTTGCATAAGTGTATTCACTTTCCATAAGCCTTAATAAAATATTTCTTAATAATCTAATTATTAAATTAGGTTTCCTCCCACATTACAAGATGTGTAGGTTAATTGGCTTCTGTAAATTGGCCCTAGTATGTTGGATGTGATAGTGGGATAGCATGGTACTCCTGGACTGTGGAACAGCATCTCTCTTCCCATCAGAACTGCCCCCTCCATCGACTCTTGTAAGTCGAGACTTAAAACTCATCTTTACTCTCAAGCCTTTCTTGACATCCTCTGAGGGAGGGCTATATGTATGTATTTATGTATGTATTTAATCTATGAACCACTGTTGTATAACGTTAGTACCTCCACCAATGTAAAGCACTTTGGTCAACGAGAGTTGTGTTTTTAAATGTGCTATAGAAATAAAAGTGACTTGACTTGACTTGGAACTAGTTGGCGGGTGATCAACGGTCGGCGTGGAATAAGTGGGCTGAAGGGCTTGTTTCCACGCTGTATCTCTAAACTGTTCTTTTTTGAGTTCTTCTCCCAGTTTAAACTCCCGAAAGATATTTTCACAGCTGCATCTGCATTGCTGTATTTCATAGAGTCGTACAGATATACAACAGGGGAACAGACCCTTCAGCCCACCCAATCCATGCTGAGCAAGTTAACATTCAGGGCTCATCCAACTTGCCTGCATTTGGCCCAAATCCCTCTAAACTGTTCCCACATTTATTCAAGTGTCTTGTTATATTTGTCTTTAATCTTTATTACCAGAATACTTTATTACAAGAATACTTTGCATGTTTACCCATGTTTTCCCAGACTATTAAACACACTCATTGAGCTGAAGAGCATTTTAATACCAGCTGCTATCGTTGTGCTGCATCTTTTGAAGGAAGCAGCCTGATATTATCTCCATGAAATTGGAGAATATTGCTTTTCCCTTTCAGCCTCACTTAATCCTTCTCCCTGGGGTTTCTAATGGTTATTAAATTGTAATTCTCCTCAGCTGCCTTACTTGCCAAACTATTAGCTGTGTTCTTGCAAACTTGTAATAATAGTTGAATATCTTTATTTGTTTTGTTGATCCAATGTCTGTAAATTTATATCCAAGCAACATCTGCGACCTCCTGCGATGATATCAGATCCATCTTAGAAACATAGAAACATAGAAAATAGGTGCAGGAGTAGGACATTCGGCCCTTCAAGCCAGCACCGCCATTCAATATGATCATGGCTTGCCATCCAGAATCACTACCCCGTTCCTGCTTTCTCCCCATATCTATTAATTCCGTTAGCCCTAAGAGCTATATCTAACTCTCTCTTGAAAACATCCAGTGAATTGGCCTCCAATGCCTTCCACAGAATTCAACAGATTTACAATTCTCTGGGTGAAAAAAAATGTCCTCATTTTAGTCCTTAGGCCTAACCTCTATCTATCTATCTATCTATCTATCTATCTATCTATCTATCTATCTATCTATCTATCTATCTATCTATCTATCTATCTATCTATCTATCTATCTATCTATCTATCTATCTATCTATCTATCTATCTATCTATCTATCTATCTATCTATCCTGTTACTAAAACTCTCATCTTGACCACTTCCGGTCTGCGTTGTAATTAAATTTGCGCAAAAATGCCACCCTATGTCGCTAGATTTTTTCGCCACCTTACTCACCATTCTCCCCTACTCCAAGACACCAAGTTTTGTTCCGATCGGTGAAATATGAGAAAAGTTATGAAGGTTTAAAAAATCGTGAGATCAGCAGATTGGTCTTCTCGCCTGTCAGTAACGCCTCTTCCGGCACCCGCTGGAGAATAAAACCCCGGAGGCGGGGCTGAGTAAACAAGCCGTGCTAATTGAGTCCGCAAGAGTGTAGTCGGGAAAGCCGCTGTGTGGAGTCGGGAGGTGCTGTGTGGTGCCGTGCCCGCTGAGTGGAGTCCCTCCCTGCCACACACCCCCCCTCGCCCCCACACACCCCCTCGCCCCTCCCCCTTCTTCTCCTCTCCACACACCCGCCTCCTTCCCCCTCCCCCTCCTCCCTATACCCCCCTCTCCCCCACAGCCCCCCTTTACCCTTCCCCGTTCCTCCCCCTTTCCCCCCAAATCCCAACCACCCCACCCCTCCACACCATCCCTCCCCCCGCAACACCACCCCTCCCTCTCCACACCACCACCTCTCCCTACGCCACCTCCCCCCACATCAGCCTCCCCTCCCCCACACCATGGTGGAATATTGCAGTGGGGAGGTGTACTTTGTACTTAAAGTTCCTGGCAATGTAGGTAAAGACATACAAGGAAAATGTGAGAGGGTAATCTGCAGTTCCTTCTTAAACAGTGGTAATGACGTAACACTCACGACAGGACAGTTCCTTCATCCACTTATGAGTCAATATATCTGTCCAAGGTGCAGCCTGGAAAGCCACACAAAGGTATTCAGCACCTGCAGGTGGATGTGCTTCAAGACAAACACTAGCATTCATGCAATGGTTTTCGCCATTCGAGGACAGGCCAAAGTGCTTTTCAGTCAATGAAGTGCATTTGAAGTGTTGTCACTGTTGCATTTTTGGCGGGGGTCAATTTACGTGCCGCCAAACCCCAGACTCAGGATTTTGCAGTTTGTTTCACTGATGTTTTTTTTTAGGGATGAAGATTGTTCAAGCCAGTTCCCACCAAGTTCTGCTGAGCTAATTATCTATCCCATTTTATCTGGCAGTGAAATGTAGTGATTTACGGTTGCGCCACAGGATTAAAGGAGTTTTGTTGCAGCTGTTCTGGCTACAGGTCTGTTATGAGTGGAGCGGACAACTTTTTTTTAGGGGTGAAATTCTGCCAAGATCGGTCCCATCCAAGTTGGGGTCATTGACATAACAGTTGTGCAGAAACAAAGGTCCACACCCATCAATCTGAAGGAGATGACAGAAGAAGATTCATCCTACGTAAGAGTTCTAAAAATGTGTCGCATATTCTTCTGTTGTGTTTTTTAGGCACACCAATTCATTTTGTAAGGATCCTGAATTAAATCTTCTCAAATGACCCTGACCAATTTTTAATTGTGTTATTCAGGAAAAGTTAAAAAAAAAAACCCCCAGTTGGAACCCAAGCAGATATTGGCTGAACATCAAAGATAGACGCAAAGTGCTGGAGTAACTCAGCAGGTCAGGCAGCATCTCTGGACAAAAAGGACGGGAACTGGTTTCAAGTCAGGGGGGACCCTTGTTCAGACCTGAAACGTCACACATCCTTTTTCTCCAGAGATGCTGTCTAGCCCGCTGAGTTTCTCCAGCACTTTGCACCTATCTTTGGTAAGAACCAGCAAATACAGGTTAGGGAGTTAGGTAGAGAGTTAAGGAGAAGGACTGGAAAGGTAACAATCTCAGGATTACTGCCTGTGCCACGCGACAGTGAGAGTAGGAATGGAGCGAGGTGGAGGATAAAGGCGTGGATGAGGGACTGGTGCAGTGGGTATGGATTCAAGTTTCTGGATCATTGGGACCTCTTTTGGGGAAGGTGCGACCTGTACAGAAAGGACGGGTTGCACTTGAACTCAAGGGGGACCAATATCCTGGCGGGGAGATTTGCAAAGGCTACTGGGGAGACTTTAAATTAGTATGGTTGGGGGGAGGGACTCAAATTGGGAAAGCTAGCAGTCAGTGTGTGAAGCAGGGGGCAGAGAATGTTAGCACTCTGACCCAAAATGTAGGGGAGAGAGAAGAAAAAGAAAATAATCAGAGAATAAGAGAGGGTGGGTTTCTTAAATGTGTATATTTTAATGCTAGGAGCATTGTAGGAAAAGTGGATGAACTTAGAGCCTGGATTGACACCTGGAAGTATGATGTTGTGGCGATCAGTGAAACATGGTTGCAGGAGGGCTGTGATTGGAAACTAAATATTCCAGGATTTCGTTGCTTCAGGTGTGATAGAATTGGAGGGGCAAGAGGTGGAGGTGTTGCATTGCTTATCAGGGAAGATATTACAGCAGTGCTTTAGCAGGATAGATTAGAGGGCTCGTCTAGGGAGGCTATTTGGGTGGAACTGAGAAATGGGAAAGGGGTAGCAACACTTATAGGGGTGTATTATAGACCGCCAAATGGGGAGCGAGAATTGGAAGAGCAAATATGTAAGGAGATTGCAGATATTAGTAGTAAGCACAAGGTAGTGATTGTGGGAGATTTCAATTTTCCACACATAGACTGGGAAACACATTCTGTAAATGGGCTGGATGGGTTGGAATTTGTAAAATGTGTGCAGGATAGTTTTTTGCAACAATACATAGAAGTACCTACTAGAGAAGGGGCGGTACTGGACCTCCTGTTAGGAAATTAGATGGGTCAGGTGGCTGAGGTATGCGTTGGGGAACAGTTCGGGTCCAGTGATCACAATACCATTAGTTTCAATATAATTATGGAGAGGGACAAAACTGGACCTAGGGTTGAGATTTTTGATTGGAGAAAGGCTAACTTTGAGGAGATGCGAAAGGATTTAAAAGGAGTAAATTGGGACAGTTTGTTTTATGGGAAAGATGTGGAAGAGAAATGGAGTACATTTAAAGGTGAAATTTTAAGAGTACAGAATCTTTATGTCCCTGTTCGGTTGAAAGGAAATCGTAAAAATTGTAAAGAGCCATGGTTTTCAAGGGAAATTGGACACGGTTCGGAAAAAGAGGGAGATCTACAATAGTTATAGGCAGCATGGAGTAAATGAGGTGCTTGAGGAGTATAAAGAATGTAAAAAGAATCTTAAGAAAGAAATTAGAAAAGCTAAAAGAAGATATGAGGTTGCTTTGGCAAGTAAGGTAAAAGTAAATCCGAAGGGTTTCTACCGCTATATTTATAGCAAAAGGATAACAAGGGATAAAATTGGTCCATTAGAGAGTCAGAGTGGCCAACTATCTGCAGAGCCAAAAGAGATGGGGGAGATATTGAACAGTTTCTTTTCTTCGGTATTCACCAAGGAGAAGGATATTGAATTATGTGAGGTAAGGGAAACAAGTAGAGTAGCTATGGAAACTATGAGGATCAAAGAAGAGGAAGTACTGACACTTTTGAGAAATATAAAAGTGGATAAGTCTCCAGGTCCGGACAGGATATTCCCTAGGACATTGAGGGAAGTTAGTGTAGAAATAGCAGGGGCTACACTAGAACAGTCAACATGGATTTGTGCCTGGAAGGTCGTGTTTGACTAATCTTCTTGAATTTTTTGAAGAGGTTACTCGGGAAATTGATGAGGGTAAAGCAGTGGATGTTGTGTATATGGACTTCAGTAAGGCCTTTGACAAGGTTCCTCATGGAAGGTTGGTTAAGAAGGTTCAATGGTTGGGTATTAATGGTGGAGTAGCAAGATGGATTCAACAGTGGCTGAATGGGAGATGCCAGAGAGTAATGGTGGATGGTTGTTTGTCAGGTTGGAGGCCAGTGACGAGTGGGGTGCCACAGGGATCTGTGTTGGGTCCACTGTTGTTTGTCATGTACATCAATGATCTGGACGATGGTGTGGTAAATTGGATTAGTAAGTATGCAGATGATACTAAGATAGGTGGGGTTGCGGGTAATGAAGTAAAGTTTCAAAGTCTACAGAGAGATTTATGCCAGTTGGAAGAGTGGACTGAAAGATGGCAGATGGAGTTTAATGCTGATAAGTGTGAGGTGCTACATCTTGGCAGGACAAATCAAAATAGGACGTACATGGTAAATGGTAGGGAATTGAAGAATGTAGGTGAACAGAGGGATTTGGGAATAACTGTGCACAGTTCCCTGAAAGTGGAATCTCATGTAGATAGGGTGGTAAAGAAAGCTTTTGGTGTGCTGGCCTTTATAAATCAGAGCATTGAGTATAGAAGTTGGGATGTAATGTTAAAATTGTACAAGGCATTGGTGAGGCCAATTCTGGAGTATGGTGTACAATTTTGGTCGCCTAATTATAGGAAGGATGTCAACAAAATAGAGAGAGTACAGAGGAGATTTACTAGAATGTTGCCTGGGTTTCAGCAACTAAGTTACAGAGAAAGGTTGAACAAGTTAGGGCTTTATTCTTTGGAGCGCAGAAGGTTAAGGGGGGACTTGATAGAGGTTTTTAAAATGATGAGAGGGATAGACAGAGTTGATGTGGAAAAGCTTTTCCCACTGAGAGTAGGGAAGATTCAAACAAGGGGACATGACTTGAGAATTAAGGGACTGAAATTTAGGGGTAACATGAGGGGGAACTTCTTTACTCAGAGAGTGGTAGCTGTGTGGAATGAGCTTCCAGTGAAGGTGGTGGAGGCAGGTTCGTTTTTATCATTTAAAAATAAATTGGATAGTTATATGGATGGGAAAGGAATGGAGAGTTATGGTCTGAGCGCAGGTATATGGGACTAGGGGAGATTATGTGCTCGGCATGGACTAGAAGGGTCGAGATGGCCTGTTTCCGTGCTGTAATTGTTATATGGTTATTATATGGTTATCTACTGCAGGGGCAAACATTAGCTGACACCATAGCTGTCACTTGCCACCGGGGATTGTAAATTCCTGAATCTACTAAACTAATCAATTTATGCATCTGGTTACATCCAACCGGGATTGACGCGGGCCTGTGTAAACCCGAAACCTCCTAGCAAAATCTTTTTATTTGGGGGTGACCTATCTAGAAGGTCAAGGAGTTGGACAATGAAGCCAAACTGGAGCTCATCTAAACGTCCAAACATCATCCTCAAAGGTATCGCCCCTATGCTGGAAGATGTGTACACCCACAACACATGGCTTCGGGGATCCAGAAGAAAACAGTAAAACCAGAAGGAAGCAAGGAGGTTGGTGCGAGAAGACATCGAATAAATAACTTTTTGACACTCATATCTTAAACAGTATCCGGGGATACACAATAGAATTTTACAACACATAATCTTCTAGTCCAGCTGATATATCGAGAGAGGAATTTGGAGGAGAACACCAAATGGATATTGGGCTATAGTATTTGCTGATGTTTCTACACGATATGGAACACCAGATGCCGGTCTACTCGTATCCAGACATAATCACCAATTACCAAATATGTCATATGGGATACAGACACTGGACATCAGCAACAGATGGGGTTTTAGCTGCATTACAAGGGAAGAATTATTATCTACGCATTCCCTTCCTAACAAAATAGGATATGGCGCTTGACACATCAATCATAGATCAGATCTCGGCTTTTTGGCTAAGATCAAGTATAATATCTGTTCTTATCAGTTTAAATATCTGATATGTCCCTTATCTAGGGACCATATATTATAAAAATTAAATCAATAAATAAATAAATAAAAAAGATTTTAAAAATCTTTTTTTTTTTTTTTTAAAGTGAAAAATAAATAAAACGATATATTCGTCTTAAGAACAGAAACCTTTTCTATTGTTAAGTATATTCGTTTTAAGAACGAAAATGGCAAGCATTGATTCAAAGGATGCTTACAATTTCAGTACCCATAACAGGTGACCACGGACGTTATTTTTATCTAATTGGATGGCTCAGCTCTAGCAGTATAGAGCACTACCTAATGTGTTTACATTAGCACCTAGGTTATTTACAAATTATGACAACCAGCCACACAATGGTAATGGCTTCTTTGGATGACATACTAATTGTGTGGAAACTTAGGACGGGCTGAACAAACGGTAACAGCCACTTAACAATTATTTGGAAACTAGGATCATTATCCATCCAATTAAATCAAAATTAAAGCCTTCAAACTAAAGGGATTATTTGGGGTTCACCATTAACTCAGTTCCTCATGTCAGTAACTTTGCCAACCGAGGTTACAACCTTAATAGAGGCATACAGCAAAATCATTGACATGAGGATAAACCATCCATCAGACTGGTAGCAAGAATATTGGCAACATATGGTTTCCAGCCACATAATTCAGACCCTTACATTATAAAGATTTACAGAGGGCCAAAATATGAGCTCTTAAAATTAATGGTGATCATTTCGATAGAATGATGAAGCCATACAGAAGCCATATTGGAACTAAATGGTGGAAAGATAACATTGGGCATTGCTCCAATCCTATCATTGTCAGCAACCAGTCTATGGTCCTACATATGGATACTATGCACTAGGATGGTGTGTTACCAATTCCATCTCCAGCTGTGGAGGAAGATGGAATACACAGCAAGCATCATTATTACTAACACTGGGCATAACTACCTGGAAATGTTGGGTGTTTTTTCATGGCCTAAAGTCATGTTGCTCTGGAATATATTAAACAGGTTATTAGATTATAAATTAACAACACTACTGTGGTAGCACATATCAACCACATGGGTGAAAGGGAATCTACATCATGTAACAATCTGGCCAACACAATTTGGCAACCTCATCAGGGGGGGGTACTAAGGGAAATACTACGAGACTCTGCGTCTGGTGTTTTAATAGTACCCGACTGACCTACCCAACCATGGTTCTAGGTGGTACTGGGAATGAGATTAGAACCATGCAGCACCATCCAAAACAGACGGCCAGAGCAATGGACATGATCACAGCGGGCCACAGACAATCAACCTAAAGACAATGTCTAAAATACATAAACTAATGGGAGATGTGTTGCAATCATAATACATCATCCAGCCTGCTAGGAAGCTTTGTTAACCTACAGGGGCTTAGTATTAGTGACATCAACTGTGCCAGAAGTGGCCCATCTACTTACCTATGGCAAGAGAACGGAACAACAGCTTATGAGGGACACTTTTTATGGGAATTCCCCAAAGACCAGGTATTCCCAAATATGGGACATCAGCATCGTCTTAACGTTGTTAAAGAACTGGGCTCCAGCCACAGCGCTGTCATTACAGTTTTTGACATTTTACAAAACTGTCATGCTGATGGCTTAGGTCACGGCACTAAGGACTCAGTCCCTACCAAATTAAGGCTGGATACCTTGACCAGTTCATCTGGCAACTTACACTTCTATATTCAGGAATTAGGGAACTAAACAGACAGGGGTCAGCAGGCCTTAAAATAACATTTTTTTTTAGAGCCTACCCTACAGATGATTGACTGTGTTGTGAGACATCTACAAATATACATGGAACAAACCCAGACCATCAGTGGCACAGAAGAGGAACTTCTCATCAACGACAGACAGCCTCATTAAAGAATAACAGGCCAGGCCAGCTAAATGGCTAACATAGTATTGACAAAAGTTGGTGTAAACACTAACTGGGTTAAAATCTCACTCCACCAGGCTGCAGCAACGTCGGCAGCATTTAAATTGGAGGTTCCTATGGATAAAATCCTCAGGACTGCAGGATGGCCATCGGAAAGAACATTCTAAAGATTATAACTAACCAGTAATGGAAACTGGAATTTTTCAGAAACATTGTTAAGTTTCTGTACCATAATTTACCCCAAAAAACAGGGGCTATCAATTATTATTAACTTTATGGTTATTTATATATATCATATTGATGTTCAATATGTTATCACTATTCTCCCCAAAACCAAGGCAGACGTGATGATGGACTCGTTCCACGGCTTGAATCTTCATGTAGTCACTCACGTGACTCCGAAGTAAAATAGTAAGATTAAACGAGAACTTACCAGTTCGAAGTTTGATCTGTATTTTATGAGGAGTAACGTTGAGGGAATACATGCCCTCCGCTCCCACCCTTGATCATAAACACAACTAGTATCTTTTCTCTAATCTTACTATGCTTAAGTCATTACAGGTATCTGTGATTCACTCCGCTGCTTTGAAGAATGACACACGTGCGTGCTGGCGGGTTCTTCATGTATTCCCTCAACGTTACTCCTCATAAAATACAGATCAAACTTCGAACTGGTAAGTTCTCGTTTAATCTTACTATTAAAGATTGTCCAAGGGTCTCCAATGAGGTAGATGGTAGCTCAGGAACATAGAAACATAGAAACATAGAAAATAGGTGCAGGAGTAGGCCATTCGGCCCTTCGGGCCTGCACCGCCATTCAATATGATCATGGCTGATCATCCAACTCAGTATCCTGTACCTGCCTTCTCTCCATACCCCCTGATACCTTTAGCCACAAGGGCCACATCTAACTCCCTCTTAAATATAGCCAATGAACTGGCCTCAACTACCTTCTGTGGCAGAGACCGCTCTCACTTCTATATTTTTTGCCTGACGGGAGAGGTGAGAAAAGGGAATGACCGAGGTGAGACTCATCCTTGATTATGCTGCAGGCCTTGCGCATGAAGTGTAGATGGAGTCAATGGAATGGAGGTTGGTTTGGGTGGTGATGGTCTGGGCTGCGTCCACAATTCTCTGCTATTTCTTGTGGTCTTAGGTGGAACTTTTGCCAAACCATGTTGTGATGCCAAATCCCAAAATGGGATTGACAAAAGTTTAAAACTTCATAGAAGTCGTGCAGTACATTAGATTAGTGCTTCTAAATTGTTGACACATCCAACAGAAATTTGGATTGCTCAATATTGGCATTGTAGCTCTGATTACTCCGCAGGTGGTACATAGTGTTCTTAAAGCTAAGATCTCTTCAAATGATTAACTGGACAATGTACTGTATTCTTAACTCCCTGGACTGAGTGTTTAGTTTGACTGAACTACCAGGGCAAGTCTTAGATTGTCCCAAATGGTACTATGATGTTTATCGATACCATGGTAACTCTGCCCAGGAGCGAAATAATACAATGTTTAATCTTCTCAGGAGTCCTACTGAGCAAAGTTATTAAAAATCCTGTACTTGCAGGTTAAACAATCTGAGTTTTGAAATAAATGGTAAAAATGCCGATACAATGGCAAAAATAAATCAGAAAGCACTAGCGGTTTTAGTTTTTTTTAATTTTAGGTTTTGTTCCAGAGATACAGCATGGAAACATGCCCTTCGACCAACGGAGTCCATGCCAACCACCTGGTGACACCAGTTCTGTGTTATCCCATTTTCTCCTCCACTCCCTACACAATAGGAACAGTTTGCAGAGTCCAATTAACCTGCACATCTGAACGTCTTCGGGATGTGGGAGGAAACCGGAACACCCAGAGGAAACCCACGCGGTCCCATGGAGAACGCACAAAACTCCACACCGGCAGCACCTGAAGACGGAATCAAACATAGGTCTCTGGCACTGTTAGGCAGCAGCAATGCCAGCAGCACCACTGTGCCATATATCTTCTATCTATCTTCTATATAATATTAAAACTCTGTGGCTGCCTGGCTGTGTGTGTTTCTGACTTGTGGCTGCCAGCCTTTGATTCGTTGTTACGCCAACGTCAGACCCAGAAATGCCGAGTTTTTTACCATTTCAGTAGAGATTTCACTTTTCATTCCAAGTATCCACTCCTCATTAAATTTCGTCGCCTTTATGTACACATTTTAAATAAAATCCTTAACCCCCCCCCCCCCCCCCCCCGCCCCCTCACTCACTCATTTTGTCACCTCCTGCTGGCCAGCGACCATAACGGCTGCTGGCGCCCGCATCTCGCCTCAAAGACGCCATTTAAAAACAGCCGCACTGCTGATTCCTGAGCCGCTTGAGTTGGAGGACCACGTCTCCCGTGGGGACTACAGGTAGAGAACGGCTGCGTTGGGGGAGCAGACCCAACGGGTCCGCACTTGGTCTAGTATATTACTAAAACTCTCATCTTGACCACTTCCTGCCTGCATTGTAATTAAATTTGCAAAAAAAACGATCCCCCATAGCGCTATGATTTTTCGCCACCTTACTCACCAGTCTCCTCTGCTGCAAGTCAAATAAGTTTTGTTCCAATCGGTGAAATAGTACAAAGGTTATGAAGATTTTGAAGGTTCCCCCTCACCCACAGCCCCCTCCCCCACAGCCCCCCTCCCCAACACCCCCCACACTCCCCTCTCCCCCACCCCTTTCCCCCACACCTCCCTCCCCCACCCCCCTCCCCCACCCCCCCCTCTCCCACACACCGAATATGGGATCTTTTCCTGTGCAAATGACCTGCTACAACTCCTACCTTACACCGGTGAAAAGATTTTTGGGTGTGTCCTGACTTGCTGAGTCAGGTCCTGTTCATTGTCACATGCCCAAGCACGATGAGGTACAGGTACAATGAATAACTTCAATTTTTCTGCAGCAATAGCACAGACGCATAAACTCAGCCAACTCGCCCAGAAACAGAAATTACACACGCATTACACATAAATTCTGCAAACAGTCAAAATAAATAAAAAACACCGTGCAAAAAAGTGTAAAACACAATTGGAAAAAACAAGTGCAAGTGGTTGTGGAAGGAATGATATGATTGCAAGTTCTTTCTTCCATGTTATGTGTTACTCTTCTAAAGATGGTTTTGAAAGTATTTCATATTATTGTTCTCTTCATTTTGATTCTGGATACTCTACTGATGTCCTCTGCTCCCGACACAGGGAATTGCTAGCTGCGAGCTCACAGTGAAAACTGCCCGAAATTCACCAGCCATGTACGGTCCATTCTGAGTGGGCCATTGACCACCTCAATGGGAAATTTCAGCCTGCAATTGTTCATGGCAACTGGAACTAATAGCTTTAATACCAGATACCACTTCACAATTAAAGGAAGATGACTTTAAAAGTAATTTTAGGACAGGTTTTAGACGGTTCAACATCGGAAGATGACCCATTGAGGATCGATCAGGCTGTTTCCAACCTATCACTTGGTTGAAGACAGCACAAGATTTTACAAGAGAATCAGATTGACAGGAAATCCTGCATTTACGATACTTTTCCCACATCCAAAACTCAGACAACACCCAACAACATAAATCACACAATCGGATTTCGTGCTATTGAAATGTAGACATAATGGAAAACACAACAGCCAATCTATACATAAAGAGCATCCACAAATAATAATGTGATGAGAATCAATTTATTGCATCCACAGGAATAGGCATCAGGAATTGTTTAATTTAGAGATACAGCATGGAAACAGACCCTTCGGCCCACTGAAGGTAGCCACAAATGCTGGAGAAACTCAGGGTGAGGCAGCATCTATGGAGCGAAGGAATAGGTGACGTTTCAGGTCGAGACCCTTCTTCAGACTGATGTGGAGGTGGGGGGGATGGGGGGGATGGGGGTGGGGGGCGGGAAGAAGAATCGTCTTCCAGTACCCCCTTCGGCCCACTGAGACCACGCAAAACATCGATCGTGTGTTCACACGAGTTCCGTATTACCCGACATTCACATCCGCTCCCTAAGAGGCAATTTACAGCGGCCAATGAAGCTACAAGCCCGCATGTCTTTGGGATGTGGGGGGTAAACAGAGCAAACCCACTCAGTCACAGGAAAAACGTGCAAACTTCACACAGACAGCACAAGAGGACAGAATTGAACCCTGGTCTCTGATGCTGTGAGGCAGCAGCTCTACCGGCTAAGCCACTGTGTTGACAAGATACCGATCGCAAATCTCAATCAACTAAGTGACCAAATGATTCATTTCCCTGCAAGAGTTGACACATTACTCGTTCCCCATTGTAATATCTGGAACTCAACCTCAGGCGGAACTACACATTAATTGACTGTGATGGTGCAATATCCCTTTAGACCGGCAATATAGCTTTGTACGTCACAAAGCAGTGACGTACAGACAAATGTTGTAACTTCAAACTTTCTTTATGATTGCGGCTTCTGCGGTGATCATTTGCGGAATGGTAAGAAGTCCAGATACAAGCAAAAATGAAAAAACTGGAATGGTGCTGGAGATTTGCTACACGGCAGGCACAGCGGTAGAATTGTTGCCTTACACATCCAGAATCCCGGGCTTGTTCATGACCTCGGTTGCTGTCTGTGTGGAGTCTCTGCATTCTCCCTGTGACAGCATGGGTTCCCTCCGGGTGCTCTGGTTGCCTTCTATGTGTACAGGTTTGTAGGCAGTGGCGGACTGGCCAGGGTGTCAGCTTGCCCGATGGCAAGTGGGCTCCTGATGAAGTGGGCCCCCTATATCAAGTGGGCCCCTGATGAAGTGGGCCCCCTATATCAAGTGGGCCCCTGATGAAGTGGGCCCCCTATATCAAGTGGGCCCCTGATGAAGTGGGCCCCCTTTGTCTCCTGGCAACCAATATTTTTAGACCCAGTCTGCCACTGTTTGTAGGTAAATTGGCTTCGGTAAAATTGTAAATTGTCCCTAGTGTGTAGGATAGTGTTAGTGTAAGGGGTGATCACAGGTGGGCCGAAGAGCCTGTTTCCACGCTGTATCTCTAAAGTCACTCTGAAGACATTTAATTCTTTATTTTAATGCAGATTGGAGTCCCCTCTTGTCTCCGCAGAATCTGCCTGGACTGCCAAGTCTTTTCCAGCACACACCTTTCATCACACAATTAAATAAACTCCCACCCAGGTCTTGGTCTGGTCAGCTCGTTAGTTGACCCTACACTTGGGTTTTGGTGGGGTCTTTGGGCAGAAGCTTTCATAATGCCACTTGTTCACACAACGTGTTTGATCTTGTCCTCTGGCTGTGTTGCTCTCCTCCATTTGCTAGCTAGACCATTTTTACATTTACCGAGCAAATTTACCTATATACCTGTACGTCTTTGGAGTGTGGGAGGAAACCGAAGATTTCGGAGAAGACCCATGCAGGTCACGAGGAGAACGTACAAACTCCGTACAGACAAGTACCCGTAGTCGGGATCGAACCCTGGACTCTGGCGCTGCAAGCGCTGTAAGGCAGCAGCTCTACCGCTGTGCCACCGTGTAGTGTGATAGACACACTGGGCACTTCAAGGACAGGTCAGAGGCTGGGTGCTGGTGAGTCCAATGGCGAGTGACTCATCTCCTGACACCTCAAGTGCTTTTGCTATGGACACAAGGGCTACGTCAGAAAAGCTCTCTCGACAAGTTTCAACAGCTTAAACAAATTATTCCCCCCACCACTGCCTTATCAAACCTACAGTGCGTGCCATCTTTCACAATGCACTGCATTTACTCACTAAAGACTAATTTGACCTCACCTCCCAACTTCTCATCATCTGCACCGTAGGACAAGAGATAATTAGGGCAGCACAGTGGCACAGTAAGTGTGGCACAATGGCACAGCGCTAAAGTTGCTGCCTTACGGTGTCAGAGACCTGGGTTTGATCCTGACTATGGGTGCTGTCTGTATGGAGTTTGTACGTTCCCCCCATGACCCTGTGGGTTTTCTCCAGGGCACTGTGACCCCCTGGGTTTCCTCCCACACTCCAAAGGCGCACAGGTTGGTGGGTTAATTGGCTTCTGTAAATGGTCCCTGGTGCGTCGGATAGTGCACGGGTTATTGTCGGTCGACGTGGACCTAAAGGGCCTGTTTCCACGTGCTATAACTACGCTAAACTAAACTGAAGATTCATGGGAACATCACTCCTTGCAAGTATCAGTCCAAGTTGGCACTTAGAAATAATTCAGTTCCAATGTCAAAGGTTCTGAGCTGTTCAGTTGACTTTGTATCACTTAATCTAAGGGGCCCATCTATCTCTCTTCAATGTCATTGGGTCTAAATCCTGGAACTTGTGTACAGTTTTGGTCTCCTAATTTGAGGAAGGATATCCTTGTGATTGAGGCAGTGCAGCGTAGGTTCACGAGATTGATCCCTGGGATGGCGGGACTGTCGTATGAGGAAAGATTGAAAAGACTAGGCTTGTATTCACTGAAGTTTAGAAGGATGAGGGATATCTTATAGAAACATATAAAATTATAAAAGGACTGGACAAGTTAGATGCAAGAAAAATGTTCCCAATGTTGGGCGAGTCCAGAACCAGGGGCCACAGTCTTAGAATAAAGGGGAGGTCATCTAAGTTTTCACCCAGAGAGTTGTGAATTTGTGGAATTCCCTGCCAAATCACTGGATGGATTTAAGAGAGAGTTAGATAGAGCTCTCGGGGCTAGTGGAATCAAGGGATATGGGGAGAAGGCAGGCACGGGTTATTGATAGTGGACGATCAGCCATGATCACATGAATGGCGGTGCTGGCTCGAAGGGCCGAATGGCCTCCTCCTGCACATATTTTCTAACTTCCTACTCAACAGTACGATGAGATCATCTTCACCAACAAGATTGCACAGGTTCAACAGCTAGCCCTTGCCGATCATCTCATGGGCAGTTTGGGATGAGTACCAAATTCCTGTCTCGTCGTGGAAGCCCATAACCCGAAAAAATAGTTTAAAAAAACAAACGTTGAATTCACTGACATGACTTGCACATCTTGAATTGCATTGATTGGGACAAGAATAATATGAAATACAAAACGCAATGTTACCATGTGCGTTCTGAAAACATGAATCACACTGTGGGTGAAGGCATCAATGTGTAATGTGCAGAGATCGCAAAATGTGTTTCAGACTTCATTCGGAAGTATGTTGCCAATGAACCTGAATGTGAACCCTGTGTAAATTGCAATTCCTACACTGAATGATGTGGCCGATTTCTTAACTTTCCCAAATATCTTTGTAATCTTTCTCTGAGGCATGTTAATTGCTTTAAGTCATGACCCTCAGTTACTTTATTGACTATATTTGGTTTGACCAAATCTTGGAAGGAGACAAACTCATAGACGAAGTGATGTCAAATCGGTTCAGCAGCTCAGACTGCTTGGTAGCTGAGCTGTTCATATTTTCTTAAGGGCCTGTCTCACTTGGCGATTTTGCCGGCATCATGTCAGTGTCGCCGAAAGATTTGGAACATTTGAAAATCCAGCGGTGACAAAAAAAATGTTGCGACACTTGAAAAAACACCGCGCGTCATATGTCATCACGCCGTGTCACCGCCGCGTCGTACGTCATCGCGCTGCATCACGCCACGTAGTTTTTGGTGACCTGATACGTCAGTCAATGACGCTGGCAGTCGTCGAAAAAATTGCCAAGTGGGAAGGGCCCTTTACTCTTTAACAGTAAGTTTGGATCCACGGAAATGATCCAGACTGGAGAATGAGACAGTGCAAAAAATCCGAATCAATCAAATTTACACAAGGGTTGGATTTTTCAACAACTCACTTCTCAGGAGTTGTTTTCGATTAGTGTTTTTTTAGTGGAGTAACATTTCACATTTACATTTCTATTTCCTTTTGCCATTTTTTTGCTTCGGTTCAGTTCTGGGCACCATGTTATAGGAAAGATGCGGTCAAGTTGGAAAGGGTAACAGGCGATTTATGAAGATGATGCTGGACTCGAGGGTCTGAGCTACAGGGACAAGTTGAGTCGGCTAGGACTCTATTCCCTGGAGCGCAGGAGGATGAAGGTTAATCATATGGAGGTGTATAAAATCATGAGGAATAGATTGGGTGGATGCACAGAGTCCCTTGCCCAGAGTAGGAGACTCGAGACCCGGAGGACATAGGTTTAAGGTGAAGGGGGAAAGACTTAACAGGAATAGTGAAAAGCTTTTGTTTGCATGCTATCCAGAAAATTAGGGGCAGCTGTACAGCGCCAGAGGTTCGATCCTGAGCACAGGTGCTCTCTGTATGGAGTTTGTACATTCTTCCTGTGACCTGCATGGGATTTCTCCGGGATCTCCGGTTTATTCCTACACTCCAAACACTTACAGGTCTGTAGTAGGTTAATTGGCTTCGGTAAAATTGTAAATTGTCCCCAGAGTGTGTAGGATGGTGTAAAGTGTGAAGGGATCACAGGTCAGGGCGGCCTCGATGGGCTGAAGGGCCTGTTTCTGCGCTATATCTCTAAACTAAACTTAACTAAAAGACTGTACTGTCCATGAATACAGTCAAGCCGTCCACAGAGCACAGACAAAGGGTAACAGTGATGCAGAGATATGACATTGAAGTCCGATAATCCTTGGGTGTCTCAATTAAATTACAAATGTCAAGAGTTCAAGAGTCAAGAGTTCAAGTGTCATGTGTCCCAGATAGAACAATGGAATTCGTACTTGCAGCAGCACAACAGAATATGTTCACTGTCTTAAATGTAGCAACTACATGCCCCAAAGAATGATCCCTGCACCCACTGTGTTCCCTGTGGATTTAACAAATAAAAATGCTTTTTAGAGCATCAAATGTTTACATTATATCCACTCTCCAGGTTCCGACAAGGTTCCATTCCTGTGAACTGTTCCTAACAAAAACCAACATAATCAAAGGACTGATCCCACCCAGTCATTCCTTCTTACCCGCTGCTCCTGCCCAGCAGAAGGTACGGAAGCTTAAGCAAAATATCTAAAGTCATTTTATCTCTCAAGCTTTGTGGGTTCCTGACTCTTTTCGAGAACATTTTATTTCTCACTTTAATCTAATTTTATTCCTACTTTAAGCGGGAGTGACTCAGCAGGACCGGTAGCATCTCTGGAGAGAAGGAATGGGTGAAGTTTCGGGTCGAGACCCTTCTTCAGACTAGTCAGAAGGGTGTCGGCCCGAATCGTCACCCATTCCTTCTCTCCAGAGATGCTGCCTGTCCTGCTGAGTCACTCCAACATTTTGTGTCTATCTTCTGTTTAAATCAGCATCTGCAGTTCCTTCCTACATGTATTACAACTTTATTCAGCAATTTCTTTAATCTATTGTTCTATTATCAAAAATGCATTTTAATTATAAAATTATTAATTAACATAAGCATATTCATTGTCACTTACCTACTGTTGCATTTTTTATTTTTATGTCTCAATCCAATTTAGCCAATCTGCCCTTCATATCAATGACATTTTATCCTGTTCTGATTTAAGATCCTGCATTCCAATGTAAACATACCACTCTCTATCTCAGTATAAATTTCCAACACATCATGATCAATCAACCCCAGAGGATTCTTTCCCGCAAGGCTGTTAATTAAACTTGCTTCATTGCCATTCCTCCGCTAGGCCTTCCTGGAAAACCAGAGCATTTTTTTGATGATGCAATCAATGAATTTTTGAACTATGGGATTTATCAACTTTGCTCCATGTTAAATTCAAGTGGGCGGCACGGTGGCGCAGCGGTAGTAGATTTGCTGCCTTATAGCATCAGAGACGCGGGTTCGATCCCGACTACAGGTGCTGTCTGTAGGAAGTTTGTACATTCTCCACGTGACCTGCGTGGGGTTTTCTCCAAGTTCTTCGGTTTCCTCCCACACTGTAAAGACATACAGGTTTGAAAGTTAATTGGCTTGGTATAAAATGTAAAAATGTCCCTAGTGTGTATAGGATAGTTAATGTGCAGGGATAGTGGGTCAGGTGCAGACTCAGTGGGCCGAAGGGCCTGTTTCCATGCTGTATCTCTAAACTAAACTAAACTAAACCAAACTAAGTGAGACCCAGAGTCTGAAATTAGAGGGAATAAAATAAGGCACGAAATAAAAAGTTTGCTGATGCGGAATTTGCCAAAGTGCCTAATATATCAAGGAGGAAAGTTAGTAAATAGTCCACTGCACAGAAGGAAATAGATGCGGCAGAATGAAGCACAATGTTCTCAGTGTGACCATGGTGTAGTTACGTGCTCTGAATCAGGTGTTCTGTGTTGTATTTTTAGCTCTCCTTACCTGCAGGTACTCCTGATTCACTGAGGTGATACATCGGAATCACACTTTTAGTTTAGTTCAGCTTAGTTTAAAGATACAGCAAGGAAGAAGGCCCTTCGTCCCACTGATTGCGTGCCGATCTGCGATCCCCATGCACTAACACTATCCTACACACACTAGGGACAATTTAAAATTTGACCAAGCCAATTAATCTAAAAACATGTACCTCTTTGGATTGTGGGAGGAAACTGGAGAAAACCCACTCAGGTTCAAGGGGAGAACGTACAATCTCCATAGAGACAGCACCCCATAGTCAGGATCAAACTCGGGTCTCTGGCCCCGTCAGGCTAATACTGCATCACTGTGCTACCCTCTAAACCTTCTGACCATGCATTATTTTATCTCCTTTAATTTGACCTCAGGTCATACAATCTAAAATTTGGAGTAAAGTTTATCTATCATATTGTTTAACAATTTCATGGTTTGCAGTATTATTTTTCTGGTTTCTTCTGCCAGCAGGAATTCAGATCAAAATTCCATGTGGCACTAACTCATCTGGACTATGTCATTAGGAACTGGTGCAAAGCAGGTTTTAGAACGCAGGAGTGTTCATGGTGAATGGTTTCTGCTTCCTTTCAGCATTCATAGAACATAGAAACATAGAAATTAGGTGCAGGAGTAGGCCATTCGGCCCTTCGAGCCTGCACCGTCATTCAATATGATCATGGCTGATCATCCAACTCAGTATCCCGTACCTGCCTTCTCTCCATACCCCCTGATACCTTTAGCCACAAGGGCCACATCTAACTCCCTCTTAAATATAACCAATGAACTGGCCTCAACTACCCTCTGTGGCAGAGAGTTCCAGAGATTCACCACTCTCTGTGTGAAAAAAGTTTTTCTCATCTCGGTTTTAAAGGATTTCCCCCTTATCCTTAAGCTTTGACCCCTTGTCCTGGACTTCCCCAACATCGGGAACAATCTTCCTGCATCTAGCCTGTCCAACCCCTTAAGAATTTTGTAAGTTTCTATAAGATCCCCCCTCAATCTTCTAAATTCTAGAGAGTACAAGCCGAGTCTATCCAGTCTTTCTTCATAAGACAGTCCTGACATCCCAGGAATCAGTCTCTGTTCCTCACTCTCTGTTCTTTCCCTTCCTTTTCCATCCCTACCCAGAATTGCTCAAAATTGCCCTTCCAAGTGTAGATACGGGGGTGATGGGCAGTGCGGCCTGGTGTTTTGAGATGGTTTAGTTTAATAATAATAAATAATAATACATTTTATTATGGACTCAAGGTCCAGACAAGGGGCAACATTACATTAAAAAAATGCATTGCATATTAAATATCATAATGTACATATAAAATCTTAGTCTATCACTTATAAAAGTATCATAAATTATATATTTAAAAAAAAACACAATACATGAGTTAAAAATCCAGATTAAAAGAATGGTCAATGTCCTACAACGAGACAACGATACCAGTGTCTCCACAGCTGGGATTCGTAGCGTGTAGTGCTAACCCTTATGTTTGACAAGGCCACAATAAGCACATTTTTAGAGTAATTTATCCTGCAAATGAATTTATACATGTGATTTCTTAGGATAGCTTCTAAAGTACTGACTCCTGCAGCCACAAACATATTACTGGCACTACACCATCTAGATTTCCTTAGCAGGGAACCTAGTCTCTGCATACTTGTCTTTCCATAGTTCGACCACAGGTGCGCAGTGTAGAGTGGTGTGCAGTATGCTCTAAATCGCGACACCTTCAGCACATCTGCACACGCATCAAATGTACGCGAGAGAATATTCGCCTGTACATACAGCATGCGTCGTTGCCTATAAATATCCTCATCATCTGTCATTTGTTCTGTAATAATATGCCCTAGATATTTTACCGTATTACAGACACTAAGATTATTGTCAGACAATTTAAAATCAGGAAATTTTAGACATTTATCCTCTTTGGTTCTACAGATCATAACAGCACTCTTATGGTTCAGTTTAGTTTAGAAACACAGCATGGAAACTGTTCCTTTGACCCACTGAGTCTGTGCCGACCAGTGATCACCATTGGCCACATTCTGACGCAACAGCACATGCCTGTAAATATTTGCTACATGTCCATACAGTTCCAATGAACATGAAGAAAAATGTCACCATGTACTTTTAATGCAGAAATATTGCCTGTGCTTCCAGCATGACTAATAAATAAGATAAACAAACCATGAGGAAATATTCTTGTAATTTTATTAGTTAAACAATCTGTATATAAAGAGATGAAGATTTTAAGCCACTAATAAGTGGAATGTTATTCTAACAATTAAAGAATAAGCAATATGATTTTCCAGTTGGGGTATTAGGACAGTGTCATCTAGTCTGATGACTATGATTGCAAGCAATCAATGAGTCAGATTTAATTCCCTTCATTTTATGGTGACTGTTCAAGACACCGCATATTTCTCCCCATTATTAGGCAGTCATGGTTTTCCCCAAGTGATTTGGGCATTTGTTGCACATCTGCTGAGCTTCTGTGGGGGTTGGTTGAGAGCACAATCGTGGAAATCAAGAGCCAGATAATAAGATAGGCACAAAATGCTGGAGTACCTCAGCGGGACAGGCAGCATCTCTGGAGAGAAGGAATGGGTGACGTTTTGGGTCAAGACCCTTCTTCAGACTGGTTAGGGTTAAGGGAAACGAGAGATATAGACGATGATGTAGAGAGATAAAGAGCAACGAGTGAAAGGTAATGATGATAAAGGAAACGGGCCATTGTTAGCTGAGTCACTCCAGCATTTTGTGTCTTTTTTTTGTTGAAACCTGCATCTGCAGTTCCTTCCTTCTTCTAGCCGTATAATAAGCATGAGATGCCATTTCCATGACCTAAACCAGATATCTTCTGTAACTTCTACGAGGCTTTCATGAAAGCTGCCCCGCCAGATGGATGGGAATTAGCGCCCAAATAATTCATGGATACTTGATTGTTACGTGTACTTGTCACGATGAAGTTCATTATTTTTCATACACTACACAAGTAAGCAACAAGTCGCCACGTACAAGGCGCCGATAAAATTACTTAAGTATTCAATGTAGTCCTGATGGTCCCTTGTCCTGTTCGCCGGCCCTCCCTTCCCCAACACTCCCCCCACCCTATCCCCATCCCCCCTCCTGGAGTCCCTTTTCGTTCTCCCCCCCCACGCTGGTTTTAATTTAGTTTTGCTTTGCTTTAGAGATACAGTCCCAGAAACAGGCCCTTCGGCCCACTGAGTCCACACCGACCAGCCATCCCCGAACAGTAACACTACCCGACACACACTAGGGACAATTTTTCATTCATACCAAGCCAATTAACCTACAAACCTTTCAAGTGTGGGAGGAAAGCGAAGATCTTGGTCAAATTCCACTCAGGATATGGGGAGAACGTACAAACTCCGTACAGACAGCACCCGTAGTCAGGATCGAACCGGGGTCTTTTGGCTCCGTAAGGCAGCAACTCTACCGCTCCGCCACCCTGAGCCCCCCCCCCCCCGCACACGCCGGGTCCTTCTTTGGTCTCTCAGCGGCGGGTTGGCGAGGTGACCGCCGACACTCATGCCAGATTGAGGACCATGTGAGACTCATGCAGCTTCTCCATTGCAACTCCTCTGGCCACATTTCTCCTTGGTTTATTGAACAGACAGGCTGTATGTCAACAAGCCGAGCCATCTCATGACCCAAGAAACCGGAGACAACAATGGAAAATCAATGATTCTCTGTGTATTTCCCACATGGATGCCAGTCTTGTAAAATCCAGCGTCTTTAGTTTCTTACCCCTCCTCAACCTGTTTACTTGATGATCAAACATCCAGCTGTTTGTTTCTGAACATTACTGCCAGACTAACATGCAAGAAGAGGCCAGCTATGTCTGCAGTCTACAGTGCAGTTACAACAGAGAAATCTAATTTTAATCACTAAATGTAATCAAATAGAAAATTCCTACAATTATTTAAACAACAAGACCTGACACAACTCTGCAGGGAAACAAGCTTGACTATATGTGTTAGGTCCACTGTTGTTTGTCATATGATCTGGATGATGGTGTGGTAAATTGGATTAGTAAGTATGCAGATGATACTAAGATAGGTGGTGTTGTGGATAATGAAATAGATTTTCAAAGTCTACAGAGAGATTTAGGCCATTTGGAAAAGTGGGCTGAAAGATGGCAGATGGAGTTTAATGCTGATAATTGTGAGGTGCTACATCTTGGCAGGACAAATCAAAATAGGACGTACATGGTAAATGGTAGCGAATTGAGGAATGCAGTTGAACGGAGGGATCTAGGAATAACTGTGCATAGTTCCCTGAAGGTGGAATCTCATGTAGATAGGGTGGTAAAGAAAGCTTTTGGTGTGCTGGCCTTTATAATTCTGAACATTGAGTATAGAAGTTGGGAGGTAATGTTAAAATTGTACAAGGCCAATTCTGGAGTATGGTGTACAATTTTGGTAGCCAAATTATAGGAAAGATGTCAACAAAATAGAGAGAGTACAGAGGAGATTTACTAGAATGTTGCCTGGGTTTCAGCAACTAAGTTACAGAGAAAGGTTGAACAAGATAAGTGTTTATCCTTTGGAGCGCAGAGGTTAAGGGGGGACTTGATAGAAGTCTTTAAAATGTTGAGAGGGATAGACAGAGTTGACGTGGATAAGCTTTTTTCATTGAGAGTAGGGAAGATTCAAACAAGAGGACATAATTTGAGAATTAAGGGACAAAAGTTTAGGGGTAACATGTGGGGGAACGTCTTTACTCAGAGAGTGGTAGCTGTGTGGAATGAACTTCCAGTGGAAGTGATGGAGGCAGGGTCGATTTTATCATTTAAAAATAAATTGGATAGGTATATGGACGTGAAAGGAATGGAGGGTTATGGGCTGAGTGCAGGTAGATGGGACTAGGTGAGAGTAAGTGTTCGGCACGGACTAGAAGGGCCAAGATGGCCTGTTTCCGTGCTGTAAATTGTTAAATGGTTATATGGTTATATTTAGAATGCAATTGGTAGTACTGGTTGATTGAAGCTCAATATAAAACCTCTTTCAGTTTGTCTAGTGATACAAAGTCTAGCTGAAGAAGGGTCTCGGTCTGTAAGCGTCACCTATTCCTTTTCTCCAGAGATGCTGTCTGACCTGTCGAGTTACTCCAGCTTTTTGTGTCTATCTTTAGTGAAACAAGGACGGTGTTGTGTTAGTAACGCTGATCTGAAAACAGATCGAACAGCAGGAAATTGCAGTAATGTTGAAATATTATTACTTTAATTGCACGACCTAACTTTAACTCGGTGCCGAGGTGCGATTGGGTACAGACTTGATGGGAACTGCTTCGACACAGATTTCTCTTTCTTGCAAAGAATGGGGAAGAGGGACAGACAAGGGATTGGATTTAATATGGACCCTGATTCCCCTCCCCACACACCCACCCTCAGGATGAGCAATGAGGGAGGCAGCAGAGGGCCCAGGGTAAATGGTCCACGAGATGTTAAATAAAGGGGCCTAGATAGAGAATGCTGAGCAGTCAAATATGGTCAGGGGCATGGAGCCAGTGGGGCATAGAACAGGGGTATGGACCCATAGAGGCATAGAGCCATGGAGCCATAGAACATGAGCATGGAGCCAGAGGGTCTTGGAGCAGGGGTATGGACCATAAAGGCATAGAGACCCGCCAGCACATCCTTCCTCAGATATGGTGCCCTAAACTGCTCATAATATTCCAAATATGTTCAAAAATACTTTCATTGGTGTTTGTGGGATTTAGAGTCACAGCATGGAAACAGGCCCTTCGGCCCAACTTACCCAGGCCGACCAAGGTGCCAAATGACACTAGTTCCACCTGCCTGTGTTTGGCCCATATCCTTCTAAATCCAGCCTACCCGTGTACCTGTCCAAATGTTTTATAAAGGTTGTGATAGTGCCTGCCTCAACTACCTCCTCTGGCAGCTCGCACCACCATCCTTTGTGTGAAAAAGTTGCCTCTCAAGTTCTTATTAAATCTTTCCCCTCTCACCGTATCCCTATGTATTCTGGCTCCTGATTCCCCTACTCTGAGGAAAAGGCTCTGCGCATTTACCCTGCTGTGTGCGATTTGTATGTAGCACTTTCCACAACAGCGATTGTACTTGAAGATATATCATTCACTTGCAAGGGCTCCCTGTTAAATAATAAAAGATGCACAAATGTGAAAACCAAGCAGAAAATGCCAGTGGGTCAGGCAGCATCGTGGAAAGAGAAACTGGGATTTTATTTCAAGTTACAGATTGATCAGAACAGTCTAACATGAGTTATTTCTGCATTTAACAGAAATGTCTGCAGTAGAATAGTTGATGGAGGTTTTTTTGTATGAATGTAGGTTCCAAGTTAATAATGGAATTGATTCCTGCCAGCATAGTTTCCAGTAGATTCCAACATGATGCAAGCAGCCATTTCCTCATTCAGTCACTGTAATGTGGCATGGAATAGCATGGAAAGTATAATACAAATCCTTAAATGGGCAACCACGTTCACCTCCAGATTCAGGGACAGTTTCTTCCCAGCTGTTATCAGGCAACTGAATCATCCCACCACAACCAGAGAGCAGTGCTGAACTACTATCTACCTCTTTGGTGACCCTCGGACTATCCTTGATCGGACTTTGTTGGCTCTACCGTGCACTAAACGTTATTCCCTTATCATCTACATTATTCCCTTACACTGTGAATGGCTCGATTGCAATTATGTATTTTCTTTCCGCTGACTGGATAGCACGCAACAAAAGCTTTTCACTGTACCTCGGTACACGTGACAATAAACGAAACAGTAAATGTCAAACTAATCACTCAGTTAGAGACAAAAGAGACTGCAGATGCTGGTATCCTCAGCAAAAAAAAACCCAGGGTGCTGGAGGAACTAAGGATCTGTGGATGGAAAGGACAGATGGCATTTTGGGTCAGGACTCTTTGTCAGACTGATGGAGGAGCATGGGTGAGTAAAGTGGTAAAGAGAGGTGGGGGTGGGGCAAAGCCTGGCAATTGATAGGTGGATACAGGTGAGGGTGAGGGGGGGGGGGGGGGTTGATTGACAGATAAATGGAGTAAGTGACCAATGCCAGAGATGAAATGGAGATAGAATTGACACCAGGTAAGAAGGAGAAAAGTGAGGCATGAAGCCAGAGGAGGGATGTGGGTGGCAGGGGATGGAGGGAAGGGGTAAGGAAAGAGTGGGGGACTTGAGTCGTGAGTTAAGCGGACTGAGGAGAGGAAAGCTTCTTATAGAAACTTACAAAATTCTAAAGGGGTTGGACAGGCTAGATGCAGGAAGATTGTTCCCGATGTTGGGGAAGTCCAGGACAAGGGGTCACAGTTTAAGGATAAGGGGGAAATCCTTTTAGACCGAGATGAGAAGAACATTTTTCACACAGAGAGTGGTGAATCTCTGGAACTCTCTGCCACAGAGGGTAGTTGAGGCCAGTTCATTGGCTATATTTAAGAGGGAGTTGGATGTGGCCCTTGTGGCTAAGGGGATCAGGGGGTACGGAGAGAAGGCAGGTACGGGATACTGAGTTGGATGATCAGCCATGATCATATTGAATGACGGTGCAGGCTCGAAGGGCCGAATGGCCTACTCCTGCACCTATTTTCTATGTTTCTATGTTTCTATGAAAGGAACATGTTGACGGGCGGTGTTTTTTTCTTCTCATTGTTGAAGAGAATTAGAAATGAGAGAGGAAGTGGCACTAAGTATTCAGTATTCAGTTCAGTATTTCTTTAATATCATTTTCACTGAGTACTCGCATACACAGAGGAAACGAAAAAACGTTGCTCGATCAGTTCCCATTCAGTGTAGTTAATAAAAAAAGGATAAATACATAGAGCTTTAAAAACAAATTAAAATTACCATGTCTAAAAACAGAAACTAGGCCTAAAATTTACAATAGAATAAAAACAGACATTCCGACCGACAGTAGCTTTACTTTGACCGGTGCCTAGCTGTCAAAGTATGGACAAGGTTGAATGTGTTGGTGAACGATATTTGGGGAGGGGACACAGTCCGTTAATCAGTCTAATTGCCTGTGGGAAGAAGCTGTGGAGCATCCTGCTGGTTTTGCAGCTGATGGCAGAATGGAGAAGATGTGGTGTGATGGGTGGTAGGGGTCCTGGATGATGGAGATGGCTCTACTGATGCTCCGCTTCTTGTAGATCTCCAACAGGAAAGGGAGTGGGGCACCAATGATCCTGCTGGCTGTCTTCACTATCCTGTTGAGTTGATATTGTTCGTAAGCCTTGCAGCTCCCGAACCAGGAAGTGATGCCGTAGGTCACTATGCTTTCGACTGTGCCCCTGTAGAAGGTCCTTAGATGAGCAGTAGGGAGACCTGCTTTCCTTAGTCTCCGGAGAGGGTGGAGCCGCTGCTGGGCTCTTTTGACCACTGCTGTGGTGTTGGTCGTAGAGGTCAGGTCATCCGCCAGGTGGAGTCCTAGGAACTTCACACTGCTGACCCTCTCCACAGCAGCTCCATCAATATACAGCGGAGTGTGATGTTGTTTTCCCACCCTCCTGATGCCGATCACCATCTCCTTAGTTTTTTCCACATTAAGAGTGAGGTTGTGGGATCTGCACCATCCTGTGAGCAGCTCCACCTCCATCCTGTACGCCGACTCATCATTGTCGCTGATGAGACCCACCACTGTTGTGTCATCAGCAAACTTGTTAATATAGTTGTTACTGAGTCTAGCAGTACAATCATGTGTAAGCAGACTAAACAGCAGGGGGCTTAGGACACAGCCTTGGGGTGAGCCAGTGCTCTTGGTTGGTTCTTGATGTCCGACTGCCCACCCTGACTGTCTGCTGCCGTTGTGATAAAAAGTTAAGGAACCAGTTGCAAGTGCCAGTATCCACCTTTAAACAGCTTCAGCTTCTCCACCAGCTGCTGTGGGATGATTGTATTAAAAGCGGAGCTGAAGTCTATAAAGAGGATCCTGGCATAGGTATTCTTCCGGTCGAGATGTGACAGTGCGAGGTTGAGTGTTGTGGAGACTGCATCCTCTGTGGACCGGTTGGCTCTATCAGCGAACTGCAGTGGGTCTAGGTCGGCAGGGAGACAATTTTTAATATGCTGCATAACCAGCCGCTCCAAACACTTCATTAGTATGGGAGCCACTGGACGAAAGTCGTTGACAGGCTGGGTTGGGTTTCCCTTCTCTAATTGAGTTGCCCTTCAAAGGAACCTTCACAGTTCATTGCCATTGTCTTTAGACTTTAGACCTTACTTTAGACTTCAGAGATACAGCGCAGAAACAGGCCCTTCTGCCCACCGAGTCCACGCTGACCAGCGATCAGCCCGTACACTAACACCAACCTGCACACTAGGGACAATTTTACAATTTCTACCAAAGCCAATTAACGTACAAACCTGTTTAAGAAGGAACGGCAGATGCTGGAAAATCCCAGGTACACAAAAATGCTGGAGAAACTCAGCGGGTGCAGCAGCATCTATGGAGCGAAGGAAATGGGCAACGATTCGGGCCGAAACCCTTCTTCAGACTGATGGGCACTGACTGAACGTACTTCAGACTAAACGTACAAACCTGTACGTCTTTGGAGTGTGGGAGGAAACTGGAGCACCCGGGCAGGGCCGGTGCTAGGAATTGCGGGGCCCAATTAGAAAACTGCTGGCGGGGCCCCTACTCTAGAAAAATAAAAATTTATGTATGTTTATATTTCGTGTAGTTTCGGGAATTTTAAGGCAAGCTGGTTGGTGATTGGATGCAACCCCCTTAGAGACAGCGTTTGATTGGCCGCCAAATAAATTTGTCAAATCTGTAACAAAAATCGCTGGTCGGTGCGAACTCAGTGGACTATCTGGTTGTATCTCCAAACTAATCTGGTTGTATCTCCAAACTAATCTGGTTGTATCAACCAGACTATAGAAACATAGAAACATAGAAATTAGGTGCAGGAGTAGGCCATTCGGCCCTTCGAGCCTGCACCGCCATTCAATATGATCATGGCTGATCATCCAACTCAGTATCTGGTGGTATCTCCAAACTAAACAGTATAACATGCAGGTACATTCATTTAAAATTAAATTCAGTGATTATTTCACATGATTTCTCACTGTGTAAAGCTCAATATCTGACCAATTTCTGTTTAACACGTTTGGTCTGCCGTGAGCATTTTTCGTTGCATCTCGTTGCATCTCCCCTTTTCCTAATCGGCCACATTTCAGATAATAGTCTACTTTCCTGTTTTTGCCACCAAAGTGGATAACCTCACATTTATCCACATTATACTGCATCTCCCATGCATTTGCCCACTCACCCAGCCTATCCAAGTCACCTTGCAGCCTCCTAGTTTAGAGGAGTTTAAACGGTTTAGAGATGTTTAGAGGGCTTCAGATGGGTTCAGGTGTGTTTACAATTGTTTAGAGGGGAATAGAGGTAAATAGGGGGGCTAGAGGGGGTTTAGAGGTGTTCAGAGGGTCCCAGAGGGGTTTAGAGACGTTATAAGCCCCCCGTGAGAAATTGTAATTCTCTGAAATTGAAGATAGACATAAAGCTGGAGTAACTCAGCAGGACAGGCAGCACAGCGACTCTGGAGAGAAGACCCTTCTTCAGACCGAACTGAACTCGCATCGATGAGAGTACTTGTGATTGTCTGAAGAAGGGTCTCGACCAGAAACACAACCCTCTCCCCAGAGCCGCTGCCTGTCCCGCTGAGCCACCTTCAACTTCAGAGCCAAACAAAAAACACAGAGTGCTGGAGGAACTCAGCGGGCCAGGCGAATGCCTCACCCGCTGGGTTTCTCCAGCATTTTTGTCTACTGCAAAACGTCAATGATTCCGGGAATGCTGAGGGGACAGGGTGATAGAGAGGGAGTGGGAGAGCTAGAGAGAGACGAGATGGGGAGCGGGAGAGAGCGCGAGAGAAAGAGGGAGGGAGGGAGGGAGTGAGCAAAAGACAGAGAGACACGACCAAAGATCCGCTATAAGATCTTTGGACACAACGTGGGTCGGTAGGTGAATGACAAACCTGCACACCAGGAAGAAGCCCCTTCTCGCGGTCCGGGGCCCTCACTCATGATGGTGAGTTAAATGAAATTCTCAACGTGTCATCGATCTACATTCCTCAGTAATGTAATTGTGTTTTAAACAAGTATTAATGACACCGCATGAATTTTATTCAAAGGAACACGGCGTCATTAATACTTGTTCAAAACACTATAACATTTACTGAGGAAAGCGGATAGATGCAGATTCATGACATTGCATAACAAGGTGTTAAGTACTTACCGTTAAGAAGTGCTAACAGCACTAGTTAACAAATCGTTTGTGTATGATGGCCGTGCAGCGGTTGTTATACATGTTCGTTTAAAAAAAATCCGGATGGCGAATTAAAAAAAATCTTTATTTAACAAAGAGAATTCGTATTTCCGTACGAAATACTGAACATTAGTGCGGGGCCCCCATTAGGCGCGGGGCCCAATTGGGAGCAATCGGTCAAATCGGCTTAACGCCGGCCCTGCACCCGGGGAAAACCCACGCAGGTCACAGTGAGAACGTACAGACAGCACCCGTAGTCAGACTCGAACCCGGGTCTCTGGCGCTGTCAGGCAGCAACTCTACCGCTACACCACCATGCCGCTCGAAGTGAATCACTTTGTGAAATCGTAAGTTGTTTTGTGAAACAGAGAGTAATGGGACTTTACTGAAATTTGAGACATGCTTCTTAAGAAAAATGAACAAATGTTGTTACAGCCCACAACTGTGACTAAATCTGTAAAATATATCTGAAAGCTTTGTTTTGAGACCTGAATGTTCTCAGTACAGAGTGAACAGTGATTTCATTGTGCAAATCACCAGCTGTGTCAGGACAGTCGACCAAAGCATAGACTCCATCCACTCACAACACTGATATCCACGTGCCCCTAAACCTTTGCCAGATCCGCAATCTCATTATAGAGTCATAGAGTTATAGAGTGACAAAGTGTGGTAACAGGCCCTTCGGCCCAACTTGCCCATACCGGCCAACATGTCCCAGCTACACTAGTGCCATCCGCCCGCATTTGGCCCGTATCCCTCCAAACCTGTCCTATCCATGTACCTGTCGAACTGCTTCTTAAATGTTGGGATAGTCCCTGCCTCGACTACATCCTCTGGCAGCCTGTTCCATACACCCACCACCCTTTGTGTGAAAAAGTTACCCCTCAGATTCCTATTATATCTTTTCCCCTTCACCTCAAACCTATGTCCTATTGTTCCTCGATTCCCCCACTCTGAGCAAGAGACTCTGTGCATCTACCCGATCTATTCCTCTCATGATTTTATACACCTCTACAAGATCACTCCTCATCCTCCTGTGCTCCAAGGATTAGAGACCCAGCCTGCTCAACCTCTCCCTATAGCTCAGACCCTCTAGTCCTGGCAACATCCTTGTAAATCTTCTCTGTACCCTTTCCAGCTTGACAACATCTTTCCTATAACATGGTGCCCAGAAGTCAACATAAAGGGCCTGACCCACGAGCATGCGACCTGCATGCGGCAAGCGCGACCAAACCGGAAGCGGGGGCCGCGCGGAGGTCGGGTGAGTGACGTGAAGTTCGAGCGAAGTCCGCGGGAAGTTCGCGAGTGACGTACGGTGTCAAGACGCTGCGTACGGCGTCGAGGCGGTGCATACGGTGTCGAGGCGGCTGCGGGCCGGCAGGCCGTTGCCGCGCGGAATTTTTAAACACGGTCAGTTTTTCGGAGCCCCGCGCGATGTCGGGACCAGCTCCGCACAACTCCATACGGCTCCGGCGATCGAAGTGGGACCGGCCCCGCGAGGCCATACGGCTCAAGCGACCACGTTAGGGTGCGCTTGCCGCATGGAGTCGCATGCTCGTGGGACAGGCCCTTAACACTCTAACTCCGTCCTCACCAACGTCTTATACAACTGCAACATGACCTCCCAACTTCTATACTCCATTTAGGAATGATTAATGATACTTTTCAATTCTCCAGCCAGCCCTGCCGCTGTTGTCTTTGCTTTATTGCAGATAAACAAAAGGCAGGAAGTATTCATTGAAAATTATTTCCCAACTTGGCACCTGGCCTACAATGTGCACTGAGAGTTGTTGAATGCAGGCTCGCTGCCCAGAACTTGTGCTTTGTGCTGCTGTGGTCATGCTTCAAGGTTCTGTATATTAAACCACGACAAATGCCTGGAATCTGAATACAAGTGTTGCTTAAATGGCCAAGGAAAAACCCAGGCCCATGACCCGCTTTCAGACTATCAATGGCATTTCAAGTAATGCTGCATCACTGAACAAGGCAGAGAGGGTTTGGTCAGGATCAGGATAGGTGAGATTGCTTGCAACATTTTAGATAGGGCACACTAGGAACTTTTTTCGAGTGTGACATCTCTACTCTACAATCAGTGAGACCAAGCGTGGACTTGGCGACCGTTTTGACGAACACTTGCGCTCGGTTTAGTTTAGAGATATGGTTTGGGAGCAGGCCCTTCAGCCCACTGAGTCCGTGTTGACCAGCGATCACCTGTACACCAGTCTTATCCTACAAACCTGCATGTCTTTGGGATGTGGGAGGAAACTGGAGCACCTGAAGAAAACCCATACAGTCTAATGCAGGTAACTGGGACTAGGTGAAGTAAGTACTTGTGTTAGCAAGGACACGTTTGGCTGAAGCGCCTGCTCCTGTACTCCATCTCATCTCATAACTCTATGTTATTTGAGCAATGTCTCTGAGAAATGAATGTCTTCTTCACAGTTTTTATTTCCTGAATCTAGTCAATTAAATGAACACAAGATTCAAGGTTTCGCTTCATCCCTCACAAGATGCTCGGCCGATGAGAAACGTTTATACCTGGATAAGGTTTGAACATTGCACAATGTCTTTACTTCATTTTCTAACTCATTTATACACCCTGAGCATTGTCCGACAGCAGTATTTCCTTCCAGCTCTGGTTGGACATATGGCCAGACGATTCATCACATGTCTTCCTGCCTCAATACCATACGTTTCCCAGAGCCCTCATATTAATTCACATGGAGCATCTTCTTCCTAAGCCAGAAGACACAGTGCAGGAGTGACTTCAGCATTTTGTGTCTTTTTTTGTAAACCAACAACTGCAGTTCCTTGTCTCTATCTTCCTACGCCAATTGGACTGGTCACTCCAATACCCATTCCTCGCAGACTTATTGGCTTCGGTAAATTGTAAATTGCACCTAGTGTGTGTAGGATAGTGTTAGTGTGCGGTGATCTTTGGTCGGCGCAGACTCTGTGGGCCGAAGGGCCTGTTTTCGCGCTGTATCTCTCTAACTTCTCTCTCTAACTTCTACAGGTGCACAGTAGAGAGCATGCTGACCGGTTGCATCGTGGCTTGGTTCGGCAACTTGAGCGCCCTGGAGAGGAAAAGACTACAAAAAGTAATAAACACTGCCCTGTCCATCATGGGCTCTGACGTTCCTTCCATCGAAGGGATTTATCGCAGCCGCTGCCCAGGGCCGGTGCTAGGAATTGCGGGGCCCAATTAGAAAACTGATGGCGGGGCCCCTACTCTCAGGGCCGGCCTTAGGGGGTGCGGGGCCCAATTGGGAACAATTTTGGTGAACCCCAGATTCCCAGCCAAGGTGTGTCAGCCCAGTTATTTAGTATATATTATGAAATTGTACACTAGGGTGTGATGGATTCTACACTGTGTGAATCTCTCCCGCTCCCTCCCGTTTGACTGTCGGTAGCTCCGCTGCTTCCAACCTTTACCGTAGCAGCTAATTACCATTAAACTGCATTATGTGATTGGACACAATGCCCTTGGAGACAGCGGCTGATTGGACGGGAGGAGATCTATTTGTGATTGGACGGGAATTTTAAAGCAAGCTGGTTGGTGATTGGATGCAACCCCCTTAGAGACAACGATTGATTGGCCGCCAAACAAAATTGTCAAATCTGTAACAAAAATCGCGGGTCGGTGCGAACTCAGTGGATCTGGTTGTATCTCCAAACTAATCTGGTTGTATCAACCAGACTATCTGGATGTCTCTCCAAACTAAACTGGTTGTATCAACCAGACTATCTGGTTGTATCTCCAAACTAAACAGTATAACATGCAGGTACATTCATTTAAAATTCAGTGATTATTTCACATGATTTCTCACTGTGTAAAGCTCAATATCTGACCAATTTCTGTTTAACACGTTTGGTCTGCCGTGAGCATTTTTCTCTCCCAAAATAGTTCACATCTAGCAAACCGATCAACGAACCAGACAGCAGTTGGACGCAGTCTTAGAACCATAGACAATAGGTGCAGGAGTAGACCATTTGGCCCTTCGAGCCTGCACAGCCATTCAATATGATCATGGCTGATCATCCAACTCAGTATCCTGTACCTGCCTTCTCTCCGTACCCCCTGATTCCTTTAGCCACAAGGGCCACATCTAACTCCCTCTTAAATATAGCCAACGAACTGGCCTCAACTACATTCTGTGCCAGAGAATTCCAGAGATTCACCACTCTCTGTGTAAAAAATGTTTTTCTCATCTCAGTCCTAAAAGATTTCCCCTTTATCCTTAAACTGTGACCCCTTGTTCTGGACTTCCCCAACATCGGGAACAATCTTCCTGCATCTAGCCTGTCCAACTCCTTAAGAATTTTGTAAGTTTCTATAAGATCCCCCTCAATCTTCTAAATTTTAGCGAGTGCAAGCCGAGTCTATCCAGTCTTTCTTCATATGAAAGTCCTGACATCCCAGGAATCAGTTTGGTGAACCTTCTCTGTACTCCCTCTATGGCAAGAATGTCTTTCCTCAGATTAGGAGACCAAAACTGTACGCAATACTCCTGGTGTGGTCTCACCAAGACCCTGTACAACTGCAGTAGAACCTTCCTGCTCCTATACTCAAATCATTTTGCTATGAATGCTAACATACCATTCGCTTTCTTCACTGCCTGCTGCACCTGCATGCCTACTTTCAATGACTGGTGTACCATGACACCCAGGTCTCGTTACATCTCCCCTTTGCCTAATCGGCCACCATTCAGATAAAAGTCTACTTTCCTGTTTTTGCCACCAAAGTGGGTAACCTCACATTTATCCACATTATACTGCATCTGCCATGCATTTGCCCACTCACCCAGCCGATACAAGTCACCTTGTAGCCTCCTAGTTTAGAGGGGTTTAAACGGTTTAGAGATGTTTAGAGGGCTTCAGATAGGTTTAGAAGTGTTCAGAAGTGTTGTAGAGGGAAATAGGGGGGGGGGGGGGGGGATAGACGGGGTTTAGAGGTGTTCAGAGGGTCCGAGAGGGGTTTAGAGACGTTATAAGCCCCCCGTGAGAAATTGTATTTCTCTGAAATTGAAGATAGACATAAAGCTGGAGTAACTCAGCAGGACAGGCAGCGCAGCGACTCTGGAGAGAAGACCCTTCTTCAGACTGAATTGAACTCTCGTCGGTGAGAGTACTTGTGATTGTCTGATGACGGGTCTCCACCAGAAACGCAACCCTCTCCCCAGAGCCCATGCCCGTCCCGCTGAGCCACCTTCAACTTCAGAGCCAAACAAAAAACACAGAGTGCTGGAGGAACTCAGCGGTCAAGGCGGCTGCCTCACCCGCTGGGTTTCTCCAACATTTTTGTCTACCGCTAAACGTCAATGATTCCGGGAATGCTGAGGAGACAGGGTGATAGAGAGGGAGTGGGAGAGCTAGAGAGAGACGAGATGGTGAGCGGGAGAGAGAGAAGGAGGGAGGGAGAGAGAGAGCAAAGCACAGAGAGACACAACGTGGGTCGGTAGGTGAATGACTAACCTGCCCACCAGGAAGAAGCCCCTTCTCGCGGTCCGGGGCCCTCACTCATGATGGTGAGTTTAAAGAAATTCTCAATGTGTCATCGATCTACATTCCTCAGTAAATGTAATTGTGTTTTAAACAAGTATTTATGACGCCGCGTGAATTTTATACAAAGGAACACGGCGTCATTAATACTCATTCAAAACACAATAACATTTACTGAGGAATGTGGATGGTTGCAGATTGGATATAACAACTTGTTAACAACTTCATGTTAAGAAGTGCTAACAGTACTAGTTAACAAATCGTTTGTGTATGATGGCCGTGCAGCGGTTGTTATACATGGTCGTTTAAAAAAAAAATCCGCATGGCGAATTAAAAAATATAATCTTTATTTAACAAAGAGAATTCGTATTTCCGTACGAAATACGGAACATTAGTGCGGGGCCCCCATTAGGCGCGGGGCCCAATTGGGGGCAATCGGTCAAATCGGCTTAAAACCGGCCCTGCCGCTGCCTCAAAAAGGCTGGCAGTATCATCAAACACCCACACCATCCTGGCCACACACTCATCTCCCTGCTACCTTCAGGTAGAAGGAACAGGAGCCTGAAGACTGCAACAACCAGGTTCAGGAATAGCTACTTCCCCACAGCCATCAGGCTATTAAACCTGGCACGGACAAAACTCTGATCATTAATAACCAATTATCTGTTATTTGCACTTTATCAATTTATTTATTCATGTGTGTATATATTTATATAATGGTATATGGACACACTGATCTGTTTTGTAGTCAATGCCTACTATGTTCTGTGTGCTGAAGCAAAGCAAGAATTTCATTAAACTTGTATCTCTGAACTACATTAAACTAAACTAAACCATGTTCGGTTTTGTCACGTTGTGTCTCTCATCTCTCTGCTTCTTCTGCTTGGCAGCAATTGGATCTGTGGTGGAATCAGCTGAGGGAAAATAGCTCATGCTTGGAATATGGGAAAATGTTTAGGAGCTGCCACACTGGGACAAAGAAACAAAGCTCCTGCCAGAGGATTGAGTCAAGAGGAGAACGAGACAAGGAGTGAGGCAGCATGACTCTGCACAATTCCAGCGGCAAGCATTGAGAAATGAATGTCTTCTTCACAGTTTTTATTTCCTGAATCTAGTCAATTAAATGAACACAAGATTCAAGGTTTCGCTTCATCCCTCACAAGATGCTCGGCCGATGAGAAACGTTTATACCTGGATAAGGTTTGAACATTGCACAATGTCTTTACTTCATTTTCTAACTCATTTATACACCCTGAGCATTGTCCGACAGCAGTATTTCCTTCCAGCTCTGGTTGGACATATGGCCAGACGATTCATCACATGTCTTCCTGCCTCAATACCATACGTTTCCCAGAGCCCTCATAATAATTCACATGGAGCATCTTCTTCCTAAGCCAGAAGACACAGTGCAGGAATGACTTCAGCATTTTGTGTCTTTTTTTGTAAACCAACAACTGCAGTTCCTTGTCTCTATCTTCCTACGCCAATTGGACTGGTCACTCCAATACCCATTCCTCGCAGACTTATTGGCTTCGGTAAATTGTAAATTGCACCTAGTGTGTGTAGGATAGTGTTAGTGTGCGGTGATCTTTGGTCGGCGCAGACTCTGTGGGCCGAAGGACCTGTTTTCGCGCTGTATCTCTCTAACTTCTCTCTCTAACTTCTACAGGTGCACAGTAGAGAGCATGCTGACCGGTTGCATCGTGGCTTGGTTCGGCAACTTGAGCGCCCTGGAGAGGAAAAGACTACAAAAAGTAATAAACACTGCCCAGTCCATCATCGGCTCTGACCTTCCTTCCATCGAAGGGATTTATCGCAGTCGCTGCCTCAAAAAGGCTGGCAGTATCATCAAACACCCACACCATCCTGGCCACACACTCATCTCCCTGCTACCTTCAGGTAGAAGGTACAGGAGCCTGAAGACTGCAACAACCAGGTTCAGGAATAGCTACTTCCCCACAGCCATCAGGCTATTAAACCTGGCACGGACAAAACTCTGATCATTAATAGCCCATTATCTGTTATTTGCACTTTATCAATTTATTTATTCATGTGTGTATATATTTATATAATGGTATATGGACACATTGATCTGTTTTGTAGTCAATGCCTACTATGTTCTGTGTGCTGAAGCAAAGCAAGAATTTCATTGAACTTGTATCTCTGAACTACATTAAACTAAACTAAACCATGTTCGGTTTTGTCACGTTGTGTCTCTCATCTCTCTGCTTCTTCTGCTTGGCACCAATTGGATCTGTGGTGGAATCAGCTGAGGGAAAATAGCTCATGCTTGGAATATGGGAAAATGTGTAGGAGCTGCCACACTGGGACAAAGAACCAAAGCTCCTGCCAGAGGATTGAGTCAAGAGGAGAACGAGACAAGGAGTGAGGCAGCATGACTCTGCACAATTCCAGCGGCAAGCATTGAGTTTACACAGTAACGTCTGCATCATAAAGATGGAAACCACCGGTAAAACACAGCGACCATAAACTGGGAGCTAGTCCAAAGGCAGCCAGCCAGCCAGAGACTGTGCTTATATTTCCAACCTACTCCAGCCATTCCTTTCAATTCTTAGTTTTAGTTTTAGTGATGCAACGTTGAAACAGGAGATTTGGACCACCCAGTCCATGCCGACCATCGATCATCTGCAAACTAGTTCCATCTTATCCCAGTTTCACAATCTGCACGCTAGAAGCCAGCTGGCTTACGAACCCACGCGTCTTTGGAATGGAAAACCGGAGCACCTGGAGGAAACCCACGCGGTCACAGGGAGAACGTACACACTCCGCACAGACAGAACCCGTAGTCAGGATTGAACCCAGGTCTCTGGTGCCGTCAGGAAGCAGCTCCACCACTGTGCCACTGTGCCACACAGATTATTTTCTATGTTTCTATTGGAATCAAGGAATACAGGGAGAAGGCAGGCACGGGTAATTGATTGGGGACGATCAGCCACGATCACAATGAATGGCGGTGCTGGCTCGAAGGGCCGAATGGCCTCCTCCTGCACCTATTTTCTATGTTTCTACTAGATCAAATGGATGTGCCCCAATCTGCCGATTCTCCCGTACCTGATGGCGTAGGAAGGAACTGCATGCAGATGCTTGTTTACACCAAAGATAGACACAAAAAGCTGGAGTCACTCAACGGGTCAGGCAGCATCTCTAAAGAAAAGAAATAGGTGACATTTCGGGTCGAGTCCCTTCTTCAGACTGAGAGTCAAGGGAGAGGGAAACTAGAGATATGAAAAGTTTCGGAACAAAGCAGATGGCACCGATGGCCAAAGAGCCCACAATGGTCCATTGTTGACTGAGGAGGAGGCGAAAACAAAGGGAAGAACAGTGAAACTAACAAGACAACCAGGAGGAACGGAAAGAGAGGGGATGCAAGGGTTACTTGAAATTAGAGAAATCAATTTTCATACTGGGTTGTAAGCTGCTCAAGCGGAATATGAGGTGCTGTTCTTTCAATTTGCATGCGGGCCTCACTCTGACGGTGGAGGAGGCCCAGGACAGAAAGGTCAGTATGGGAATGGGATAGGGAGGTAGAATGTTTGGCAACTGGGGAGATCGTGTAGGCCAAGGCGGACTGAGTGAAGGTGGTCACCCAGTCTGTGCTTGATTGGAGGAACAGCACCTCATATTTTGCTTGGGCAGATTACATCCCAGCAGTATGAATACTGATTTCTCTAATCTCAAGTGGCCTTGGCATTCCCTCTCTCTCTGTCTCTCCTCCACCCAAGTCATCTTGCTAGTTTTACTGTTCTTATCCCTTCGTTTTCACCTCCTCCTCAGCCAGCATTGTGGGCCATCAGCACGGGCTCTGAATTGTTCTGCACCTTTTCATGTCTCTAGTTTCCCCTCTCCCCTCACTCTCGGTCGGAAGAAGGTTCTTGACCCGAAACGTCACCTGCTCCTTTTGACCATTGATGCTGCCTGAACCGCTGAGTTACTCCAGCATTTTATGTCTGTCTTTCTGTGTCTTGCTCCCTTACCTGTTACCTTGCTCATTGTGTTCTGCAAGCCTGTATTATTCCGCAATAGGTTTTTCCCACGTACACAAGTCATGCCACCACTTGCCATTGCTCTCAGGTTTTCTCTGTAAGGTTATTTTTTAATTAAAAATGTCGGTGATCTGGCAAGGCCACAATTCACTACATGTCCCTGGGATGAGTCAGTGATGGGTATATGATGGTAACAGATACCAAATAATTGTTACTCTGTGAGAAGATCGCTCCGTGACAATTCTTGGAAACATTTCTAAAGATTTCTAAAGATTGACAATTCTTTGCAAAAGTTTGCAATTCTTCGCAAAACGGAAACTCTCCTGGATTCTTGCTAAAGGCAAATTACTCATTATAGGCTGTGGCGTAATGTAAACATTTGGATTAACCTAGGATTAGCGTGGGATATGGGAAGCAAGGGAAGAAATTGCTGGAGATAGACACAAGGTGCTGGAGTAACTCAATGGGTCAACTTGCATCTGGAGAACGTTTTCTTCAGAGATGCTGCCTTACCCGTTGAGTTACTCGAATGTATCTGTCTTTGGTATAAACCAGCATCTGCAGTTCCTTCTTTTGACATTAATAAATTGCTGGGTCTTGCTGAGATTTTCGTACCTTTGTTAGCCACGAGTGAATTGCCATAACACTATAAATTTATATATAAATACACACACACACACACACACACACACACACACACACACACACACACACACACACACACACACACACACACACACACACACACACACACACACACACACACACACACACACACACACCACTTATTTTGTTGTTTATTATGAGTTTGACAGACTACAGTACTATATTTACATTTCTATTGTGCTGCTGCAAATAAGAATTTCATTGTTCCGTTTCAGGACTTATGATAATTAAACTTCTCTAGAGTCTTGACATCACAGAGTTCCACTATGGACCTAAACCCACAGAACAATTTACAACAGCTAATTCACTTATCAAAAATCCATGTCCTTGGGATGCAGGAAGAAAGATCAGCACCCAGATGAACATGAATTATTATCAAGACCAGCTTCACTCCAAAACCTCTGGGTTCATGAGGTGCCGTGAAGCAGTTGCATCTGTGCAAATGTCTGGAGTGAGTCAAGAGGATTGTCATTGTGGTTTACTCCAGGGGGAATAATGCATCATCTGGTCAAAATTCTGGGCAACGATGTTGGAGAGGCATGAAATGGAATGGCAGAGAATCAGAAAAGTGTGCACTTATGTACATGCAGTCATAGAATCATACAGTATGGAAACAGGACATTCTGGACAACTTGTCGACGTTAACCAAGATGCCCAATGATCTGAGCTAGTTCCATTTATGGGTCTTGACCCAAAACGTCACATATTCCTTTTCTCAAAACCCGTTGAGTTACTCCATCTTTTTGTGTCTATCTTCGGTTTAAACCAGCATCTGCAGTTCCTACCTACGGATTTATCTGTGTTTGTCCATATTAGCTTAGCACATCCACATACTGAAAACGAGCAGAGAAATATTCAGCCTGTGCTTATACTCATATTACATTTTCCATTTTAATGGGTCCTTTGTATTAAATGGATTAGGACACAGTTTAAGAGTGAAAGAAGTCATACAATACCTTTCACTATGCATTGCCCCCAACCGTATACAGTTGAACAATTTTCGCTGGAATTTTGTTTTAAATCTATATGCTACAAATCACGTCACGAATGGAGGCAATGAATAGAGATTGACGCTGTTGTGTTGTAGGAAATAGTGATTCACTATTTAGAAAGCATGATATTTCAACAGTCCTAAGCATGAATGAGTTAGGGAACTTTGAACCCCAACTACTTCCTCATTCTATGCTCTTGTTTGGGAGAGAATCCCTTATTCCAGTCATAACACTCTCCCACCACAGCAGTCACCGGTCTTGTAAAAAGACACTTATGCCCCTGTCCCACTTAGGGAACCTGAACGGAAACCTCTGGAGACTTTGCGCCCCACCCAAGGTTTCCGGAGGTTTTTGTCAGTCTCCCTACCTGCTTCCACTACCTGCAACCTCCGGAAACCACCTGCAACCTCCGGGAACCGCACGGAAAACTTGGGAAACCCAGAGGTTTCCGTTCAGGTTTCCTAATTGGGACAGGGGCATTACTTTGCTTGTTGCAAAGACCTGATTATAAGAGAGACGTGAAAAAAACATTAAAGTCTTCATAAGGACAAGTTGTTACACAGCCTTATATATTAATTCACTAAACTGCATCAAGGAAAGGCAAGGAATACCAAGGCACTGTGTAGGAAGGAACTGCTGATGCTGGTTTAAACCGAAGATAGACACAAAAAGCTGGAGTAACTTAGCGCGACAGGCAGCATCTCTGGAGACAAGGAAGTGGACTAGTCTGAAGAAGGGTCTCGACCTGAAATGCCAGCAATTCCTTCTCTCCAGAGATGCTGTCTGTCCCGCTGAGTTACTCCAGTTCTTTGTAAATACCCAGGGACTGACAGAACATAACTCACAGTCATGTTTCTGAGAATTTACCAATAGTTTCAATGCCCGCCACACAGCAAGTTGCCTCACACTGTGACATCATAACTTTTCTCAAAAAATAGGGAAATTATTCATATTATTTGACAATGTTTAGAGCCCTAAACAAAACTGATTGCTAAGGCTGTTTCATCACCAAGGATGATTAAGTCTCTCAACAATTTTAGTAGTTCCATAAGTTATGATGTCGGATGGAAGCTGCATACCCAAATCTCGTTTCACTTATGTGCAATTATGGGCACTCACATTTCAGAAGACCTCACATGGTCCACCAACACCGCTGCGCTGGTCAAGAAGGCACAGCAACGACTGTTCTTCTTGAGGACATTAAAAAAGACTGGTCTGCCCCAACAGCTGCTGACAACCTTCTACCGCTGCACCACAGAGAGCATATTAACGTATGGCATCTCTGTGTGGTATCTCAGCTGCACGGAGGCGGAGAGGAGAGCTCTTCAGCGCGTCGTCCACAGAGCGCAGAGGATTATTGGGACACAACTACCAGCCTTGGAGGGCATCTACCACACACGGTGCCTCAGGAAGTCCGTCAGCATCCATGAAGACTCCTCACACCCTTGTAACGGACTGTTCGAACTACTTCCCTCCGGCAGACGTTACAAGGCCTTCTACGCTCGAACCTCCAGACTCAAAAACAGCTTTATTCCCAGAGCTATAGCGGCTCTGAACCGGCCCTGCTGAGTGTCCCCCATCCCCATGGACTGTCTCCCTCGGATGGTCACGTCACACAGCTTATTTATTTATTTTCTTTTTCTTTTACACCGGTTGGAAGCTGCATACTAAATCTCGTTGCACTGACGTGCAATGACAATAAAATATATTATTATTATTATTATTATTATTATTATTATTATTATTATTATTATTATTATTATTATTATTATTATTATTATTATTATTATTATTATTATTATTATTATTATTATTAATGACAATAAAAGATATTATTATTAATATCACAAAGAGTTTCAACCAATGTAATAAAGAAACTGAAAGGTACGTGATTATTCAACCCAAAGATGCTGGAGTAACTCAGCAGGTTAGGCAGCAACTCTGGAGAAATGGACTAGGTAATGTTTCGGGATGGAACCCTTCTTCAGACTGATTTGCCAAACCCTTTGAGTCTGTTCCTCCTTTCAGTATACTTGTGCCTGAGCCTCTGTCTCAAAGCCTCACTCTTGCTCTCTCCCCTCATGGTTGTTGAAGCAAGTCTATATCTTTAATATTAGAGATACAGCGTGGAAACAGGCCCTTCAGCCCACCGAGTCCACACCGACCAGCGAGCACTCGTACACGAATTCTATCCCACTCACAGAGTGACAATTTACAGAAGCTAATTAATCTACCAACCACGTCTAAATCTACAATTGCACGTCTTTGGAGCGTGGGAGGAAACAGGAGCAAGTGGAGAAGTCCCACAGGGAGAACGTTAAAACTCCACACAGCCAGCACTCGAACTCGGGTCTCTGGCAGCATAAGGCAGCAACTCCACTGCTGCACCACTGTGCCGCCCTATAAATTCTGAAAGGGGCACCTGCATTTGAACCAGGCATTTAACCAGTTAAATGCTCTATCACTGAGCTATACTCTATACCATGATTTGAAGTAGACTCATTGAAAGTAATTATATGAGGTAGAAAGGCAGGATTTGGTGATGATGCTTTTTGCATGGAATATAAACACAGACAAATAAATAATGAGATAAATGATGTGTTGTAAACAGTTCTAATGTGTTGCGTCATATTAATGGAACACCATATTAATGGAAAACTTGACTGTCTGGATTTGAGGTTGAGATCAGATTTAAATCTATTTTCGGAATCTACCCACACCACAGTTTAAGTACCCCAATCCATTAAAGATAGTGTGGCTTCACGGAGATTACTCATGCCATCAATAAACAAAATGAGTTAGCAAAAATTGACAGCAACTGCAGAGTTTTGGTTTTCAAGTTACCAGGGAGGTTTATTGGCAATTACATGAAATGTCACTGTACAGTAATCATGAGGGGAGCATTTCCCTTCGTCTAGTTGCAATGACACAGGTAATTCCAAGTTGATGACTCCTTTATTGTAAAACTTTTTCACCCAGAGAGTCGTGAATCTGTGGAATTCTCTGCCACAGAAGGCAGTGGAGGCCAATTCACTTGATGTATTCCAGAGGGATATCGCTCTAAGGGCTAACGGAATCAAGGGATATGGGGAAAAAGCAGGAACAGGGTACTGATTCTAGATGATCAGTCGATTGAATGGACTTGCTGGCTCGAAGGGCCAAATGGCCTACTCCTGCACCTACTTTCTATGTTTCTATATTTCTATGTAACACAGCCTGTAGGCTGAAGTTACGCAGTGTGATCAAGTGACTTACTTGTTGATTTATTTAATAAGGAATCAAACAACATCACACAACTGGAAATTGCTGCTTCAACCTCTTTGTGTTAGTTGTCTCATGCAGGCAAAATACTTGGATAAAAGTTTAGTTTATCTTAGTTTAGTTTAGAGATACAGCATGGAAACAGGCCCTTTGGCCCACTGGGACCATGCCGACCAGCGATCCCTGTACACTAGCACTATCCTACACACTAGGGACAATTTACAATTTTTACTGAAGCCAAATTAACCTACACGACCACCCCTACTCACACTAAGGCTAATTCTACAACTTACCAAAGCCAAATTGACCTACAAACCTGTACGTCTTTGGAGTGTGGGAGGAAACCGGAGCACCTGGGGAAAACCCACACGGTCATGGGGAGAACATACAAACTCCGTATGGACAGCACCCGTGGTCAGGATCGAACCCGGGTGTCTGGTTCTATGAGGCAGTAACTCTATCGCTGCGCCATCGTGCCGCACATGCTACCTAGGACTTACCCCTAAATCTCTTTATATATTTTACTTTTGAAATATTACCTGCTTTTCTTTTTAAAAAAACTGGATTCAGCTTCCACATCCTCTGCAAAAGAATTGCAAATAACTCAGGTTAATTTCTGGCCCTTTGTTACTGACGTTTGGTTGTTTGCCTTGACACAATCCTTCCCAGGCGGGGAACGTTATAATCAGCTCTCCTTTGAATCTGCATCTTAACAAAAGCCCCAGTTTCCAGGACTACAACGTATTGCTCAACACTTTAATTTCAGCTGTACAACACGCACTCCTTCCATTGCACAGACCTCTTATGCAAAGTAGAAGAGTATTTGAACTATTATTTGTTTTATGATTATTGGTCTATCTTCGCTTTGATGGTTGAAATTCCTGCCAAGCTGTAACATTGTGCAATTTCATTAACATATCAACAGGCAAGTCACCAATTATAATACAATAACCATCAACTCACAAATACCAATCACATCTTCTCCTGGTGGCATAACTTCAACAAGAACTCCATTTCCCTGCAGATACTGGATCAATGTGCAGAAAGGAGCTGCAAATGCTGGTTTATACCGAAGATAGACACCAAATGCTAGAGTAACTCAGCAGGTCAGGCAGCATCCCAGGAGAAAAAGCATGGGCGATGTTTTGTGTCAGGTCGGGGTCTGAAGAAGGGTCCTGATGCAAAACGTCACCCATCCTATTTCTCCACAGTTGCTGCCAGATACTAAATCAACTTAGTCTCACAGTTATAAACCGTTCCTTAACACCGTTAAAGTTTAAGCAGTTATGGGTCTGTCCCACTTACGCGACTTTTTCGGCGACTGCCGGCACCCGTCATAGGTCGTTTCAGGTCGTCGAAAATTTCCAACATGTTGAAAATTCAGCGGCGACCAGAAAGACGCTACGATTCATTGGGTGACTGAGGAGACTACTCACGACCATACAGGTGACACCCTGGCGACATGTGAAGCCTGTACGGTCGTGAGTAGTCGCCCAAAGAGTCGTATCTTGTTCTAGTCGCCGCTGGATTTTCAACAAGGTTGAAATTTTTCGGCGACGTGTAACGACCTTTGACGGGTGCCGGCAGTCGCCGAAAAAGTGGGACAGGCCCATTAGTGTACGTTTTTCCTTGTTATTCTTCCTTTCCATATCCTTTCTTCTCTCTCCTATTTAGTTTCATCTAAAATTTGTTTTTCAAATTGTTCGTATTGGATTTAGGGAGTATTAGCCACAGGGAGAGGTTGGGCAGACTTAGATTGTTTTCTGTGGAACACTGGAGATTGTGGAGAGACCTGATCAAAGTATGTAAAGTTATGAGAGACATAGATAGGGCTGAATGTCAAAATCTTTTTTTTCCCGCAGGATGGAAATATCAAATACTACAGGGCATAGCTTGAAGATGAGAGGGGAAAGTTTAAAGACGTTAGGAAAGACAGAATTTGTGTAAGTGCCTAGAATGCACTGCTGGGGGTATTGGTGGACGCAGATACACTAATTTAAATTTAAATTTAAATTTCGTTTATTATAGCACATTTTTGGTCAACTTGCATTGACCCCAAAGTGCTTCACATAATTACATCCACACACACAGGCAAAGGTGGGTGAAGTGTCTTGCCCAAGGACACAACGACAGTATGCACTCCAAGCGGGATTCGAACCAGCTACCTTCCGGTTGCCAGCCGAACACTTAGCCCATTGTGCCATCTGTCGTCCCATCTATGGCAATTAGAAGAGCAGGGCATAGTGGGCAGCACAGTGGTGCAGCGGTAGAGTTGCTGCCTAACAGCGCCAGTGACCCGGGTTCAATCCTGGATTGATCAATTGATTTCCATGAGCTATGAACTAAGTTCCTTCTAATTAATCTGTCTGCCGGCAAAGAGTAAGTATTTTCTTTCAAATTTTCTAAGGTTCCTTTTGTCTGTCTGCCCCCACCTTCCTTGACATAAGGAATGAAACGAACTTCAAAGGTTTTTTTAATCTTGGCTGAGAGATTATCCTCTGTCCAACCAGCACTAGGAGCAGAAATGGGCGGCACGGTGGCCCAGCGGTAGAGTTGCTGCCTTACAGTTGCCAGAGTCCCGGGTTCGATACTGACGACGGGTGCTGCCTGTACGGAGTTTGCACGTTCTTCCTGTGACCACGTGGGGTTTTCTCCAGGTGTGCCGGTTTCCTTCCACATTCTAAAGACGTGCAGGTTTGTAGGTCAATTGGCTTCGGTAAGTTGTAGAATTGGCCTTAATGTGTGTGGGGGTGATCGCTGGTCATGCACACTCGGTGGGCTGTGCTTTATCTGTAGAATCTAAAGTCTAAAGAATGGAGGGATATGGATTATGTGCAGGCAGATAGGAACTGGGTATCGGTTGTGTCACCTCTGGCCTTTGTCCAACTATCTGCCTATCAAAAGCCCCCCTCACATGCATTAGCCTCTATTACCGACTGTGCTTTTCCCTGGCATTCCAGACTTCCAGATTTCTTTCCCACCCCCTCTGCAATCAGTCTGAAGAAGGGGCCTGACCCAAAACCTCACCTATCCATATTCTCTTGAGATGCTGCCTGACCCTTGCTGAATTTTGTGTCTTTCTTTGCTAAACCAGCATCTGGGGAGTCTAGAACTAGAGGTCATTGCCTCAGAATGAAAGGACGTTCTTTTTGGTAGGAGATGACGAGAAATGTCTTTAGCCAGAGGGTGGTGAACCTGTGGAATTCTTTGCCACAGAAGGCTGTGGAGGCCAAGTCAGTGGATATTTTTAAGACAGAGATAAATAGATTATTGTTTAAGAAGGAACTGCAGATGCCGTAAAATCAAAGGTACACAAAAATGCTGGAGAAACTCAGCGGGTGCAGCAGCATCTATGGAGCAAAGGAAATAGGCAACGTTTCGGCCCGAAACGTTGCCTATTTCCTTTGCTCCATAGATGCTGCTGCACCCCGCTGAGTTTCTCCAGCATTTTTGTGTACCTATGGATAGATTCTTGATTAGTATGGGTGTCAGAGGTTATGGGGAGAAGGCAGGAGAATGGGGTTAGGAGGGAGAGATAGATCAGCCATGATTGAATGGCGCAGTAGACTTGATGGGCCGATTGGCCTAATTCTTTACCTGTCCCTTATGACCTTATGATCTGCAGTTCCTTGTTATTAGATAAGAGTTGTTCTCGGCACCATGTTTGGCACAAACACTGTGGGCTGAAGGGCCTGTTCCTGTGCTGGACTTTTCTGCACTCTATGTTCTGAACCTACTGTGCTGTGCATTATAGCTCGTCAGCTCTCCTTCCTCTTACCCTCGCGACATATTTTTGGGCAGTTCGGCTCATCAGGCATTCCTGACACATGAGATTGGACCAATTATTTTTTATTTTGAGTCACCATGACCCATAAAATTTATCTGCACCCCCTCCACAGTAGGAAAAAGCTCTGTTGTTTACTGCTCCTTGTTTATTGTGTTTAGCCCACTTCCTATCCCAGATGCTCCACAAAATATAACAGCGATGCAAACAAATACCTTCTGTGAAATTAGTGTTTTTTTGAATCTGGAATGGACTGCACGATGAGTTGGTCAAGTAGATTTCATAAGGGATTAGTGTAAAAGGAAAACAAAATTGCTGGGCTATAGGAAAGATCGTGACTGAATGCCAAAGCAGATGTCAGAGGCAGCAAAGCAAGGCAGTAGGTGGATTTTTGGTGGAGATTTTTAAAACATTTATTTCAAAATATACTTTATTCGAGAAATAAATATATACAATACACGACCCGTACAAAACTCCATCCGACATTCTCGGAGGCTGTACATACATTCAATACTGCTTACACAAATTACACAAATCTTTTCCCCCACCCTTGCCACTCATATGGCCCACTGGCGTGGAATCCTTTCCCTTATTTTTGAGGGGCACCTCCACCACCTCCCTGTCCAACAGCGGAAGGACCCTAGACTGTGGTCCTCCCCCACAGAGCCTCGGCGTTGGCTACACCGAGCTTCAGTGCCAGTCGGCAACATTCCCCGACAGAAAGGGTTGGACAGGCTAGATGCAGGAAGATTATTCCCGATGTTGGGGAAGTCCAGAACTAGGGGTCACAGTTTAAGGATAAGAGGGAAGTCTTTTAGGACCGAGATGAGAAAATCATTTTTTCCACAGAGAGTGGTGAATCTGTGGAATTCTCTGCCACAGAAGGTAGTTGAGGCCAGTTCATTGGCTATATTTAAGAGGGAGTTAGATGTGGCCCTTGTGGCTAAAGGGATCAGGGGGTATGGAGAGAAGGCAGGGATGGTATACTGAGTTAGATGATCAGCCATGATCATATCGAATGGCAGTGCAGGCTCGAAGGGCCGAATGGCCTACTCCTGCACCTATTTTCTATGTTTCTATGTTTCTAAAAGAACTAGTGTCAGTTGGGGGCAGAAAGAGAATGTATAACATGCAGTATGTGTGTTTCTTTGTAAGTGGACGCCAGAACTAACTGTTGAGCCTTCCTGAGGTGTTGTTGGCTTAATTCAATGAAAGGGAGGTTAAGGGAGCTGCCCACTTAACAACCCCAATGCTATACTTGCATTTACACGATCAGTTTTTTTTAATGAGCTATGTTAACATTGGTAGCTGTTTATTGCGTATGGAGTTAGTTATTGTCTTTAACAAAAGTTTGTACAATCAGTTTAGATAGTACTTTGGCTTTGGGCTTGCTTTTCTTAGTTGAGTGCTGATTCTGGTGTTACAGCACAAGAACGTTGTGTTTACAGCGCTGGTGACCTTGGTTCGATCCTGACTAAGGGTGCTTGTCTGTATGGAGTTTGTACATTCTCCCTGTGATTGCATGAGCTTTCTCCGGGATCTCTCGATTCCTCCCACACACCAAAGACGTGTAGGTTTGTCGGTTAATTGCCTTTGGTAAAATTGTACATTGTCCCTAGTTTGTGTAGGATAGTGTTAGTGTGTGGGCATTGCTGGTCGGTGTGAACTCGATGGGCCGAAGGGCCTGATTTTACACTGTATCACTAAACTAAATTTGCACATAAATATGTTCATAATTCTGCTCTTAGTGATAAGAGCAGAATTAGGCCATTTGGCCCATCAAGTCGTCTCCCCCATTCAATCATGGCTGATCTATTTCTCCCCCCTAACCCCATTCTCCTGCTTTCTCCCCATAACCCTGACACCTGTACTAATCAAGAATCTATCTATCTCTGCCTGAAAAATATCCATTGACTTGGCCTCCACAGCTTTCTGCGGCAAAGCTCAACATAAACTGGATGAACAAAAGCACATCCTCTGACTTGGCACGCTACAGTATTTTATACTTAATATTCTGTTCAGCAATTCTAGGTCCGTCAGCAATTCCAGCTGTGCTGTGTGTCTCACATTTCTAACATTTGTAGTTTGTTTTCTGCTGGTATTTTCACAAGATTGCTCTTTTTATACTTCCTCTGGATCAGTTTAAAGACACAGCGCTGAAACAGGCCCTTCGGCCCACCGTGTCCGCCCCAACCAGCGATCCCCGCACGTTAACACTATCCTACACCCACAAGGGACAATTTTTACATTTACCAAGCCAATTAACCAACAAACCTGTACGTCTTTGGAGTGTGGGAGGAAACCAAAGATCTCGGAGGAAACCCACGCAGATCACGGGGAGAACGCACAAACACCGTACAGGCAGCACCCGTAGTCGGGGTCGAACCCGGGGTCTCCGGCGCTGCATTCGATGTAAGGCAGCAACTCTACCGCTGAGCCACCATGACTGCCCTGACCTCTGCCTCTGCCTCTCACTGCCTAATCACTGCCACCCCTCACCTCGTTTCTTCCCCTCCAGTCTCCTGTCTTTCACCCAACCATAGGCCATCCAGGAGTGCAGGAGGACGAGGGGTGATCTTATTGTGATGTATAAAATAATATATAGGCATAGATCGTAGACAGAGTCTCTGGCCCAGACTAGGGGAACCGAGAACCACGTACGTTTAGGGTGAAGGGGGAAAGAATTAATAGGAATTTGAGGCGGGGGGGGGGGAGAAACACTTTCACACAATGGGTTTAAGAAGGAACTGCAGATGCTGTAAAAGTCGAAGGAAGATAAAAATGCTGGAGAAACTGAGCAGGTGAGGCAGCATCTATGGAGCGAAGGAATAGGTGACGTTTCGGATCGAGACCCTTCTTCAGACTGGCTCTGAAGAAGGGTCTCGACCCGAAACGTCACCTATTCCTTCGCTCCATAGATGCTGCCTTACCCGCTGAGTTTATTCACACAAAGGGTGGTGGGGTGTATGGAACAAGCTGCAGGAGGAGGTCGTTGAGGCAGGGACTATTGTAAAGTTTAAGAAACAATTAGACAGGTACATATGACAGGTTTTCCTTCTCGTCTCCTTCCTAAAGGAACGTCATTTATTTCTGAATCTATGACCTCTGGTCCCAGACTCTACCACTAGTGGAGACATCCTCCCCACATCCACTCTATCCAAGCCTTTCACTATTTACTCCTCCTCACTCTCTCCCCACCGTCCTCAACAGTTTCCTGCTTCACGTCTAAATTATAATCCTTTTGTACTCGGGAGTGCAACTGGAGTGACATGGTATGCAAACACACATCAATTTCTTAGAAACCTTTGGAAATGTGCAGGCATGAAGAATGTTTTTAATCATTTGGATTCTAACCAAATATATTCTTGGTTTGATTTCAAAGATGTCAGCATGCCTTTCTCCTAAACCTGATTGTGCAAAAACTGAGCAACCCCTACATCAAAGAATGATGTTGTCAAAGCAAGCGGTGGTTTTCAGTAATACAATGTAAGCACATTGTATCACCACGAGCATTGAACTCTCCCCAATGCTTGCAATTGTTTCCTTGTCAATGGCCTTTAACCAAATCATTATCACTAATATTTTAGTGAACTTCTACAGGTGCACAGTAGGGAACATATTGACTGGCTGCACCGTGGCCTGGTTCGGCAACTTGAACGTCCAGGAGCGGAAAAGACTGCAAAAAGTTGTAAACGCTACCCAGTCCATCACCGGCTCTGACCTCTCCACCACCAAAGGGATTTATTGGAGTCGCTGCCTCAAAAACATCATCAAAGACCCACACCATCCTGGCCACACACTTATTTTACCATTGGCATCGGGAAGAAGGTACAGGAAGGTACAGGAGCCTGAAAACTGTAACTTCCAGATTCAGGAATAGCTGTTTAAAAAATGTTGAGATTCTCTCTCCTGTCAATCACACCACGAAGGCCACGCCCCTTCCGGTGGGAGTGGGAGGGGCTATATAACCCGGAAGTGTGGGCGTGGCTCAGTCTCTGCAAGTTGGGGGAGGGAGAGGATCATGACTCTCAGTCTGAGTTGGAAATCTAGAGAACACTGAGAATACTGACCTGTGTGTCCCTTTATGGTTTTTTTTAACTGTGCCTTTTGCATCTGTGTGCCTTTTGCAACTGTGCGCCTTTTGCATCTGTGTGCCTTTTGCAACTGTGTGCCTTTTGCATCTGTGTGCCTTTTGCAACTATGTGCCTTTTGCATCTGTGTGCCTTTTGCAACTGTAAAAAAAGATGAAAATGTCTTAAATTCTCTCTCACCCTCTCCCCCTTCTCTCTCACACTCTCACATGTTTTCTACAGAATTTCTGGCAGTTTCTGATCTGATCTGCCAGGCCTGAGTGACTGAGCTGAGTGAATCCACTCGGCCCACATGTCCATACTAGCCCCCCCCCCCCCCCCACCCCCCCCCCCCCACCCCCCCCCCCCCCCCCCCCCCCCCCACTGGCCAGCAATCTCGGAATTGGTGAAGAGGTGGAATATTGTTTTGAGGGACCAGCCCTCCCGTGTGAAGCTGGAACCCAACGGGTCCCACTTAGTCTAGTATATATATATATAAATATATGTGAATATGTGTATACATACACACTGAACTTTTTTTTCCACTCGTTTATCATATTATTTACAGTGTACTATGTTTACATATTCCGCTAGCCCTTAGAGCTATACCTAACTCTCTTTTAAATTCACCCAGTGCCTTGGCCTCTACTGTGGCAGAGAATTCCACAAATTCACAACTTTCTGGGTGAAAAATTGTGAAAAAAGTGTTTCTCATCTCAATTTTAAATGGCCTTCCCTTTATTCCTAGACTGTGGGCCCTGGTTCTGGACTCCCCCATCATTGGGAACATTTTTCCTGCATCTAGCTCGTCCAGCCCTTTTATAATTTTACACGTTTCAATGAGATATCCTCTCATCCTTCTAAACGCCAGAGTGTACAAGCCCAGCTGCTCCATTCTCTCAGCATATGACAGTCCCGCCATCCCGGGAATTAACCTTGTAAACCTACGCTGCACTCCCTCAACAGCAAGAATGTCCTTCCTCAAATTAGGGAATCAAAACTGCACACAATACTCGAGGTGTGGTCTCACTAGGGCTCTGTACAACTGCAGAAGGACCTCTTTGCTCCTATATTCGATTCTTCTTGTTATGAAGGCCAACCTGCCATTCGCTTTCTTCATATACCGACAAACCAATCCTATCCATGTACCTGTCCAAATGGTTTTTAAATTTGGTGATAGTACCTGCCTCAACTACCTCCTCTGGCAATTCATCCCATATACTGCCACCCTTTGTGTAAAAAAGTTGCCCCACAGGTTCCTATTAAATCTTCCCCCCCTTTGGTTTTGGTAAGTTGTAAAAAGGTCCCTAGAGTGTGTAGGTTTGTGTACGGGGTGATCGCTGGTCGGCACGGACTCAGTGGGCTAAAGGGCCTGTTCCTGCACTGTATCTCTAAAGTTTTTTGGCTTGGTCATCTGGAGACTGGGGAACTGAGGACAAACTCTATCTGACCAGCATAATTCCTCCAGCTGCTTGCTCTGTATTTCAGCATCTGCAGTCTCTTGTGTCTCTATTCACTACACTTCCCATGTTTACTAAGTTAACTTGCAGTGGAGAAAATCTGTAACAGCCATAATCTGTTGTGCTAAATAAATTGATTTCCATGAGCTATGAACTAAGTTCCTTTTAATTATTCTGTCTGTCAGCAAAGTGAAAGAGGAAGCAAGCAAGTAAGCAAGTATTTTCTTTCAAACTTTGAAAGGCACCTTTTTTTGGTCTGTGCCACCTTCCTTGAAGGTTAAGGAATGAAACGAACTTCAACGTTTTTTTAAATCTTGGCTGAGAATTTGTCCTCAGTTCCCCAGTACACGGTGAAGAAGGGGCAGCACAGTGCCGCAGCGGTGGAGTTGCTGCCTTACAGCGGCAGAGACCCGGGTTCGATCCTGACTACGGCAGCTCTCTGTGCAGAGTTTATACGTTCTCCCTGTGACCGCGTGGGTTTTAGACAATAGACAATAGGTGCAGGAGTAGGCCATTCGGCCATTCGAGCCAGTACCACCATTCACTATGATCATGGCTGATCATCCACAATCAGTACCCCGTTCCTGCCTTCTCCCCATATCCCTTGACTCCGCTCTCTGTAAGAGCTTTATCTAACTCTCTCTTGAAAGCATCCAGAGAATTGGCCTCCACTGCCTTCTGAGGCAGAGAATTCCACAGATTCACAACTCTGGGCAAAAAAAACTTTTTTACTGGTGCTCCGGATTCTTCCCACGCTCCAAAGATGTAGAGGTTTGTAAGTTATTTGGCTTCTGTAAATTGTCCCTAGTGTGTAGGATAGTGCTAGTGTGTGGGGTGATCTCTGGTCGATGCTGGCTCAGTGGGCCGAAGAGCCTGTTTCCACTCTGTATCTCTAAAGTAAAGTCAAAAGACGGGCAGACTGAATTGCGGTGTCTCCTTGCCAGCAGAGAGTATAATTTCCTCCTCCGATGGTGGAAATTATACTCCATACAAAATACTTGCCATAGAGGGAGTGCAGAGAAGGTTCACCAGACTGATTCCTGGGATGTCAGAACTGTCTTATGAAGAAAGACTGGATAGACTTGGTTTATACTCTCTAGAATTTAGGAGATTGAGAGGGGATCTTATAGAAACTTACAAAATTCTTAAGGGGTTGGACAGGCTAGATGCAGGAAGATTGCTCCCGATGTTGGGGAAGTCCAGGACAAGGGGTCACAGCTTAAGGATAAGGGGGAAATCCTTTAAAACCGAGATGAGAAGAATTTTTTTCACACAGAGAGTGGTGAATCTCTGGAACTCCCTGCCACAGAGGGTAGTCGAGGCCAGTTCATTGGCTATATTTAAGAGGGAGTTAGATGTGGCCCTTGTGGCTAAGGGGATCAGAGGGTATGGAGAGAAGGCAGGTACGGGATACTGAGTTGGATGATCAGCCATGATCATATTGAATGGCGGTGCAGGCGCGAAGGGCCGAATGGCCTACTCCTGCACCTAATTTCTATGTTTCTAAATGGAATTTTATGCTGGATTGAGGAACTTCTCAGTAACCTGGAACACTTCTTGTTCCAGACCACTCAGCTCAGTGACTTGACTGCGAGTCTGCAGATGAACAAGCCAAAGAACATGCAATGCCAGCAGTCTAGTTCGAACCATAAATCAGGCTTACTGAGATATGGGAGGTGAACTGTGGTTGTTCTCCTCTGTCTGGGGGGAGTTGAGAATGTGGAGAGAAGAAAAACTGAGATTAATGTTGGATTATTAATAGTATTAGTTGGTGATTGCTGGTCAGTGTGGACTCTAGGGCACAATGGGCCTGTTTCCAGGCTGTATCGTCATTATGTCTTGATACGATTCCTCGTCCTGATCACTACAAAATAATCTCCTCCACCTTCCTGGGCAGAAGTGAATGCCGAACGATAACGTTTATCGAACCAGCTGCCAGAGGAAGTGGTTGAGGCATTTAAATAACACTAACATGTACATTTTCTAAGTAAAATCAGAAAGGTTCAGAAAGATATGGGTGAAAGGCTGGTGAATGGGATCAGCTTAGTTGAGCATCTTGATCAGTTGGACCGAAAGGCTTGTCTCCCTGCTGTATGACTCTGAATCTCTTTGTGACGAGCATCAGGCTACCGAATTGTGGCACAGGATCTTTGAGAGAACAAATGGGGTTTCATGCCTCGTCCAGAATCTGAAGTTGTGAGACAGATGTGCCCGTCTGAAAAAAGGTCTCGATCCGAAACGTCACCCATTCCATCTCTCCAGAGATGCTGCCTGTTCCGCTGAATTGCTCCAGCTTTTTGTGTCTAAGACAGATGTGTCAGCTGTGTTTCATGGAGTGAGCCTTGAACTGATAACTCTCTGAATAACATATTGGAAATGCTGCCAAGGTGACGTTGTTGGAATTGTGGGGAGGGGTAGGGGTAGCAGAGGACTTGGGCTCTAGTTCACCAGAAGCTCGAGCATTTCCACTACAGTTGCACATGAACTGTATGTGTTTTTCCGGTTTCATTAGTGTTTACTAATTTCCTTTGGAGAATACGCTATGCTAGATAACAAAGACCACACAACTTATTGAACTTTTAGTTTAGTTTAGAGATACCACGCGGAAACAGGACCTTCGGCCCATCCAGTCCACACCGGCCGGCGATCCCCGCACATTAACACTGTCCTACACACACTGGGGACAATTTACTTTTATACCAAGCCAATTTTCCTACAAACCGGTACGTGTTTGGAGTGTGGGAGGAAACTGAAGATCTCGGAGAAAGCCCACGCGGGTTACGGGGAGAACATACAAACTGCACAAGCAGTAGTGTAAAGGGCCTGTCCCACGAGCATGCGACCTGCATGCGGCAAGCGTGACCTAAAGGGCCTGTCCCGCGAGCATGCGACTGCACGCGGCAAGCGCGACCAAACCAGAAGCGGGGGCCGCGCGGTGGTCGAGTGAGTGATATGAAGTTCGAGCGAAGTCCGCGGGAAGTTCGCGCGTGATGTACGGCGTCGAGGCGGTGCATATGGCGTCGAGGCTGCTGCGAGCCGGCAGGCCGTTGCCGCGCGGAATTTTGGAACGGTCCGTTGTTCGGAGCCCCGCGCGATGTCGGGACCAGCTCCGCACAACTCCATACGGTTCCGGTGATTGAAGTGGGGCCTGCCCCGCGAGGCCGTACGGCTCAAGCGACCACGTTAGGTCGCGCTTGCCGCATGGAGTCGCATGCTCGTGGGATAAGCCCATAAGGCAGCAACTCTACCGACGTGCCACACACAATAGTTTAGGATGCACGTTATTACACTCTGGGTGTTTATTGGTTTTGAGTGCCATTAATTTCCCCAACATTATATTTTTAAATTAATTTCCTTTAAGTCCTCTTTATCATTAGGCTCGTGTTTCCCGAGCATTTCTCTGCTGGTATTGTATCATCTTCTATGAATACAGAATCAGAGTCTTTGTTTAATTGCTCTGCCATTTCTTTGTTCTCCATTCTCATTTCTCATTGTAAGTAATATCTCATCTCCGGAAGTGGCGGCGCTGCCCTAGCAGCTGCAGCTCACCTGGAGTCCGTTCGTCCTTACTTTTTTTGTTTATTTTTGTTTATTTTAGTGTGTATGTGTGTGTGGGGGGGGGTGTTGGAGAAACTTGTTCTAGTCTCTTCCTTCGGGGGGGGGATGCGACCTTTTCTTGTCGTATCGCCCGTCTCCGTCTCCGTCTGCGCCGAGGCCTAATCGCGGAGCTGGCGGCCTTCAACTGGGACCGACCTCGAGGCTCCGGAGGCAGAGCCAGCCAGGACTTACTATCGCGAGGCTGTCCGACTTCGGGGCTGTGGTGGCGTTGCGGCGGCGACGACCCGACTTCGGAGCCTCGGAGGCTCGGCCGTGGGCCCAGTGGACGACATCGTCGGGAGCTCGCAGGTCCCAGGTTGGTGGCCTGTTTTTCCGGAGCTCCCGCAACAACAGCTTCGTCCGCTGGACTGGAGGGTGGCAGCTTCGGCAGCTTCGACTGCCCCGGGCCACGTAGTTTGAACCGGCCCGTTCGCGGAGCTCGGATTCGGCCGCGGGACTGACTTACTTACCATCACCCCGCGGGGTCACAACATCGGAAGCCTGGATCGCCTCAACGCAGAGGGAGAACAAGGAAGGAAAAGACAAGGACTTTAAGACTTTTACCTTCCATCACAGTGAGGAGGTGCCTGGTAGACCCACTGTGGTGGATGTTAAACTGTGTTTATTGTGTGTTTTGTTATTTTATTCTATGTTATGACTGCAAGGCACGAAATTTCGTTCAGACTGAAAATGACAATAAAGGATACGATACTTGATCTCTTGCAGAGAACTGGTCTGGTTAGGACACTTGAATGGAAAATAATGATGACAGCTTCAACTACTAAAGTCAGACAAGCTCATTATTAGTGGATTCAGTTATTCCCTTCATAAACAAGCATCTTGTGTGAAAAAGCTATTCAGGAGACAGAATAGCCGGAAATCTCCAGGACCGGACAATGTTTCCCTCTCTACCCTCAAGCTCTGTGCCCGACAACTGGCTCCAGTCTACACAGACATTTTCAATCGGTTCGTGCAAACCTGCACTGTCCTTGCCTGCTTCAAAGTCTCCACTATTGCTCCCGTACCCAAAAAGCCAAGGATTACTGGTCGTAATGTCTACAGACCTGTTGCACTGACCTCTGTAATCATGAAGACCTTTGAAAGGCTTGTGCTGGCCCACCTGAAAAATATCACAAACCCCCTGCTGGACCCCCGGCAGTTTGCATACCGGGCCAATAGATCAGTGGATGACGCAGTCAACCTGGGCCTGCATTTCATCCTTCAGCACCGAGACTGCCAGGGGACTTATGCAAGGATTGTGTTTGTGGATTTTAGCTCTGCATTCAACATCATTGTGCCAGAGCTACTACACTCCAAACTCTCCCAGTTGACTGTGCCTGAACCCCTCTGTCGGTGGATCACCAACTTCTTAACAGACAGGAAGCAGCATGTGAGGCTGGGAAAGCACATCTCAGACCCGTAGACCCTCAGCATGGAGCACCGCAAGGCTGCGTATTCTCCCCTCTCCTTTACTCTCTCTGCACCAATGACTGCACCTCTACAGAATCGTCTGTCAAGCTTCTCAAATTCGCAGATGACACAACCCTGATTGGACTGGATCCAGGATGGGGAGGAATCTGCCTACAGACAGGGATGTGGCATAGCTGGCATCCTGGTGCCATCGCAACAACCTGGAGCTCAATGCTCTTAAGACAGTGGAATTGATTGTAGACTTTAGGAGAGCTCCCCCTCTCCCTCCCCCCACTCACCATCAACAACACCACGGTCACATCTGTGGAATCCTCTAAGCTCCTTGGAAATCATCATCTCCAAGGACTTTAAATGGGGGGCCACCATCGACTCCACAGTCAAAAAGGCCCAACAGTGGATGTACTTCCTGCTGCAGCTGAGGAAGCACAATCTATAAACCCACTGACTCCCACGGCTATCGTGACTGCTCGTCCTCCCACCCTGCTTCCTGTAAGGACTCCATCCCCTATTCCCAATTCCTCCGTCTACGCCGCATCTGCTCCCAGGATGAGGTGTTCCACACCAGGGCATCGCAAATGTCCTCATTCTCTTGGAACCATCATCTCCAGGGACCTTAAATGGGATGACCTTAAATTGACTCCACAGTCAAAAAGGCACAACAGAGGATGTACTTCCTACGGCAGCTGAGGATACACAATCTGCCACAGGCAATGGTGGTCCAATTCTAAACAGCCATCATGGAGTCTGTCCTCACCTTCTCCATCATGGTCTGGTTTGGCTCAGCCACCAAGCACGACACCCGGAGGCTGCAGCGAATCATTCGATCAGCCGAGAAGGTTGTTGGCTGCAACCTTCCCCCCATCGATGAACTGTACACTGCAAGGGCCAGGAAGCGAGCGGGTAAGATCATCTCTGACCCCTCTCACCCTGGCCACAAACCATTTGAAGCACTTCCCTCTGGAAGGCGACTCCGGACTGTCAAAGCTGCCACAGCCAGACATAAAAACAGCTTTTTTCCACGACCAGTAGCTCCAGTCAGTAACCAGCTGTAGCCTCCTTTTGTTTTGGTATTTTATTTCATTATTCACATGTTTAAATTATAATGTTTTATTTTTAATTATCCACTGTCTATCGTGTTGTTACCTGTGAGCAAAGCAGCAAGGCAAATTCCTTGAATGTGTACATACTCGGCTAATAGAATTTATTCAATTCAATTCAATCTTGAAGACACAATGGAGTATTATTATGCCTCAAATATAGGGCTAAAACCCTCTGACGAAGTGGTGGAAGCACTACAATGTCATAATGTGAATCCATTCATGATCCATTGAAAGATAATTAATCCTACATGGTTGTACACTTGGTTAGGTTCCCTCACCCATACAAGTGAGGCTCACCACATCTTTATGTCTACTGAATATCTTCATAGTGTTTAAGGCTGGGAGGCTTCCTATTTCCGAATTGTTGACATTAAGTTTAACTTTGCCAGGATCTCTCAAATCACAGTACTAACTGCATCATGATTTATCAACAATTTACAAACGTCCTTCTAGAGACACTTACTATTCTGGCAGAAATGCTATTTGCGGGGTTTGTTCCAATTTAGCTCTTGTTGGTGGTGAGATCCATTAATCTGGCAGTATTGATGATACTAACATACTGGAGTAACTCAACAGGACAGGCAGCACCTCTGGAGAGAAGGAACGGGTGACGTTTTGGGTCGAGACCCTTCTTCAGACTGAGATGCTCCCTGTCCCGCTGAGTCACTCCAGCATTTTGTGTCTATCTTCATTGTAAACCAGCATCTGCAGCTCCTTCCCAAACATTTGCTGGGATTGTGCTAGTGTGTATTTCTCTCCTTTAGTTCTGAGTTTCATTCTGTGGAACCCAGTCTGTTCGTGACTAGACTAGTTCTCTTTTAAACCTTGCCCTAGGACGCTTACACCTTCTCGTCTCACCCCTGCCCTACTTTCCTCAATGAGCTGTGTGCCCACATTGTTCATTTATTTTTTAATCTTTCCCATCTCTTGCACAGATTCATCTTCAGCCAAATAAAAGGTTGAATTGCTTCAGTCCATGGGGGCATTTTATTCATGCACGGCTGCTTGCTGGCTCAGGGATAACAAGTTCTTACTTGAAGCATGCCATCCTTCATCTGATTTTATGAAGATCATAAATCCTTAAAAGTTAATGAGCAATTCTCGCTTTTCAGAAACATGTTGGTTCATGTGGCGACGGAGTCGTAAGGAAGAAACACTCAAGAAGCTATTTCCAGTTCGAGATTGAAATGTTGACGCACACAGTTAAGGCGGCTACTAAATTGACATGTCAAGATAGACGATACTCTCAACCCATTAGGGTGGCACAGATGTGGTCTCACCAAGACCCTGTAAAACTGCAGTAGAACCTCCCTGCTCCTATACTCAAATCCTTTTGCTATGAATGCTAACAAGATAATTTTGGTGCCAGTTGTGGACATTGAGCACATTACTTAGGTCTGGACGTCTAAATTATTTCCCTTTGGCTCATGACCACAGTGGTGTATAAACCTAACTATACAACAAGTTACTTTTGGCTTGAAGCGATCAAGCAAAGAAAATAGCCAATTATGCTCCGGTCCAGAGAAAAATACAATTCACAATCCTCATTTAAGTTACTTCAGCTTGTGGAGTCACTGCCTCAAAGCTTAGGGGATCTGGGTTCGATCCTGATCTCGGGTTCAATCCTGCCCGCTCCCTATATCCCCTGACTCCGACTTTAGTCCCCTGACTTTAGGCAAATGTGGATAATATCTTTTGAGTTCTTGCTGTTTAAGGTGCAGAAGCTTGAAAGCGCACACCACCAGACTCAGGAACAGTTACTACCTCTGTTACCAGGCTTCTGAATGGTCCTTCCATAAGCTATGGTCGTGTCAAATTCACTCCAACCCCATTGAGGACATGTAGATGCTCGACAATGCTGAGAAGCATATTTTGCATTGTGTATCTTTCCCTTTGCTCTATGTACTGTACTTGAGTTTGATTATGATTGTATTTATGTATAGTACATCTGATCTGCTTGGATACCTTAGTACATGTGAATAAACCCAAAGCTATACCAGGAGTTTTATTTAACTGAATGTCAGTCAGAATACCAAATTTTTTAGCTCCCTATTGAATCCATTTTGTTTGCTTTGGTATTCTAACTCTTACATAGAAACATAGAAACATAGAAAATAGGTGCAGGAGTAGGCCATTCGGCCCTTCGAGCCTGCACCGCCATTCAATATGATCATGGCTGATCATCCAACTCAGTATCCTGTACCTGCCTTCTCTCCATACCCCGTGATCCCTTTAGCCACAAGGGCCACATCTAACTCCATCTTAAATATAGCCAATGAACTGGCCTCAACTACCTTCTGTGGCAGAAAATTCCAGAGATTCACCACTCTCTGTGTAAAAAATGTTTTTCTCATCTCAGTCCTAAAAGTTTTCCCCTTTATCCTTAAAAACTGTGACCCCTTGTTCTGGACTTCCCCAACATCGGGAACAATCTTCCTGCATCTAGCCTGTCCAACCCACTATGAATTTTGTAAGTTTCTATAAGATCCCCCCTCAATCTTCTATATTCTTGCGAGTACAAGCCGAGTCTATCCAGTCTTTCTTCATATGAAAGTCCTGACATCCCAGGAATCAGTCTGGTGAACCTTCTCTGTACTCCCTCTATGGCAAGAATGTCTTTCCTCAGATTAGGAGACCAAAACTGTACGCAATACTCCAGATGTGGTCTCACCAAGACCCTGTAAAACTGCAGTAGAACCTCCCTGCTCCTATACTCAAATCCTTTTGCTATGAATGCTAACATACCATTCGCTTTTAATTACAAGATTAATAACAAGATAATTTTGGTGCCAGTTGTGGACATTGAGCACATTACTTAGGTCTGGACGTCTAAATTATTTCCCTTTGGCTCACGACCACAGTGGTGTATAAACCTAACTATACAACAAGTTACTTTTGGCTTGAAGCGATCAAGGAAAGAAAATAGCCAATTATGCTCCGGTCCAGAGAAAAATACAATTCACAATCCTCATTTAAGTTACTGGAGCCAAAGTCAGTATGCTTATTATTTTGCACAAATGTAAAGCAGCTAATCAAATTCTGCAAGCTTCCGCTCTCAAGAACACTAAGGTCAGTATCCTGACAATTGTTTACCCCAAAAAGGAATATCTAATTTCTGCGCAATAACATGGTTCTGTGCTCGGGGGAAATAGCTTCCTATACTTGGGTCAACGGTCTGTCTATCTTCAACCTGCTCGGCACAGTGTCGCAGAAGTAGAGTTGCTGCCTTACAGAGACCCGGGTTCGATCCTGAGCACGTGTGCTGGCTGTATGGAGTTTGTGCGTTCTTCCTGTGACCTGCGTGGGTTTTATCCAGGTGCTCCGGTTTCCTCCCACACTCCAAAGACGTACAGGTTTGCAGGTTAATTGGCTTTAGTAAGTACCTAGTGTGTAGAATAGTGTTAGTGTACGGGGTGATTGCTGGTCGGCACAGACTCGGTGGGCCGAAGGGTCTGTTTCCACACAAAATAATGTCTAAAAGCTCGGCAGTCACTGCCCTCCAGTCAACCACTAATGTTCTTCAGAGAATAAAATCTGCTATCCTTATCCAAAATGGGACGCTTGACTATTTACATGAGCCACTCAGTCACAGGACGTTGAGTATAGGAAATAATTCTATACTTAACTCAAGTATATCTGATTGAGTGAAAGTCTGAAGAAAGGGTTCCTACCCAAAAGGTCACCCATCCATATTCTCCAGTGATGTTGCCCAACCCGCCGAGTTACTCCAGCACTTTGTGTCTTCTTGGGTGAGTGGCAAATGTGGACAACGGAAGCCAGACACTTGTTATGAAATGCATTTGCTTATTGATCTCTAGATTAACTTCTTCACGAATTTGCGTTTGCAGTAACGATCATTGGCTGAAATTGATTGAAACTGGAGAGGTTTATTTGTGACAACGAACTTCATAGAACTGGATGTTAATAGTTAATAGTCTGAAGAAGGGTCTCGACCCGAAACGTCACCCATTCCTGCTCTCCAGAGATGCTGCCTGTCCCGCTGAGTTACTCCAGCATTTTGTGTCTATCTTTGTTAATAGCACAAGCTCAGCAATATCACATGGAGCCAGGTTTTAATGATTGTGATAACACTCATCTCCCTCTCTCAAACGCCACTGCACTGACTTAACATCACCATGTAGTTCAGTGGATATTCAATTCTGAGTTTGCAACCCAGGAACCTCTAACAACCCATTTTGAGGGAGATTGAAGTCACTGTCACAACTGACAGTAAGCATGCAGGTACAGCAGGCAGTGAACAAAGCTAAAGGGCCTGACCCACTGCGGCAACCTAATTCGCGAGTTTAGAAGTGTTTGCCCTCAGCTCATACTCGCAGCATGGTCGACACGAGGTCCTAGGAGGTCTTTGTAATGCCCCTGTCCCACTTAGGAAACCTGAACGGAAACCTCTGGAGACTTTGCGCCCCACCCAAGGTTTCCGTGCGGTTCCCGGAGGTTCCCGAAGGTTTTTGTCAGTCTCCCTACCTGCTTCCACTACCTGCAACCTCCGGCAACCACCTGCTCGAGAGTAGTAGTAATGTTAAATGCCCGCTAAACTTTATTAAACGTTGTCTGGCTTCTTAAAAGTGTCTCCACTCCTTCTCTTCCCCCCCCCCCCCTTCTCTCCCTTCTCTCTCCCTCTCTCCCCCACCCCCCCTCTCCGTGCTCTCTAAAGGACTTACCGTACTGTGCCAGCCATCTTTTACCTTCCTGTTCATCGCGGGTGTGAATTTCAGACAGCGCTCCCCCACTTTCCCTGGCCCCGCCTTTGCGATGTGTGTGTGTGTGTGTGTGTGTGTGTGTGTGTGTGTGTGTTTGTGTGTGTGTGTGTGTGTGTGTGTGTGTGTGTGTGTGTGTGTGTGTGTGTGTGTGTGTGTGTGTGTGTGTGTGTGTGTGTGTGTGGCTTCTTAAAAGTGTCTCCACTCCTTCACTTCCCCCCCCCCCCCCCTTCTCTCCCTTCTCTCCCCCTCTCTCCCCCACCCCCCCCTCTCCGTGCTCTCTAAAGGACTTACCGTACTGTGCCAGCCATCTTTTACCTTCCTGTTCATCGCGGGTGTGAACCAGCTCGAGGTTTTTCAGGCGAGTGCCCTCGAGCTTGAAGGTCGAAGACAGTCGCTGAAAAGTCACGTTAGTGGGATAGGCCCTTCATGGCATGTGGGCCTTCACAACAAGAGGAGTTGAGTATAAAAGTATAGAGGTCCTTCTGCAATTGTACAGGGTCCTGGTGAGACCACACCCGGAGTATTGTGTGCAGTTTAGGTCTCCTAATTTGAGGAAGGACATTCTTGCTATTGAGGAAGTGCAGCGTAGGTTCATGAGGTTAATTTCTGGGATAGCGGGACTGTCATATGTTGGAAGAATGGAGCGTCTGGGCTTGTAAACACTGGAATTTAGAAGGATGAGAGGGTGTCTTATTGAAACATATAAGATTATTAAGGGGTTGGACATGCTAGAGGCAAGAAAAATGTTCCCGATGTTGGAAGAGTCCAGAACCAGGCAACACAGTATAAGAATAAGGGGTAGGCCATTTAGAACGGAGATGAGGAAAAACTTTTGCATCCAGAGAGTTGTGAATCTGTGGAATTCTCTGCCTCAGATGGCAATGGAGGCTGGTTCTCTGGATGCTTTCAAGAGAGAGTTAGATAGAGCTTTTAAAGATAGCGGAGTCAACGGATATGGGGAGAAGGCAGGTACGGGGTACTGATTGTGGATGATCAGCCATGATCACAGTGAATGGCGGTGCTGGCTCGAAGGGCCGAATGGCCTACTTCTGCACCTGTTGTCTATTGTCTATTGTCTGGCTGGCACACATTCACTGCTTGGCTTCCATTACTCCCAGGAATGAAACTGACCCAGACCTCTCACTGACTTGCTGTTGTGTTTGACACAGAGCCACGCAAGTTTCCATTTGCCTGCTCCACCCCTTGTAGCCCTATTTCCAGCTTCGCAGCATTGCCCAATATTGCTGCTGCTGCTGCTGAAATCCTTTATTCACTCTTGACAGTTGAAATGCACTCCTGGCAGAATCCCATCTGCCCCAGATAAAGTTATTGTGTCTGACCTTGTCTTTCTTCTGAGAAAGACTTAAAAATTCAGTGGCTCTAAAGCATTTCTAGCAATGCACACAACTACAATTTCAGATATCAATTTTATTAATGATTTGAGCATAATTTTAATGATGATTTTACTACCATCAATTAGAAAAACATTCACTAACTGCCTGAAGTGTGAGGAGGAAAAGTCCAACATTACATAGAAACATAGAAACATAGAAAATAGGTGCAGGAGTAGGCCATTCGGCCCTTCGAGCATGCACCACCATTCAATATGATCATGGCTGATCATCCAACCTGTACCTGCCTTCTCTCCATACCCCCTGATCCCTTTAGCCACAAGGGTCACGTCTAACTCCCTCTTAAATATAGCCAATTAACTGGTCTCAACTACCTTCTGAGGCAGAGAGTTCCAGAGATTCACCACTCTCTGTGTGAAAAATGTTTTTCTCATCTCGGTCCTAAAGGATTTCCCCTTTATCCTTAAACTGTGACCCCTTGTCCTGGACTTCCCCAACATCGGGAACAATCTTCCTGCATCTAGCCTGTCCAACCCCTTAAGAATTTTGTACGTTTCTATAAGATCCCCCCTCAATCTTCTATATTCTAGCGAGTACAAGCCAAGTCTATCCAGTCTTTCTTCATATGAAAGTCCTGACATCCCAGGAATCAGTCTGGTGAACCTTCTCTGTACTCCCTCTATGGCAAGAATGTCTTTCCTCAGATTTGGAGACCAAAACTATACACAATACTCCAGGTGTGGTCTCACCAATACCCTGTACAACTGCAGTAGAACCTCCCTGCTCCTATACTCAAATCCTTTTGCTATGAAAGCTAACATACCATTCGCTTTCTTCACTGCCTGCTGCACCTGCATGCCTACTTTCAATGACTGGTGTACCATGACACCCAGGTCTCGTTGCATCTCCCCCTTTTCCTAATCGGCCACCATTTAGATAATAGTCTACTTTCCTGTTTTTGCCACCAAAGTGGATAACCTCACATTTATCCACATTATACTGCATCTGCCATGCATTTGCCACTCACCTAGCCTATCCAAGTCACCTTGCAGCCTCCTATCATCCTCCTCACAGCTAACACTGCCCCCCAGCTTCGTGTCATCCGCAAACTTGGAGATGTTGCATTCAATTCCCTTTAATCTATATTTATTCTAACCAGTGGTGGAGGTGAGGATGGCAGAGGACATTAAGGGGGAGGGGACATTGAGGTGGAGGGGACGTTGAGGGGAAGGGGACTGAGGGGGAGAGGATGGGGGGGGGGGCATTGAGGGGGAGGGGAGGGGATATTGGGGGGAGGCGAGGGGACATTGAGGGAGAGGGGAGGGGACGGGGGAGGGGAGGGTTGGGGAGGGGACTGAGGGGGAGGGGAGGAGTGGGGAGAGGACTGAGAGGGACGGGACATTGAGGGGGAGGGGAGGGGACTGGATCCCCATTTACAGGTACCCTCCTCTTAATTCCATTTATAGGTGCCCTCCCCTAAACCCCTACATTTACAGGTGCCCTCCTCTAAATCCACCATTTACAGGTGCCCTCCTCTAAATACCATTTATAGGTGCCCTCCTCTAAATACCATTTATAGGTGCCCTCCTCTAATTCACCATTTGCAGGTGCCCTCCTCTAATTCACCATTTGCAGGTGCCCTCCTCTAAATCCCAATTACAGGTGCCCCTAATTTAACATTTAAAAGATGATCACAAATACATTAGATAATATTACTTTATTGTTCTGATAATAATAATCTCGTCGAGACCCTTCTTCAGACTGAAAGTCACGGGAGAGATATCGGTGATGATGTAAGGAACAATGAATAAAAGGTATGCAAAAAAGTAACAATGATAAAGTAAACAGGCCATTGTTAGGTGAGAACGAGCTGGTGCGCGAGAGAGAGGGGAATGCCGGGGCTATCTGAAATATGTATGTTTTTGTAAATAAATAGTTAGTCACAAACAATTCAATTCGCCCAAGCTTCCAGATCTCCTCCACGCTCACCAATGAGAATAGTTTTCTGTCGGCGGGTTTCCCATAAAGAACGAGCAATTTGATTGCCTTAAGCCCATCGCACACTATTTAAAATGGCAACGTAACTGCAGTTCTAATGATTTCATTTGACATTCATGGAACCAAAATCTGCAGGTGCTGGAAATTCAAAATAAAGCAAGAATTGTTTTAGTGAATAAAAGCCACGAGGGGAATATATAAGGTGAATGCAGTCTTTTTCCTGGGATATGTGATTCAAGAACTAGAGGGCATTGGTTTAAAGCAGGGGTGTCAAACTACCAGCCCACGAAGGGGTCCAATTCGGATGATTTGGGGGAAAAAAAGTAGTTTAGTTTAGAGCAAAGATCATAGATCTTTGGTTTAGAGTCTAAATTAAACTACACATTCCCGTGCAGATGGTGTGACAGGTGAGATACAGCGGTGGTCCCAGCACCGACCGCTGAGGCACCGCTCACACCTCCCACCCTACCTCCGGTGGCTCTGTGTCCGTCGGCCGCTCTGTCCACACCCCATGGAGTTTTAACCCCGGCCCGGAGCCAGGAGCGGAGCACGTGAGTGGGGGCGTCGATGTCGCCTCCGGAGCCACGGGGATGAATCTCGGGCTAAGGCTCCGATGCCCAACCCCCGGGTCACTGACCCTCAACTCACCCGTACCTCAGCTGGCCCTCATTCCCGGGGGGCGGGGGGAAGTCATTCAATTCATTCATGTCCAATGTCATTCATGTGCTGCACCTGTTGATCAGAGCCTGGCTCTACGGTGGAATGTAATTAGGAATGTATTTTAGCCTCCTTATTTATACCTAATCCAATTTAAAGCATAAACGTTGCATTTAAGTATAAGTTAAAAGACTCGCTACAGTATGCACCAGATTGCACAATTTCAAGCTGAAAAATGCAAAAGCTCCGTACCGTAAGAGAGGGGACAACCTCTACGCTCCCCCTTCCCCCTCCTCGGTCGCTGAGCACCCTAGCAATGTCTCACTCTCAATTCTCACCCAATGTTGGCAGCCCTGATTATATTGCAAATAATATGGAAACTGATGGAAACAAGTAACAAGTCAGGCAGCGTCCGTGAAGGTGAAACAAAGCTAATGTTTCAGTTGGAGACACTTTGTCACAAGTGGGAAGGAGTGAGAACAGGAGAAAAGTAGCCGAGAAGGTCATCGATGAAGGGCGCATTATTTGAGAGAGGGGATCTGAGTAGAAATAAGGCAAAGACTGTTCCACATATCACACAAAAGGCCAGGCATAGATTGAGCCCATGCAAGCTCCCTCAGCTACACATCTGCTCTGGAGAAAGTTATTGGAGTTGAAGGGAAGTAGAGAAGACCAAACGCAGGCTTGGCGATCGTTTGGCTGAACGTCTCCGCTCAGTCCACCTAGGCCTACGCGATCTGCTGGTTGCTACACACTTTAGCTCCCCCTCCCATTCCCACACCGACTTTTCTGTACAGGACCTCCTCCACTATCAAATTGGAGGTAGAGCACCTCATATTTCGCTTGGGCAGCTTACAACACAACGGTGTGATTATTGATCTCTCTAATTTCAAGTAACCCTCGTTCTCCCTCTCTTTCCGTCCCTCCCCCACCCTATTTCTCCGACTAGTTTGTCCTTCTGATTAATTTTACTGATTGTATGTATGAGAAAGGACTGCAGATGCTGGAAAAATCGAAGGTAGACAAAAATGCTGGAGAAACTCAGCGGGTGAGGCGGCATCTACGGAGCGAAGGAAGAGGTGACGTTTCGGGTTGAGACCCTTCTTCAAACTGATTACTGATTATATGCCTCCTTGTCACCTTCCCCTCAGCTATAAACCATACTACATTTCCTTATCGTCTTTGTTAATTCTGGCAAAAACGGGGTATCTATGGCTTCAAAATTGAGTAAGGGCTTATGTACGGCTAGGCCATTTCGGTCAAGTTAAATGTACCTTTGCAGAACTGAGACAAGCTGCTGAATGGTGCCAGCATGTCTGTGGCCCTGATAAGTACCGCAGAGAAAGAATGGGACATCTGCAGAGGTCTTACAATGAAGTGTGAAATGCATAGAGTTAACTGGATCATTGCAAACCAAGTATACATAGTGTAAATAATGTTGCGAGACAGTTACCTTGTAGTTGTTGATTGGTTGAAATGTTAAGCCTTGTCTGGGTTGTTTGAATCCCAAGGCACATGTTGCATTATTCATCTATGTTCGCTTCCTTCTTGAAGCCTTACCAGATACAATGTACTAGTTGTCTGAAGAAGGGTTTCGGCCCGAAACGTTGCCTTTTTCCTTCGCTCCATAGATGCTACGGCACCCGCTGAGTTTCTCCAGCTTTTTTGTGTACCTTCTTAAACACAATGTACTAGTTACTGTGTTATTGGGTTGGGGAACAGTCAATCACGCACTGTTATAATCGATATGTGTTCTTGGACTGTATAGAGACCACCCCCATGTAGTTCAGCCCCTCAAGGTTCGGGGACCTATAAAAGGTAACCCCCACGAGATCCGTTGTCGATCTTCTGGAAGAACGATGGGGACTGCATGACCTTTTGGAGTGTCTCTGCTTGCACGAGGCTAGAGGGCTTGGCCAAGCAGATACAAGGATCGAACCCGCGGTGGTTAGTATCGTTTAGGTAGATTTGTATTGTGTTATCCAAAATAAAGTTTAGTTGCTCAAGTGCTTGATTAAGTATTTTATTGACTGAAACTAGACTTGGGGGGGGGGGGGGGGAGCATAGAACGAGCTATTTACAGTGTCTGCCTTGATCTGCTATTTTCACACCTTCCCCTCCATATCTCTAGACTCATTCTCCTCTGATTCTCAGTCTGAAGAAAGGTCTTGACCCAAAACATCACCAATTCCTTCTCTCCAGAGATGCTGCATGTCATGCTGAATTACTCCAGCATTCTGTGTCTATTTTGGGAAATAGCTCAATAGGGAGGTTTCACGGCAGTCGGGTCACGACCCATGACCCGTACTGTTGCTATGCTACGTCAAATGGAGTACATGCGATGAACTGCAGGTAGGCACTTACCATTGTTTCCAGCGTAGCGGGCCCGTTAAAACCCGCTGAAATTGTCAATTTTTGCGCTGTAAATAATTATGGAAATCGGGATAAGCGTGGGAGACATTTAGCCTACTTCAGAATTCCAAAAGTGAGGAGAAATGACAGTAGATAGAAGTGAGAGCTGAAGGGACAACAACAGCCAGAGTGCTTGGCGAACATTGGCCGTTTGCTCACTGCATTTCATCAACTAAGGCATTATTTGTGTTTTTTCTTGATTCCTTTGGCAACTAAAATGTTTCCGAAGTGATAAATCTGTCTGTAAATTTTTTAAATCGCCCACGGTTCTCAAGTGGGTTTTTACATACAAAATGAAAACGCATCTGAAGAAAAATTTACAGCCAGATTTATCACTTCTGAGACTTTTTAGATACCAAAGGAATCAAGAAAAAACACAAATAATGCCTTAGTTGATGAAATGCAAACGCGATAATTCCCAATATTTTCAATTCCGATATCTGCACGGCCAATGTTCGCCATGTAACATATACCGGAAGTTACGGATGTCCTCCAGATGGATTGAGCGGCTCCGTGCGTCAAGCCCTATGACCCAGTGACCTTGTGTGCAACCCCCCTATATAGAATATGATCAGCCAGATGAACAAGTGTGTTGATGGAGAGGAACTGGTCGGGTCCCTGTTCAAGGAAGTAGTGGAGCATCCTCAGAGCATCCTGATGTGAGATGGGGATCTGGATGTATTGTGTGTCCATGGTCAAATTAAGCCGAATGGGAACAGAGAACGAGAAACCTTAATATTGGCAAAAGCCATGCGAAGACCCAACGATGAAAACGGGAAATGTCTAGACTCGATAGAAAAGATCCAACCAGGATAGGGATAAAACACAAGGTTGACCCAAAATGCTGGAATAACTCAGCGGGACAGACAGCATCTCTGGAGAGAAATGGATGACGTTTCAGGTCAAGACCCTTCTTCAGACTGAGAGTCAGGGGAGAGGGAGTCTAGACAACAGGAAAAATACATGTTTGGTGGGGCAAGGCATGAAACTCTGGATAGCACTGTTTGTGGATCTTGGGAAAGTGGATGAAATAGGGGGTGTGGGATTATGTGGCCAAGATGCTGGGGGCTTTGGAGAAAATCGTCTGAGAATTCGGAATTCGGAATTATAGGAAAAATGACTCTCATTGCAAGGGTATGTGTAGGATTAACTTCACGAGGTTAGTAGGGGCCCAACTGCAGATGGCTAGGGGTAAATTTGGCTGGCGGTTTGCTTTTCTAAGTTGAGTCTCTGGCTACTCTTTACGTTTTGTTGTGCCGTGTACGAGGTCAGCCCACACAGGAGGGGCGTGATGTAGGGTAGGGCTGATTCTCCACAGCCGGCTAAATGTTTCCGCAAGGAATTGTCAGTGGGCTTATAGAGACACTGAACTCTGTGTAAACTGAGTGGAGAGGAAATCAGTGCGGATCATTGCATTCTTGTGTTGGGATCAAAATAATGACCACCTTCTGGGACTAAAAACATGGAAAACAGGAATTTGGGTGGGTGAAATAAATTATTTATAGTCATAGAGTTATACAGTGTGGAAACAGGCCCTTCGGCCCGACCTGCCCACGTCGACTCACTTGCCCCATCTACACTAGATCCCACTTGCCTGTGTTTGGTTAATATCCTTCTTTTTGTGAGATCACACATTTATTAATTGAATTTGTGTCTCCTGAACTTTCTCCAATATTTGGTGCCTAATGCCCCTGTCCCACTTAGGAAACCTGAACGGAAACCTCTGGAGACTTTGCGCCCCACCCAATGTTTCCGTGCGGTTCCCGGAGGTTGCAGGTGGTTGCCGGAGGTTGCAGGTAGTGGAAGCAGGTAGGGAGACTGACAAAAACCTCCGGGAACCTCCGGGAACCGCATGCAAATCTTGGGTGGGGCGCAGGTGAAGTCTCAAGAGGTTTCCGTTCAGGTTTCCTAAGTGGGACAGGGGCATAAGGGAAAAAGTCTCAGAAGTCCATAGCTTGGGTACAGTCTGACTCACCTTTACCTAGAAGATAATTGGACCATTGGACTCTGGAACTACGATACAATGCAGAGAACTTTATCCTGCACGCTGCAATTTTATTTTTCTCTCCCGTTTATTATATTGTTTACGGTGTACTATGTTTACCCATTCTGTTGAGCTGCGTAGGAAGAAAGAAGAAGGGGTCTCGACCCGAAACGTCATCCATTCCTTCTCTCCAGAGATGCTGCCTGTCCCGCTGAGTTACTCCAGCTTTTTGGGTCTATCTTCAAAAGAAAACAGTTTATAGATTTGGACAGGTATGTGGAGAGCAAGGTTTGGAGAGATATGGCTCAAACACGGGCAAGTGGGAGCTGGTGTAGATGGGGCATCTTGGTTGGAAGGGGCATGTTGGGCAGAAAGGCCTGTTTTCATACTGTATGACTGTGTGACTGACTAGTTGAAGAAAAATATGTCCATGAGGTTCTCAGTATCTTATTTCCGCGTAGCAAGCCACAAGGTACAGGTTCACCGATTTTGGGAAAACTGGGGTTCGGTCCAGCACCTCTTTTAATCTGGACATAATTACGAAAGTGCACTTGAAATACTCCCCACCTCCCCCCCCCCCCCCCCCCCCCCCTTAGTTCTCACAAAAATCTTGAACAGGGGGTTAACATTTTTTAAATAAGCAAACATCCATGTGAGACAGCGATAAGTTACATATATTTTCTTGCAGGAGACTATGTGTCGGCGGTGGCACTGTGCTGAATCACCATCGTGGAGCGGGCGAGGCCTTACCGAGGGTCGCCGACGCCGTGTGGTAAGCTCCGGAGTGCTGAGACCGCCGACTCCTACATCGCGGAGCTGTGGTCTGCAGGGCGTCCAGCTGCGGGCGGCACTGGATTTAAATACCGCGGAGCCTGGGATCTTTCGCCGAAATTGGCAGTGTCAGAGCTCCCACCAGCGCGGCCTGTGGACTTCGGGAGCCGCGGTCTCTGTGGACACTCCAAGCCGCTGAGAGTGTTCTCCCGACGCCGGAGCTCCATCAACCGGCGAGAGGCCCTGTAACATCGGGCCGCCGTTGAGGCAACTGCGGAGGCCTCAATAGGCCCGACCATGGGTGAACAAGGGGAAGAGGACTGGACTTTGTGCCTTCCCTCACAGTGGGAACCATTGTGGGGGGGATGTTTTTATGTTTAATGTTAAATTCTTCTTTAATGTTGTGCCTTATTTTTATTGGTGTACGTAACAATAAATGTCCTTTGTCCTTTGTCCTAGTCTATTAAGTTCTGTTTCTTAAGTGAAGTAACTTAGAAACATAGAAACATAGAAATTAGGTGCAGGAGTAGGCCATTCGGCCCTTCGAGCCTGCACCGCCATTCAATATGATCATGGCTGATCATCCAACTCCAACTCAAAATATTTTAAAGGTAGATTTGCATAGATTCTTGATCAGCAGGAGTGAAAGGCAAGCATGGGGAAATGGAGTTGACGTCACAATCAGATCAGCAACAACCTTATGAAATGGCGGAATAAGCTTGAGGGATTGTATGTGCAGAAAGGAAGGTGGATTACAGGTCGTGTCAACTACCACATGGAAGCTTTGTCCAGTTAGACAACGTGTGGCACATTCCACCGTTTCTACAAGTCCGTCCGCTTGCAAGTGTTCACTTGTAAGGAATGTGGTCTCCATTTTGCCTGCGACATGTAATTAAACCAAGGCTTGACCTCACTTTGACCCAAACGTCAAACCACTTAACATTAAAACGATTTATCATTTGTGAATGTGCCCAAATCAGCAGAGAAACGACAGGGTAAGCGAATTCAAAGAAAATAAATGAAAACAGCTTCAGTTGCTGGAAATGTGAAATATAAACAGAATGTGTTGGAAACACTGCGCAGGTCAGATGTAGAAAGAGAAATAGAGTAGGAAGAAACTGCAGATGCTGGTTTAAGCTGAAGATAGATACAAAAAGCTGGAGTAATTCAGCGGGACGCACACTATCTGGAGAGAAGGAATGTGTGACGTTTCGGGTCGAGACCCTATTTTAGACAATAGTTTACATTTCAGGTCAATAATCTTCATTAACCTTCTAACGAAAGGTCTTTAACCTGAGCGTCGATGTCATTTCTTTTACCACAGATGCTGCCTGACCTGCTGAATCTTCTGTTACTTTATTTCAAAGAATCTAAAATCAGTCTTATATCAATACTTTTCATTGTATGTTGAAAAGTCATGAGGCAAATGCCTTTTCCCTGCAACAGAACCACATACCTACTCCTTGTAAGCGAATTCGCGAACGTGTTGTCACCGACATGGCAAATAAATCCTGCCTGGAATTGGGCAAAATCCGATAATTTTTTCTTGCAATAGATCCATCCTTCGTATGTGGCTCTGTAATCAAATGTCAGAGCAGGGCTGAGAATGGAATGGAATGGGTAATTCTGCAATGGAATACTTTTTTGTCACATGTGACTGGGCCCAGTCGAACTCTTTGCTTGCACACCCAAGGTATCCAAATAGCAGGGCCCGAAGATGTCCGGGTTGGGTTGCTCCTGGGCCTGGCCAAGCTGGCCATCCGCGGGTCACGGCGCCAGGCGGGAGAGGGCTCTGCCCCTTTTCTGGTGTTACGTCCGCTCCCGGGTGGTACTAGAGAGGGACTACGCGCAGTCCACGGGCACCCTGGGGAATATCCGGGACCGCTGGGCACTGCGGGGTGTTGAACGCATCCTTGACCAGGATAGTAACATAGTTGATTAGCAGTTTATTTAGTATATTTGTTTGTCTTGTATGATGGTGGTGGGTTCCGTTTTGTTTTATTGTATTGTAAATATTATTTTTAATAATTGAATACATTTATTGGAAAAAAAAAGGTATGCAAATAGCGGCCACCTACGGCGCTGACAAAGTTGCAAATTATTCTACCCTCTCCCAGCCCCACAGTTGCTCCCCCCACGCTGGGTCCCTATTGTTCTTTGTTCTCCTTCCCTCACCATTGTTCTTCCTCCCCCCCTCCCCCTCCCACTCACTGCGGTTCCTCTACACCGGGTCCTTCATTGTTCTTACCCCCCTCCCCGCTCTCGTTGGCCGTCGGCCATGGGTCGACCCGGGAGGCATTGTCGTTGCCGCAGAGAAGCCGCTGCCTGCTGCTGTTGCTTGGGTTCTTCTGCTATCCTTCTGCAAATGGCTCATCATTTGATGTTTGCTTGGTACACTCAGATCCACACCTCATCACAGAATTCCAGTGGTGTGTTGGGAGTGATTGCCCGTGACATCAAGGTCATATTTGTCTTGGTGCAACATTGTGGAGTGCTGGTACAGGTGCACAACCTTTTATCCGGAGTTCCGGAAACCGAAAAGCTCTGAAAACCGGTCATTTTTTCCAGGATGTCGTCTGCACACCAAAGCTCGTGTTTGGCGCCAAACTTGACCCGAAACGACCCACGGTCAACCCAGGTCTGTACTACTGTAGCGGCTGCCTCCTCCCCGGAGACCGGGGAGACATTTAAACATCTGTAAATCATTGCTTAAATGTTAGTCAGTTAGTTTGGAGGGCTTTTGTGTGTGGGGGGGGGGGGGGGGGGGGTGAAGGGGGAAACTTTAATTCTTTGTCCCCTACCTGGTCGGAGAGGCGGGGAGCGGGCAGTAAGCTCCGGAGCGCTGGGGCCGCCGACTCCCAACATCGCGGAGCTGGGGCTGCTGGCGTCCGGCCGCGGGCGGCGCCGGTTGGAGCTCCGACCCCGGCAACTCTACCCCTGGCTGCGCAGTGCTCCAAATCCAGCGCGGCCCGCGACCGGACGCCCGCAGTCCCAGCCCCAGTTGGGAGTCGGCGGCCACAGCGCTCCGGAGCTAACCGCACGGTGACCCGGTAAGGCATTGCCCGCTCCCCGCTGGTATCCCAGCGCAGTGGCCGCCGACTCCCAACATCGCGGAGCTGGGGCTGCGGGCGTCCGGCCGCGGGCGGCGCTGGATTTGGAGCGCCGCGCAGCCAGGGGTAGAGTTGCCGGGGTCGGAGCTCCAACCGGCGCCGCCCGCGGCCGGACGCCTGCAACCCCAGCTCCGCGATGTTGGGAGTCGGCGGCCACAGCGCTCCGGAGCTTACTGCACGGCGACCCGGTAAGGCATTGCCCGCTCCCCGCCTCTCCGACCAGGTAGGGGACTAAGAATTAAAGTTTCCCCCTTCACGCCCCCTCACCAAATAAAATCCCTCCAAACGAACTGACTAACATTTAAGCAATGATTTACAATGATTCCCCGGTCTCCGGGGAGGAGGCGGCCGCTCCAGACTTTTCAAGCCGCCCGAGCTACCTACCTAATCTACGCTAAAAAGCTTCCATTCCGAAATACGAAAAAATACGAAATCCGAGAAGTGTCTGGTCCCAAGGCTTTCGGATAAAAGGTTGTGCACCTGTAAAATGGAAGTCAATGGGCTTGAAAGGGTAAACACCCTGGTGGCTGGGGTCAAACCACACACAACAATGGCATGTTGCCTTCATTATTGTTACTATTTTGCATATCTTTCATTCATTGTTCTTTATCTCTCGTTCCCTTTTCCCTAACCGGTCTGAAGAAGGGCCTCCACCCGAAACGTCCCCCATTCCTTCTCTCCAGAGATGCTGCCTGTCAGGCTGAGTTACTCCAGCTTTTTGTGTCTATCCTCACACAAAGGAAGATAGTTGTGGAGGGTCAATGAGCCCTCCGCAGGGAGGTGTCCTCAGCCCAACCATCTTCAGTTGCTACATGGAAACATAGAAAATAGGTGCAGGAGTAGGTTATTCGGCCCTTCGAACCAGCACCATCATTCAATATGATTGTGGCTGATCATCCTAAATCAGTACCCTGTTCCTGCTTTCTCCCCATATTCCTTGATTCACTTAGCCCTAAGAGTTAAATCTAACTCTCTCTTGAAAACATCCAGCGAATTGGCCTCCACTGCCTTCTGTGGCAGAGAATTCCACAGATTCACGAATCTCTAGGTGAAAAAGTCTTTCCTCATCTCAGTCCTAAATGGCCTACACCTTATTCTTAAACTGTGACCTTCTTCACACCAATGCTTCTTTCCAACAGAAAGTGAGACATGTGGATGATGGTTGTACAATATTCAATACCATTTGTAAAAACGTCAAAGCATTTTGCTTCACAGGCTTGACAGGTGTTTGAAGAAGGGTCCCGACCCGAAACGTCAGTTATCTATCTTCTCCAGCGATGATGCCTGCCTGAGTTATTCCAGCGTTTTGTTTTGTTTTTTTTGCTTGACAGGTATCCCATTAACTACTTTAACTAACTAAGGATGGCACACAGGTACAGCGGTAGAATTGGTCCTCCAGCGCCAGAGACCCGGGTTCGATCTTGACTATGGGTGCTGTCTGCACAGAGTTTGTACGATCTCCCTGTGACCACGTGAGGTTTCTCTAGGTGCTCCGTTTTCCTCCCACCATCCAAAGACGTGCAGGGTTGTAGGTTTAACTGGCTTCTGTGAACTGTCCTCAGTTTGTATGATAGAACTAATGCGATGAGGTGATCATTGGTCTGCGCGGACTTGGTGGGCCAAAGTGCGTTTTTCCTTGCAGCATCTCTAAACAAAACTACCTTTATCATCATTACTTTCTTCTCCCACCTGTCCACGCAGGCTGTGGTATGCACCATTTGCAAACTGCAGGTGAAGTTCTGGCCAGAAACATTGTTTGTCCATTCCTGCCACAGATGCTACCTGAGCTGTTGAATTCTTCTAACTCTTAGTGTTTTGCTTTAGATTCCAGTGTCAGCAGTTTCTTGAATCTCCGACTACTCTCCAAGGTTGTTGGGGAACAGGGTTGAGGAAATTATTTCGAGAGAGAGTGCCATCAACTCCCCCTTTTGATTCATTTCTGTCCTTAGCCTACACTAAGGGGTTATGTGTATTAAGGGGTTACCACCAGGGGTGCCTCGCCAACAGTCTGTCTGTTTTTTCATCTTTTTTTGTTATTTTTAGTGTGTTTTAAAAGTTTGTGTAAATGTTCTCTGGTTTGTTTTATGTGGGGGGTCGGGGGAAACTTTTTTTCAGTCTCTCACCTTGCCGGAGATGTGATTGTTTTCCGGATCGCATCTCGGGTCGCTCTGCGGCCTAACATCGTGGAGCTGGAGGCCTTGCTCGGGACTGACTTTGAGCCCCTCCGCGACGCATGGACTTACCATCGAGAGCTGATCCCTTGTCTGGTAAGGCGTGGACTTACCATTGAGAGCTCGCAGTCTAGGGAGAGACCGAGTTGGAAAGCTCCAACGATGCAGAGGTTCGACCCGGGGTCCAATCACTCGGCGCGGGGGAGTTGAGATCCCCCCCGATGCAGGAGCTTGATCGCCCCGACGAGGAGGGCTCGACCGCTGGCTACGGGAGTAAGATCGTCCCGTCAATGGAAGGCTCGAGGCCCTTGACCTCAGGAGGACAAAGAAAGGAAGAGATTGAACTTTTTTTTTTCGCTTTCCATCACAGTGGGGAATGTGGAGGGGTCACTGTGGTGGATTTTTATGTTAAAATGTATTTTGTGTGTTCTGTTGCTTTTTATTTGTATGACTGACTTGGCAAATGAAATTTTGTGTATGTTGCAAAACATACTTGGCTATTAAAGTATCATTGTATTATATTGTATTGTATTGTATTGTATTGTATTGTATTGTATTGTATTGTATTGTATTGTATTGTATGTGTAGTAGCCAGGCTACAAGCGTCCAGCATGTCTTTTGGATCTGAGAGGTCACTAGATAACCCAAAGGAAACCAATGCGGACATGGAGAGAAATACACGGAGTCCATTCAGTCAAACGCCTTAATGTGGATTGAAGCCTCTCTGCTTCAGCGAGTAGGAAAAAGAACAATCTCATAGTATAGAAAAAAAGGACTGCAGATGCTGGTTTATAACCAAAGATGGACACAAAATGCTGGAGTAACTCAGGGGGTCAGGCAACACCTCTGGAGAAAAAGGATTGGTAACGTTTCGGGATGGGACCCTTCTTCAGACTCAATCTTACAGAGTACCCACATGAAAATGAAAATGTTCCAGGAGGTTACCTTATGGACCCATGAGAATTGCTTTGAGATCTTACGCAAAAGTTTCAATGGGACAAAGGGTGACCTTGACACAAAGGGTGGTGGATGCATGGAACGAGCTGCCAGAGGAGGTAGTTGAGGCAGTGACGATTGCAGCATTTAAGAAACAATTAGACAGGGCAATGGATAGGACAGGTTTGGAGGGATATGGGCCAAACGCAGGCAGGTGAGACTAGTGTAGATGGGATATGTTGGTCAGTGTGGGCAAGTTGGGCCGAAGGGCCTGTTTCCACTTAATATGACTATGACTAGGACCTTGTTTTTCACAATTGAGCATGTGTGGATTTGTTAAATGCACCAAGTTCATGTCATGTTTTATAACAGTACACGCCATGAGATTTACCAAGCCACAGATGTTCCCAGAGGACAACACGAGAGCAATTTTGCTTCATTGTTGTATATATTTTGACTGGACACTGACATGGGCTAAAATTCAAAATTAATGAGTATACCAAGTATGGATTCTATTAAATGTCTGGAAAAGATGAACAGATATGATGCGGTGTTCTTGTGCCAAAGCCAACATGTTTATTTTCTAAATACCCAATGAAAGTGATTATGCCAGAAATAATATAAGTATGTAGTAACATCCATATTGAGGTCACTAAGAGTATTAACATATTGTGTTGTTACTTGCCTCCGCCCTTTCAAACCATGCTCTGAACCGCTCCCAATTGTAATGTCCACCAGTGGTGGATGTGCCCATAGCTATCTCGACCCTAGGTCCCAGATCCCATCCCGTAGCCTTTCCACCTTCACAGCTCTCTTTCAGACGGACAACTCTCTTGTAAGATGGACAAACAAGGAACTGCAGATGCTGATTTACACCAAAAAAGGCACAAAGTGCCGGTGTAACCCAACGTTTAGGTAATGCTTCGGGTTGGGACCCTTCTTCATACTGATGAAAGTTGCCTTACTGACCCAGCATTTAGTTATTAATTCCTATATCTCTTCACCCTGGCTCTGTAATATCTCTCAGACTGTCATATGAGGAAAGATTGAAAAGACTAGGCTTGTATTCACTGGAGTTTAGAAGGATGAGGGGATATCTTATAGAAACATATAAAATGATAAAAGGACTGGACAAGCTAGATGCAGGAAAAATGTTTCCAATGTTGGGCGAGTCCAGAACCAGGGTCCACAGTCTTAGAATAAAGGGGAGGTCATTTAAGACTGAGGTGAGAAAAAACATTTTCACCCAGAGAGTTGTGAATTTATGGAATTCCCTGCCACAGAGGGCAGTGGAGGCCAAATCACTGGATGGATTTAAGAGAAAGTTAGATAGAGCTCTAGGAGCTAGTGGAGTCAAAGGATATGGGGAGAAGGCAGGCACGAGTTATTCTGGAATTCTCTGCCACAGAATGTAGTTGAGGCCAGTTCATTGGCTATATTTAAGAGGGAGTTAGGTGTGGCCCTTGTGGCTAAAGGGATCAGGGGGTATGGAGAGAAAGCAGGTACAGGATACTGAGTTGGATGATCAGCCATGATCATATTGAATGGCGGTGCAGGCTTGAAGGGCCGAATGGCCTACTCCTGCACCTATTTTCTATGTTTCTATGTTTCTAAGGGTCTCGACCCTCAGTGTCATGGGCTTATGGTGAAAAGGCAGGAGAATGGGGTTAGGAGAGATAGATCAGCCATGATTGAATGGCGGAGGAGACTTGATGAGCGGACTGGCCTAAATCTAATCCTATCACTTATGATCTTACGATCTTATGGCCCGAAACATCACCTGTTCCTCTCCTTAAGAGATGCTGCCTGACCCACTGAGTTATTCCAGTTTTTGGCGTCTATCTTCTGTAATAAACGTTGATGGACTACATTCCTGTGAAGCAGGTTTGGACATTTTCTTCTCCTAAAGGCCCTGTTGTTTTTTTATGTCACAATAGTTCTATTCAGGCGTGGTTTGATGTAATTACAGTCTGTGCTGGCTCCTTGCATTTGCCTGGAGATGACTGAGCTGTGCAAAATGTTACAAAATCACAGTTTTTATTGGATTCATTCCATGCTCAGGGAAAAGGCATGATGATGATGAGTCTGAATGAGTGCTGGTGCCAGAACCAGATAAAGTCATTCGGAACTAAACTATCCTAATGGAGTGAAAGATAGATTATTTAACTTGCAATCAAAACTACTGTAACAAATCGGAACCATGAATCTCATGATCTTATAGCGAGAGAACTAGAAGTAAGCTCGATATTGCAAATGTCAGGCCCAAATTCATATGGTGCCAGAAATTGATCTTATTTTTCAATTCCACACAACATCCAATTATTCTGCACTTTGCACAGGACAGTGAAAGCCCTGGATAGAGTGAAAGTGGGGAGGATGTTTCCTTTAGTTTAGAGAGAGATACAGCGCAGAAACAGACCTTTTGGCCCACCGGGTCCACGCTGCCCAGCGATCCCCGCATATTAACACTATCCTACACCAACTAGGCTCCCTGTTGGATTGCAACCTTGTCGTGGTCAGGGAGCTTGTGTGTCTCAGTGACCCCTAGAGCTATGCCAGCGGGAGATTCGTCTCCTGTTAGGGTCTCCCATGCTGGACAGGTCGAAGGGTAGAGGTGAGACGAAGAGCGACCCACTAGTCCTCCAGGTTGGAGGTTGGGCACAGGCTAACAACTCTGTCTCGTAAAACAAATATGTTACGGAAACAGCAACTGAAGGGATGAACACCACTAGGCGTGATGGACTTCCAGGGCTATCGACAGATGCTAGGATGAATGTCAATGGTGAAAGCCGAAAGGCCATAAACTGAGAAGAGAACCAGACAGCATCCCAAGAATAGCCCTGCACTGGACACCAGAAGGGAAAAGGAAAAGAGGGAGACCCAAAACCACCTGGCATCGAACTGTAGAGGAGGAAATGAAAGCAACGGACCTGACCTGGGGTAGTGTCCAGAAGCTATCCCAGAACAAACAGGAGTGGAGGACCTTTGTTGTCCCCCTACATACCAGGAGGCACAATAGGCAGTAAGTAAGCAAGTATGTAAGTACACCAACTAGGGACATTTTTTACATATACAAACCAATTAACCTACAAACTTGTACGTCTTTGGAGTGTGGGAGGAAACCGAAGAGCTCGGAGAAAACCCATGCAGGTCACGGGGAGAACGTACAAACTCTGTACAGACAGCACCCGTAGTCGGGATCAAACCCGGATCTCCGGCGCTGCATTCGCTGTAAGGCAGCAACTCTACCGCTGTGCTAGCGTGCCGCCCTGGTTGCCACTGGTAGGAGAGTCTAGGACCTGGTGAAGAAACACATCCGCGCCTTCCTCCCTCGCAACATGGACCCGTTGCAGTTCGCATACCATCCAAACAGATCCACGGACGATGCGGTCTCCCAGGTTTTGCACACCGCTCTCTCTCATCTTGACAGCCAGAAGGGGGGCTACGTGAGGATGCTGTTCATAGACTACAGTTCAGCCTTCAACACGATAGTCCCCATCAGACTGGCCGAGATGCTACTGGAATTAGGGCTCAACACCCCCCTGTGTGCCTGGGCCCTGGACTTTCTCACCGTCAGGCCCCAGGTAGTCAAGATGGGAGGGAATACATCGAAGTCCCTCACCCTGAGCACAGGATCCCCCCAGGGTTGCATCCTCAGCCCCCTATTGTACTCCCTGTACACACATGACTGTGTGGCTAGGTTCAGCTCCAACTCAATAATTAAGTTTGCTGATGACACTGTGGTGGTGGGCCTGATCTCAGACAACGATGAGAAGGCCTACCGGGAGGAGGTGGCTGATCTGGCACTCTGGTGTCAGGATAACAGCCTCCTCTTGAACATCAAAAAAACGAAGGAGCTGATCGTGGACTTTAGGAGGGCACATCATCCGAGGACGTACACTCCATTGAGGATAAATGAGGATACTGGGGATAGGGTGAGCTGTTTTAATTACCTGGGAGTCCACATCTCTGAGAATATGACATGGACATCACACGCTGCAGCACTGGTGAGTAAGGTCAGGCAGCGCCTTTACCACCTCAGGCAATTGAGGACATTCAGAGTGTCTCCGAGGATCCTCCAGTGCTTCTACTCTGTGGCTGTGGAAAGCATCTTGTCCGGAAATATCACAATCTGGTTTGGGAATTACTCTGCCCAGGACAAGAAGGCTCTGCAGAGAGTAGTGCGTTCGGCCGAACGCACTATGGGAACTACACTCGCCCCCCTGCAGGAACTATACATCAGGAGGTGCAACTCCAGAGCCAATAAGATCATGGGAGACCCCTTCCACCCCTGCAACGGACTGTTCCAGCTGTTACGGTCAGGCAAACGCCTCCGTTGCCATGCTGTGAGAACGGAGAGGTTGAGAAGGAGTTTCTTCCCAGAGGCCATTAGGACTTGACTTGACCAAAAGCCATAGCCTCACGATAAAAGGATGTACCGTTAGAAAGGAGAAGAGGAGGAATTTCTTAATTCAGAGCATGGTGAATCTGTGGAATTCATTGCCAAGTCAATGGATATTTTGAACGTGGAGGTTGACAGGTTCTTGATTACTACGGGTGTCAGGAGTTATAGGGAGAAGGCAGGAGAATGGGGTTGAGAGGGAAAGATAGATCAGCCATGATTGAATGGCAGACTTGATGGGCCGAATGGCCTAATTCTGCTCCTAGAACTTATGAACTCATGAAACATAGTTTGGTAAGATTTGCCCAAATCTGTCTCTGTCTGTCTGTCTGTCTGTCTGTCTGTCTGTCTGTCTGTCTGTCTGTCTGTCTGTCTGTCTGTCTGTCTGTCTGTCTGTCTGTCTGTCTCTCTGTCTGTCTGTCTGTCTGCCTGTCTGCCTGCCTGCCTGCCTGTCTGCCTGTCTGTCTGTCTGTCTGTCTATCTATCTATCTATCTATCTATCTATCTATCTATCTATCTATCTATCTATCTATCTATCTATCTATCTATCTATCTATCTATCTATCTATCTATCTATCTATCTATCTATCTGTCTATCTATCTGTCTGTCTGTCTGTCTGTCTGTCTGTCTGTTCATTTCTTCATTGATCTGTTTGTTGTGTTTGCTGTGCCTGTCAGGATTTGATAGTTATGGTTCATATTTAGTGCATGTGGTAAATAAACACTCTTGACTCATGGTGGAGGAGGTGGGTTGCTGCAATGAGAATGGGCAAGGCAGCCAGAGAGTGATGTCCGAAACCAAATGTCCTGGAGACCTTACTCCTGCGAACCTAGACTCATCCTAGAGGGCATTAGCTAGAAGGAGAGGTTGGATTTTGTTCTCTGGAGTGTCGGAGGCTGAATGGAGACCTGAGAGAAATATATAAAATCATGAGACCCATCGATAGAGTGGGAATATTTTTCCCAGGATGGAAATATCAAAAGCAATTGAGAGAGTGTAATTTGGCGGTGAAAGAGACAAAGTTTAAAGGAGATGTGCGGGGTAGGTTTTGTACACATAGTGGTGGGTGCCTGGAACACACTTCCTGGGGTGGTGGTGGAAGCAGGTATTGATTTTGGCATTTAAGAGGCTTTGAGAAGGGCATATGGATTTTCCTTCCTCAAACTCGGAGACCAAACTGCACACAATACTCCAGGTGTGGTCTCACTAGGGCCCCGTATAACTGCAGAAGGGCCTCTTTGCTCCTATACTCAACTCATGTTCGGCAGAGATATTGTGCACTGAAGGGCCTGTTCCTGCGTTGTACTTTCAATGTTCTGTGTTCCAAATGCTTATATCTCACCATCGAATATCTCTTCTTTGCTTCCTGCATCCCGTGTTCTATTTTCTATTTCCTTACATCTTTACCCCTTATTTACTTAAGGTAGTTTAAACTACTACATTCTCTCCACCTCATGGCCTTTGGTTTATCTGTCTATTTACGTCATGGTTCCTGGATTTCTATACAACTGTTGGTATGGGTTAGATCATTTACTATACGATACGGTACAGTACGTTACTATACGATATGATACGATAGAACTTTACTTAACCCAGGAGGGAAATTCATCAAAGATTTGGATGGATATTGATTTGGATATTGTACTGTCTCCTGGTGAGAAAGTTTACTCTGCATCAACAAGAAAGTGTTCTGAGTCAGGGGATGAGTCTGACTCGAAGGGCCGAATGGCCTCTTCCTGCACCTATTTTCTATGTTTTCTATTTTCTATGATATGGGGAGAAGGCAGGAACGGGGTACTGATTGGGGATGATCAGCCATGATCACATTGAATAGCAGTGCAGGCTCGAAGGGCCAAATGGCCTATTCCTGAACCTATTGTCTATTGAGTCTCACTGAGAATGTGAACTGTGTCAGATCAGGCAAATGTATTGTGTCTGATTCAGAAGGTGCACTGTTTCTCGTAAGTATTGTTCTTTATGTCTCTTTATAAAATGTGTTTCCTCGCCACTTACATAGACTATACTGTCTGCTGCATAATGCTCAATAAACTAAGTGCTGTGTAACTCAATGGCTCAGGCAGCATCTGGGGGGGGGGGGGGGAATGGACAGGCAATTTTGAATTTGGGTTCTTTGAACCTCTTTGGATCACCAGGGTACTGGTACACTGAAATCAGTACCAGGAACAGAGTAGTTACTGATTCTGGATGATCAGCCATGATCATATTGAATGAAGGGCCGAATGGCCTATTCCTGCACCTATTTTTCCATGTTTTGCTATGTTTCCATGTTCTTCAAACTAAAAGAAGGTACCTGACCTGAAACGTCATCTGCCCATTCCCTGCACAGATGCTGTCTGATCTGATGTGTTTCTCTAGCATTTTGTTTTTTGCTCAGCGTCTGCACTCATATGTCTGTTCTATACTGTCGTTCACTATAGTTGTTTGCGGAGAACATCGTATTAGTCATTGAAGTCTGAGCGATGGAGATAAAATCCGAGAATGTTGTGGGTTCATTTGGTGCGTGTGCCAAATTAATATATAAGTAATAAATAAACACAGAGTTACTGGAAGACTTCAACAATATTACTCATGAAATAGGATGTCAACATGTTGAAAGAGTCTTGACCCGAAACGTCACCTTTTCCTTCGCTCCATAGGTGCTGCCTCACTCGCTGAGTTTCTCCAGCTTTTTTGTCTACCTTCGATTTTTCCAGCATCTGCAGTTCTTTCTTAAACACTTAGGTTTAACCTGATGTTAGTCAATTAACAACAAAGTCACTAAGGAAGACATAAATAAATTAAGACATAAATAAGACATAAATTTGTCTCACATAGAAGGTGAGAGAGTCTGAAGAAGGGTTTTGGCCCGAAACGTCGCCTATTTCCTTCGCTCCATAGATGCTGCTGCACCCGCTGAGTTTCCCCAGCAATTTTGTGTACCCAGGTGAGAGAGTTGTATGTGTGGCGTGTATGTAACTGAACCCACTAATATGACTGGCTTCAATGCACTCTGAAATAGCTGAGCTGACTACTCAGATCAAGAACCAATAGAGGCCCAGGGAGCCGTTGGTGCGAGGGGAGGAGTACCTGCGTTGTAAGTATAAAATACATCGCGGGGCTTGTTTACACAGAGGCCCAGGGAGCCGTTGGTGCGAGGGGAGGAGGACCTGACACCAAAATCGGCAACGTTCCAGAGTAGGAGTCTGGGGAAGCCTCTGGTTGGTGGAAGAGGACCGGGTTTACATTTTTACACTTCTACCTTCAGGTTAAGGATTCTGGGAGTTAAGTGTACAGTATTTATTAGTAAAGTTTAAAGGATAAAGTTTTGTGTTTATTAATATTTAATATAGAGTTAATTTGGGAGTAAGATATGTCAGTGGAGATTGGCCCCGTGGTTTGCTCAGCCTGCAACATCTGGGAGATCAGGGATATGGTCAGTGTCCCTGGTGACTACGTTTGCAGGAAGTGTGTACAGCTGCAGCTCCTGGCAGACCGCATTGAATGATTGGAACTGCGGCTGGATTCATACTGGAGCATCCACGATGCTGAGAAAGTCGTGGATAGCACGTACAGTGAGTTGGTCACACCGCAGGTAAAAGGTAAGAGGACAGAAAGGGAAAGGGTGGCCAATAGCCAGCAAAGCAGTAGGCAGGTAGTGCAGGAGTCTCCTGCGGTCATCTCCCTCCTAAACAGGTATACCATTTTGGATACTGTTGAGGGAGATGGCTCATCAGGGGAATGCAGCAGCAGCCAAGTTCATGGCACCATGGGTGGCTCTGCGGCACATGAGGGGGGGAAAAGAGTGGAAGGGCAATAGTAATAGGGGATTCAATTGTCATGGGGAATAGATAGGCGTTCCTGCGGCCGCAAACGAGACTCCAGGATGGCATGTTGCCTCCCTGGTGCTAGGGTCAGGGATGTCACTGAACGGCTGCAGAACATTCTGGAGGGGGAGGGTGAACAGCCAGTTGTCGTGGTGCATATTGGCACCAACGATATAGGTAAAAAAAAGGATGAGGTCCTACAAGATGAATTTAGGGAGCTAGGAGATAAACTTAAAAGTAGGACCTCAAAGGTAATAATCTCTGGATTACTACCAGTATCACGGGCCAGTACCACGGACGACAGATGGCACAATGGGCTAAGTGTTCGGCTGGCGACCGGAAGGTAGCCGGTTCGAATCCCGCTTGGAGTGCATACTGTCGTTGTGTCCTTGGGCAAGACACTTCACCCACCTTTGCCTGTGTGTGAATGTGTGTGAATGTGTGTGAGTGATTGGTGGTGGTCGGAGGGGCCGTAGGCGCAGATTGGCAGCCACGCTTCCGTCAGTCTGCCCCAGGGCAGCTGTGGCTACAGAAGTAGCTTACCATCACCGAGTGTGACTGAGGAGTGAATGAATAATGCGATGTAAAGCGCCTTAAGTATTAGAAAGGCGCTATATAAATCCCATCCATTATTATTATTATTAGAGTAGAAATAGGAGGATATTGCAGATGAATACGTGGCTTGAAAAATGGTGCAAGCGGGAGGGATTCAAATTTTTAGGGCATTGGAACCAGTTCTGGGGGAGGTGGGACCAGTACAAACAGGACGGTCTGCACCTGGGCTGGAATGGAACCAATGTCCTTGGGGGAGTGTTTGCTAGTGCTGTCAGGGAGGATTTAAACTAATGTGGCAGGGGGATGGGTACAAGAGCAGAGAGGCAGGGGGGTGTAAAATGAGGGTAGAGGCAATAGGTAGCAAGGTGAAAAGTAAAAGTGGCAGGCAGACAAAACCAGGGCAAAAATCAAAAAGGGCCACTTTTCAACATAATTGTATAAGGGATAAGAGCGTTGTAAAAACAAGCCTGAAGGCTTTGTGTCTCAATGCAAGGAGCATTCGTAATAAGGTGGATGAGTTGAATGTGCAGATAGCCATTAATGATTATGATATAGTTGGGATCACGGAGACATGGCTCCAGGGTGACCAAAGCTGGGAGCTGAACATCCAGGGATATTCAATATTCAGGAGGGATAGAGAGAAAGGAAAAGGAGGTGGGGTAGCATTGCTGATTAGAGAGGAGATTAACGCAATGGAAAGGAAGGACATTAGTTTGGAGGATGTGGAATCGGTATAGATAGAGCTGCGAAACACTAAGGGGCAGAAAACGCTGGTGGGTGTTGTGTACAGGCCACCTAACAGTAGTAGTGAAGTTGGAGATGGTATCAAACAGGAAATTAGAAATGCGTGCGACAAAGGCAAAACAGTTATAATGGGTGACTTCAATCTACATATAGATTGGGTGAATCAAATTGGCAGGGGTGCTGAGGAAGAGGAATTCTTGGAATGTATGCGGGATAGTTATCTAAATCAACATGTAGAGGAACCAATGAGAGAGCAGGCTATTTTAGACTGGGTATTGAGTAATGAGGAAGGGTTAGTTAGCAGTCTTGTTGTACGTGCCCCCTTGGGCAAGAGTGACCATAATATGGTTGAGTTCTTCATTAGGATGGAGAGTGACATTGTTAATTCAGAAACAACGGTTCTGAATTTAAAGAAAGGTAACTTTGAGGGTATGAGACGTGAATTGGCCAAGATTGACTGGCAATTAATTCTAAAAGGGTTGACGGTGGATATGCAATGGAAGACATTTAAAGACTGCATGGAAGAACTACAAAAATTGTTCATCCCAGTTTGGCAAAAGAATAAATCAGGGAAGGTAGTGCATCCGTGGATAACAAGGGAAATCAGGGATAGTATCAAAGCGAAGGATGATGCGTACAAATTAGCCAGAAAAAGCAGCATACCGGAGGACTGGGAGAAATTCAGAGACCAGCAGAGGACAAAGGGCTTAATTAGGAAAGGAAAAATAGATTATGAAAGAAAACTGGCAGGGAACATAAAAACTGACTGCAAAAGTTTTTATAGATATGTGAAAAGAAAGAGATTAGTTAAAACAAATGTAGGTCCCTTGCAGTCAGAAACAGGTGAGTTGATCATGGGGAACAAGGATATGGCGGACCAATTGAATAACTACTTTGGTTCCGTCTTCATTAAGGAAGACATAAATAATCTGCCGGAAACAGCAGGGGACCGCGGGTCAAAGGAGTTGGAGGAATTGAGTGAAATCCAGGCTGGTCGGGAAGTGGTGTTGGGTAAATTGAATGGATTAAAGGCCGATAAATCCCCAGGGCCAGATAGGCTGCATCCCAGAGTACTTAAGGAAGTAGCTCCAGAAATAGTGGATGCATTAGTAATAATCTTTCAATACTCTTTAGATTCTGGAGTAGTTCCTGAGGATTGGCGGGTAGCAAACGTAACCCCACTTTTTAAGAAGCGAGGGAGAGAGAAAACGGGGAATTACAGACCAGTTAGTCTAACATCGGTAGTGGGGAAACTGCTAGAGTCAGTTATTAAAGATGGGATAGCAGCACATTTGGAAAGTGGTGAAATCATTGGACAAAGTCAGCATGGATTTACGAAAGGTAAATCATGTCTGACAAATCTTATAGAATTTTTCAAGGATGTAACTAGTAGCGTGGATAGGGGAGAACCAGTGGATGTGGTGTATCTGGACTTCCAGAAGGCTTTTGACAAGGTCCCACATAAGAGATTAGTATACAAACTTAAAGCACACGGCATTGGGGGTTCAGTATTGATGTGGATAGAGAACTGGATGGCAAACAGAAAGCAAAGAGTAGGAGTAAACGGGTCCTTTTCACAATGGCAGGCAGTGACTAGTGGGGTACCGCAAGGCTCAGTGCTGGGACCCCAGCTATTTACAATATATATTAATGATCTGGATGAGGGAATTGAAGGCAATATCTCCAAGTTTGTGGATGACACTAAGCTGGGGGGCAGTGTTAGCTGTGAGGAGGATGGTAGGATAGGTAACTTGGATAGGCTGGGTGAGTGGGCAAATGTTTGGCAGATGCAGTATAATGTGGATAAATGTAAGGTTATCCATTTTGGTGGCAAAAACAGGAAAGCAGAGTATTATCTAAATGGTGGCCGATTAGGAAAAGGGGAGATGCAGCGAGACCTGGGTGTCATGGTGCACCAGTCATTGAAAGTAGGCAAAATTGCTGGGGAAACTCAGCGGGTGCAGCAGCATCTATGGAGCGAAGGAAATAGGCCTATTTCCTTCGCTCCATAGTTGCTGCTGCACCCGCTGAGTTTCCCCAGCAATTTTGTGTACCTTCGATATTCCAGCATCTGCAGTTCCGTTTTGAAAACATTGAAAGTAGGCATGGAGGTGCAGCAGGCAGTGAAGAAAGCAAATGGTATGTTAGCTTTCATAGCAAAAGAATTTGAGTATAGGAGCAGGGAGGTTCTACTGCAGTTGTACAGGGTCTTGGTGAGACCACACCTGGTATATTGCGTACAGTTTTGGTCTCCAAATCTGAGGAAGGACATTATTGCCATAGAGGGAGTGCAGAGAAGGTTCACCAGACTGATTCCTGGGATGTCAGGACTGTCTTATGAAGAAAGACTGGATAGACTTGGTTTATACTCTCTAGAATTTAGGAGATTCAGAGGGGATCTTATAGAAACATACAAAATTCTTAAGGGGTTGGACAGGCTAGATGCAGGAAGAGTGTTCCCGATGTTGGGGAAGTCCAGGACAAGGGGTCACAGCTTAAGGATAAGGGGGAAATCCTTTAAAACCGAGATGAGAAGAACTTTTTTCACACAGAGAGTGGTGAATCTCTGGAACTCTCTGCCACAGAGGGTAGTCGAGGCCAGTTCATTGGCTATATTTAAGAGGGAGTTAGATGTGGCCCTTGTGGGTAAGGGGATCAGAGGGTATGGAGAGAAGGCAGGTACGGGATACTGAGTTGGATGATCAGCCATGATCATATTGAATGGCAGTGCAGGCTCGAAGGGTCGAATGGTCTACTCCTGCACCTAATTTCTATGTTTCTATGTTTCTATGTTTCTATAATCTGCTGGAAATAGCAGGGGACCGCGGGTCAAAGGAGTTGGAGGAATTGAGTGAAATCCCGGTTAGTCGGGAAGTGGTGTTGGGTAAATTGAATGGATTAAAGGCCGATAAATCCCCAGGGCCAGATAGGCTGCATCCCAGAGTACTTAACGAAGTAGCTCCAGAAATAGTGGATGCATTAGTAATAATCTTTCAAAACTCTTTAGATTCTGGAGTAGTTCCTGAGGATTGGCGGGTAGCAAACGTAACCCCACTTTTTAAGAAGCGATGGAGAGAGAAAACGGGGAATTACAGACCAGTTAGTCTAACATCGGTAGTGGGGAAACTGCTAGAGTCAGTTATTAAAGATGGGATAGCAGCACATTTGGAAAGTGGTGAAATCATTGGACAAAGTCAGCATGGATTTACGAAAGGTAAATCATGTCTGACACATCTTATAGACTTTTTCGAGGATGTAACTAGTAGCGTGGATAGGGGAGAACCAGTGGATGTGGTGTATCTGGACTTCCAGAAGGCTTTCGACAAGGTCCCACATAAGAGATCAGTATACAAACTTAAAGCACACTGCATTGGGGGTTCAGTATTGATGTGGATAGAGAACTGGCTGGCAAACAGGAAGCAAAGAGTAGGAGTAAACGGGTCCTTTTCACAATGGCAGGCAGTGACTAGTGGGGTACCGCAAGGCTCAGTGCTGGGACCCCAGCTATTTACAATATATATTAATGATCTGGATGAGGGAATTGAAGGCAATATCTCCAAGTTTGCGGATGACACTAAGCTGGGGGGCAGTGTTAGCTGTGAGGAGGATGGTAGGATAGGTGACTTGGATAGGCTGGGTGAATGGGCAAATGTTTGGCAGATGCAGTATAATGTGGATAAATGTGAGGTTATCCATTTTGGTGGCAAAAACAGGAAAGCAGAGTATTATCTAAATGGTGGCCGATTAGGAAAAGGGGAGATGCAGCGAGACCTGGGTGTCATGGTACACCAGTCATTGAAAGTAGGCATGCAGGTGCAGCAGGCAGTGAAGAAAGCGAATGGTATGTTAGCTTTCATAGCAAAAGAATTTGAGTATAGGAGCAGGGAGGTTCTACTGCAGTTGTACAGGGTCTTGGTGAGACCTCACCTGGAGTATTGCGTACAGTTTTGGTCTCCAAATCTGAGGAAGGACATTATTGCCATAGAGGGAGTGCAGAGAAGGTTCACCAGACTGATTCCTGGGATGTCAGGACTGTCTTATGAAGAAAGACTGGATAGACTTGGTTTATACTCTCTAGAATTTAGGAGATTCAGAGGGGATCTTATAGAAACTTACAAAATTCTTAAGGGGTTGGACAGGCTAGATGCAGGAAGATTGTTCCCGATGTTGGGGAAGTCCAGGACAAGGGGTCACAGCTTAAGGATAAGGGGGAAATCCTTTAAAACCGAGATGAGAAGAACTTTTTTCACACAGAGAGTGGTGAATCTCTGGAACTCTCTGCCACAGAGGGTAGTCGAGGCCAGTTCATTGCCTATATTTAAGAGGGAGTTAGATGTGGCCCTTGTGGCTAAGGGGATCAGAGGGTATGGAGAGAAGGCAGGTACGGGATACTGAGTTGGATGATCAGCCATGATCATATTGAATGGCGGTGCAGGCTCGAAGGGTCGAATGGCCTACTCCTGCACCTAATTTCTATGTTTCTATGTTTCTATAATCTGCTGGAAATAGCAGGGGACCGCGGGTCAAAGGAGTTGGAGGAATTGAGTGAAATCCCGGTTAGTCGGGAAGTGGTGTTGGGTAAATTGAATGGATTAAAGGCCGATAAATCCCCAGGGCCAGATAGGCTGCATCCCAGAGTACTTAACGAAGTAGCTCCAGAAATAGTGGATGCATTAGTAATAATCTTTCAAAACTCTTTAGATTCTGGAGTAGTTCCTGAGGATTGGCGGGTAGCAAATGTAACCCCACTTTTTAAGAAGCGAGGGAGAGAGAAAACGGGGAATTACAGACCAGTTAGTCTAACATCGGTAGTGGGGAAACTGCTAGAGTCAGTTATTAAAGATGGGATAGCAGCACATTTGGAAAGTGGTGAAATCATTGGACAAAGTCAGCATGGATTTATGAAAGGTAAATCATGTCTGACAAATCTTATAGAATTTTTTGAGGATGTAACTAGTAGCGTGGATAGGGGAGAACCAGTGGATGTGGTGTATCTGGACTTCCAGAAGGCTTTCGACAAGGTCCCACATAAGAGATTAGTATACAAACTTAAAGCAAATGGCATTGGGGGTTCAGTATTGATGTGGATAGAGAACTGGCTGGCAAACAGGAAGCAAAGAGTAGGAGTAAACGGGTCCTTTTCACAATGGCGGGCAGTGACTAGTGGGGTACCGCAAGGCTCAGTGCTGGGACCCCAGCTATTTACAATATATATTAATGATCTGGATGAGGGAATTGAAGGCAATATCTCCAAGTTTGCGGATTACACTAAGCTGGGGGGCAGTGTTAGCTGTGAGGAGGATGCTAGGAGACTGCAAGGTGACTTGGATAGGCTGGGTGAGTGGGCAAATTTTGGCAGATGCAGTATAATGTGGATAAATGTGAGGTTATCCATTTTGTTGGCAAAAACAGGAAAGCAGACTATTATCTAAATGGTGGCCGATTAGGAAAAGGGGAGATGCAGCGAGACCTGGGTGTCATGGTACACCAGTCATTGAAAGTAGGCATGCAGGTGCAGCATGCAGTGAAGAAAGCGAATGGTATGTTAGCTTTCATAGCAAAAAGATTTGAGTATAGGAGCAGGGAGGTTCTACTGCAGTTGTACAGTGTCTTGGTGAGACCTCACCTGGAGTATTGCGTACAGTTTTGGTCTCCAAATCTGAGGAAGGTCATTATTGCCATAGAGGGAGTGCAGAGAAGGTTCACCAGACTGATTCCTGGGATGTCAGGACTGTCTTATGAAGAAAGACAGGATAGACTTGGTTTATAATCTCTAGAATTTAGGAGATTGAGAGGGGATCTTATAGAAACTTACAAAATTCTTAAGGGGTTGGACAGGCTAGATGCAGGAAGATTTTTCCCGATGTTGGGGAAGTCCAGGACAAGGGGTCACAGCTTAAGGATAAGGGGGAAATCCTTTAAAACCGAGATGAGAAGAACTTTTTTCACACAGAGAGTGGTGAATCTCTGGAACTCTCTGCCACAGAGGGTAGTTGAGGCCAGTTCATTGGCTATATTTAAGAGGGAGTTAGATGTGGCCCTTGTGGCTAAGGGGATCAGAGGGTATGGAGAGAAGGCAGGTACGGGATACTGAGTTGGATGATCAGCCATGTGGAATCAAGCATCCCAGCCTCTGAGATTCAAAATATTATCAATCAATGTTGTACCTTTCACTTGACACCATCTTTTCCTTAAAGTCTATGGCATCCTCCAAATTCTTGTCATCTCCGCAAGTTATTATTTAAGCCAATATGACCCAATTCATACAACAAAATGTTGTATTACAAATGAGACAGTGGTCCTAGCACATGAGACACAAAAGGACAGCATGGAGTAACTAGAATGGTTAATAGAATGTGGATCTCAATTGCAAGAACTATAGTCTATTAAAGCACATAGGTTTTGATCAAACTACTTTGAATGCTGGGATGACGGAGTAGATGGCTGAAAGAAGATTGAACAGGTTAGGCCACTACTCTTTGGATTGAGAAGGTGAAACTATCATCTTGAAAGATTAACAGGGTGGATGTTATGAGGATATTTTTCTCAAGGGGAGTTGCTGGAACCTGGTACGGACACTGTGGGAGATGGAGGTGAGAAAGAATATCTTCTCTCAACAGGGGGCGTTATAGTGATGCAGCGGTAGAGTTGCGGCCTTATGTGCCTGTCCCACTTAGGTGATTTTTTTCGGTGACTGCCGGCGACTGTCATAGTCGTAGCAGGTCGCCAGAAAATCGGCGACTGGACCCCCCTACGACAATGTCAACGACAATGTCTACAACAACCTACCATCTAGTTGACGTCAAGCTACGGCAAGCTACCGACAACCGGCGACCCATTACTCCTGCACCTATTTTCTATGTTTCTATGTGTCTCATTCAGAAGGTGCATTGTTTCTCGTAAGGCTGAACACATTTGTTCAGTCCGCCTTGGCCTTAGTGATCTCCCAGTTGCCAAATACTCCATTGTCACACTGAGGCCAAACGCAAATTGGAGGAACAGCACCTTATATTTCGCTTGACCAGCTTACAACCCAGTGGTATGAATATTGATTTCCCTAACTTCAAGTAACCCTTGCATTCCCTCTCTCCAGTCTCTCCCCCACCCTAGTCACTGCATTAGTTTCCCTGTTGGCCTGTTGAGTTTCACTGTCTTTGTCACTCATTACCACTCATGGACCATTGTGGGCTCCACCTTTCCATGATCATTGATACTTTTTACATATCTTTCATTCATTTGTTCTATATCTCTCTATATCACCGTCTATACCTCTCTTTTCCCTTTCCCCTGATTCTCAGTCTGAATGTCTGAAATGTCACCTATTCCTTTTCTCCAGAGATGCTGCCTTACCTGCGGAGTTACTCTAGCTTTTTATGTCAATCCTAGGAATGGTCATTATGTCTCTTCATGAACTGTACAGTGTTACATTGGCACTTACATGACCAATACTGTCTGTTGTATTATGGTCAATAAAAAAAAGTGCTGGAGGGGCTCAATGGCTCAGGCGGCATCTGGGGAGGGAATGGACAGGCAATGTTTGCTTCAAACTGAAAGAAGGGACCCAACCTGAAACATTCCCTCCACAGATGTTGTCTGACCTGTTGCGTTTCTCTACCATTTTGTTTTTTGTCTGCGGTTTCATATGTCTGTTCTATAATGTCGTTCACTATAGTTGTTTTGCAGAGAATATCACATTAGTCACTGATGTCTGAGCGATGGAGATATAATCTGAGAATTTTCAGGTTCATTTTCGTGCGTGTACCAAATTAATATATAAAGTAATAAGGAGACGCAGAGTTACTGGAAGACTTCATCAATATTACTCATGAAATAGGATGTTGACGTTGAAAGACAGCTTTAGATTTATCGTGATGTTCGCCCACTAATAACAAAGTCATCTGGCACAGTTCAACAAAACATAATCTTACAACAAAACCTAATGTCATAAGATGCTCACATGAATGTTTAGGAATGTGGTGTTGATTACGTTTGTGGGGAAAATATCAGTGGATATTTTTAATGCAGAGATAGACAAATTCTTAATTAGAATGGGTGTCAAGGGTTATGGGGAGAGGGCAGGAAAATGGGATTAGGGGGCAGAGATCAGCCATGATTGAATAGCTGAATGGCCTAATTCTACTCCTTTACCTTGTGAAGTGAACTTTTGGGAAAGGATGGCATCTGTACATGAGAATCATGTGAAACTGGAGCCTCTTTTCACCAGAGGGTGAGGTTTATGTCTCAAACTCAGTGTGGACATTTGGAAATGATCTATCTACAGAAGTAGAAGGAAGCAAACTATTGTAGGGGATTTTCATTTTAGAATGATTTATTAGTTTAAGAACAGGGTTCCATTTACATACACTTTCCCATCATGAATGGTATAATTTGACAGAATAGCGGCGAAACAAGGTGTATGTCTGTGGCAACAAGGAACTACAGATGCTGGTTAATGCACAAGAGGATACATAGTGCTCATAAGGTCATAAGTGACAGGAGCAGAATTAGGCCATTCGGCCCATCAAGTCTACTCCGACAATCGATCATGGTTGATCTATCTCTCCCTCCTAACCCCAATCTCCTGCCTTCTCCCCATAACCCCTGACCTGTACTAATCAAGAATCTATCTAGCTCTGCCTTAAAAATATCCATTGACTTGGCCTCCACAGCCGCCTGTGGCAAAGCATTCCACAGATTCACCAGCCTCTGACTAAAGTGCTGGGGTAACCCAGTGGGTCGGCAGTGTCTCCGGAGAACATGGATAGGTGATGTTTCGGGTTGAGACCCTTCCTCAGATTTGCTGTACATATAACAATATTGACACCAATACCAACTGACACTGTCTAATGAAGCCTATACTTGAAGCATCCCATGTAAGGAGACATTCCTATCTTCCTGTCAGGAGGAAGGGTGACTTGCTTCAACTCTGGCTCCGTGGTTTCTCAGAAGCCTGACAGGGTGAACGAGTGAATAGAGTGCATTCCTTCCCGATGTCCTCCCTCTGTATGGGATTGTTCACAAAACATTCCTGTAATCTTTATGCAGTGTAGACATTTAAAATACACTTGAACAAATACTTGGATAGGAAAAGTTTAGAGGGAAATGGGCCAAATGCTGCCAAATGTGACTAGCTGAGATGAGGCATTTTGGTCGGCATGGATGATTTGGGCCAAAGGGCCTTTTTCTGTGCTGTATGACCCTGGGACTCTATGGCTCTATACACTGGTCTCTGAGATTATCTAATGCAATTAATCACTCACAATTGTTATCTTCACACAAATATTACAGGAGACATACATGCGGCTTGCATAGTTTAGTGTAGTTTAGTTTCGAGATGCAGTGTAAAAACAGGCTCTTCAGCCCACCGAGTCCACACCAACCCAACGATCCCCGCACATTAACACTATCCTAGGGACAATTCACATGTATACCAAGCCAATTAACCTACAAACCCATACGTCTTTGTAGTGTGGGAGGAATCCGAAGATCTCGGAGAAAACCCACGTGGTCACGGGAGAACGTACAAACTCCATACAGACAGCACCCATAGTCAGTGAAATCCATTTCATACTTTTCTTTTAACCCTGGTACCAGTAATGACACAATAAAGGGCCAGGCCCTCTGCACTCTTTTGTTAATACCCTTGAATAATGCAGTCCTTTCACCCAGAGCCAAAAGTTTGTCTCCAGTTTTGTTAAGTCATGCACGTTAAGATACAAGCGTCTCTCTGCAAACCAAAGCATTTGGTGTTCAATCAGGCAGGGTTTCTGGTACATGATATCTGAAAAACCATTCAAAAACGCCCTGCAGGTTTTGCTCTTTAAATCCTTTAAAGAAATTTTTGATTTTGCTCTTTAATTCCCTTAACTTTCTTCAAGAAATTGAATTGTGACCTGATTGGGTTGATTGTGGTTTTGTAGACTATAAAGTAGAAGTTCTTTACAGGGCATTGCAAAAATATTATGGTCTGCCAATTCAAATACCTCCCACATTCAGAGACAGTGGATGGGTTGTAATCTTTCCTACTTGGCTTGCAAGTTGTTGCTGACTATATTCAGCTCGTGACTTGCCAAGTAAAATCACGGCACCTTATTCACGGTGTCACTGGCATTGCCATAAAAACCTCTTAAAAAGAAGGGAGAAGATGTTGAAGATCTCACCCAGTGTCGCAACTGGTGAAGTCATTCATTTTAAAGGTAGACACAAAGTGTTGGAGTAACTTAGTGTTTAAGAAGGAACTGCAGATGCTGGAAAAATCGAAAGTAGACAAAAGAATGCTGGAGAAACTCAGCGGGTGAGGCAGCATCTACGGAGAAAAGGAGTAGGCGACGTTTCGGGCCGAGACCCTTCTTCAGACTGATCCTTAAGTAACTTAGTGGGTCAGACTGCATCTCTGGAGGTAAAGAGTGGATGATTTAGTTTAGTTTCGAGATACAGCGCGGAATCAGGCCCTTCGGCCCACCGAGCCCGTACTGAGCAGTGATCCCCGCTATCGTGGATCAGCACTACCCTACACACACTAGGGACGACTTACATTTATACCAAGACGATTAACCTACAAACCTGTACGTGTGAGAGGAAACTGAAGATCTCGGAGAAAACCCACGCGGTCACGGAGAGAACCTACAAACTCCGTACAGACAGCACCCTTAGTCAGGATCGAACCCGGGTCTCCGTCGCGGCAACTCTACCGCTGCGCCACTGTGCCGCCCTAAAATAGTTGGGGTCAGGACCCTTCTTCAGGGTCCCGACCCAAAACGTCATCCACCCTTTTTCTCCAGAGACGCTGCCTGACCCGCTGAGTTACTCCAGCACTTTGTGTCCATCACTGACATCAACCAGCATCTGCAGTTCCCGTGTTTTTGCATTCAGTCATTTTAAGGTTGACTTTAGCGGCTAACAAAGTCCATAGACTGGACGGTGAGGAAAAGGAAGATTGATTGTGGGAATGAATCAATTAAGAGAGACAAATGGCCATTGTTGCAATCTCTAGTTTAGCCAAGAGTCCCTAATGCCCAGTAGAATTATCCAATTAATGAGGAAAAGTTATAATCTAGTGAGCAAGGCAGACAAAAAACTTTGTAAAGGAGCTTTATTTTAACCACAGTGTATTAATTTTTGGCATTCCCTGAATACTTTATCCCCCCTTGGTTTTCCCAGATGTACTGTTTAGATGTTGAAGAAAGAGACTGTTTTCACTGAATTACAGAGGGACCCCACACCGACAGTTGGGTAGAAATCCAGGAATGTATTTGTGGTGTTTGCATAAGGATTAACAACTTCAATTTATTGGAAAGACATTTACGATAATGGCTCACTAAGCCCCCTGACGTCATGTATAAATAAAACTTGTTGCCCTTAGCTTTACTCTACTTTAGCCTATACTTGAGAGATACAACGTGGAAACAGGCCCTTCGGCCCACCGAGTCTGCACCAACCAGCGATCACCCCATACACTAAACCACTATTCTACACACTAGGGATAATTTACAATTTCTACCAAAGTCAATTAACCGCCAAACCTGTACGTCTATGGAGTGTGGGAGGAAACCGGAGCAGTAAATACCGCTGTGCCATGGTGCTGATCTGTGCAGCTGTGAATCCTCTACAATCAAGGCACGGTGGCACAGCGGTAGGGTTGTAACACCAGAGACCTGGGATCGATCCTGACTACGGGTGCTGTCTGTACGGAGTTTGTAAAATCTCCCTGTGACCGCGTGGGTTTTCTTCGGGTGCTCCGGTTTCCTCCCACACTCCAAAGACGTACAGGCTTGTAGGTTAATTGGCTTGGTGTAATGGTAAAGTGTCCCTCATGTGTGTAGAATAGCGTTAGTACGCGGGGATCACTGGTCAGTGCTGACTCGGCGTTCCGACGGGCCTGTTTCCGTGCTGTATCTCTAACTTAAATTAAACTTTAGAAATACAACGCAGACAGGCCCCTCCCCACCACTGAGTCTGCGCCGACCGGGGATCCCTGTACACTAATACTATCCTACACACACTATTTTCCGAAGCTAATTAATTCACAAGCCTGCACGTCTTTCGAGTGTGGGCAGAAAGCTCAGTTACTCTGTATAAATAAAACTTGTTGCCCTTAGCTTTACTCTACTTTAGTCTATACTTGAGAGATACAACGTGGAAACAGGCACTTCAGCCCACCGAGTCTGCACCAACCAGCGACCAGAGCAACAAAAGCTCAGTTACTCTGTGGGAGTAACTCAGCGGGACAGGCAGCATCTCTGGAGAGAAGGAATGGGTGACGTTTCGGGTCGAGACCCTTCTTCGGACTCATTGAGCCATGCCCAATTTGTATGGGGCTTGACGGAGGATAATGCAGACTTGATGTTTTGCCTGGGTGCGAAGTCTCAGCTTGTACCAAACCTGATTTGTCACCAGTCCTTAGCTCGCTGGGAACCTTGCAGTGTGTGTGTGTGTGTGTTCTTTCCCTTCAGAGCACAGCCCTGGAATTAGTGCAGGAGTAACCTACATAAGTGACTGGTGGCTGGGGCAGATTCTGACAGCATACGTCTGTTTCTGTGTTGTATACCTCTGGTCAGCACAATTACCGTTTGCTAAAGACAATGAGTTCAAGTTCAAGTGAGTTTATTGTCATGTGTCCCTGTATAGGACAATGACATTCTTGCTTTGCTTAAGCACACAGAAAATAGAAGGCATTTACTACAAAACAGATAAATGTGTCCATATACCATGATATAAATATATACACACATGAATAAATAAACTGATAGTGCAAATAACAGAAAGTGGTTGGTAATAATCAGAGTTTTGTCCGAGCCAGGTTTAATAGCCTGATGGCTGAGGGGAAGTAACTATTCCTGAACCTTTCCAAAATGACACATGCGATCAGCTATGTACCTCTGCACAACTTAACAGTGGCGTAGCAGAAAAGTTACTGCCTCACAGCGCCAGAGACCCAGTTCACGGGTTTGATCCTAACTACGGGTGATGTCTACATGGAGTTTGTACGTTTTCCCCATGACCTGCGTGGGATTTCTCAGAGACCTTCAGTTGTGTTCGCAGGCGGGGGCTGTGAGCACGACAGGCGTGCCCTCCCCTACACCCCACACCCCCCCCCCCCCTCCCCCATACAACCCCTCCCACCAGCCCCCGACAGGCCCCATCTGAAGCCGTCCCCCTCCCCTGGCTGCAGGACACTCCCCGCCTGATGCCGTCCCCGTCCCCCGGCTACAAAATGCTCCCGCCGTTGCATTGGGGGAACAGGTGAGTGTTGGAATATTGCATTGGGGAATGGGTTGCGTTATGTCCCACTTAGTCTAGTCTCTAAACTAAAACTAAAAAAAAAACTAATGGTATCTTGCCCTATTCATCCAACCAGGTCTGCTATCAGTAAAGTATTGACTTACAGAGGTGCATCGTGCTGAGATAAACATACCTAGAACAAAGTGAAGCTTGCACCTTTCCTTTCTATACAAGATATTGTATTTGATTTTTGAGTAACACAGGAAGCACACAATAAATCATGGTGTGTGATGAATAGAGCAAACATTTTACAATTTTACACACTGAGTTACCAGCTGCATACTTCCAGCATCCAGTGGGGTCTTTGTATGAAGGCCCAGATTCTATATCTTTGGGTTGGCATTTGTTGGCATTTGTACAGCCCACCTCTTTGTTAAAGCTTTGATGGCCACACTTGGTGGGTTACAGATCAACTGGAAGACCATAGATTTTTGCATGTGGACAGCTCTGACTAAGCAACTGTCTTTACTTTAGACTTTAGACATACAGTGTGGAAACAGGCCCTTCGGCCACCGAGTCCGGCCAACACTAGTACTATCCTACACACTAGGAACAATTTAACAATTTTTTACCAAAGCCAATTAACCGACAAACCTCTACATCTTTGGAGTGTGGGAGGAAACCGTAACAGTGTTCCTGATATTGCTTCCTCTGCATCATAGTTAAGGTTGCCCAATAATATTTGATAAGCCCAGAAGAGTGAAGACAAAAGAGATAGCAGATGACTCTTATCCAGAGAAATGCAAGCATTGTTATATGATTCACACTTAAATGTAGAGGCCGTGATTAAGATGTTTATAAATCTGAACAAATATTTCATTGCAGTTGATAGAAATTTTAAAAAACTTTCCAAGCTGTTTGTTGCAGTGAGATAATACATTGGAAGAAGACAAAGTAGATATAGTGTCAGGCACTAACTGGTCAGGTAAGGTCGGGGGCAGTTCCCCCCCGCCACAGGTACCATGTAATCCCGCGCTACCTGCTCCATGGTCGGATAGTCGGCAACTAAACCGTCTCCCCCACCTGGTTTGCCAGGTGAGGAGGGGGCTGTGGACCCCCAGCAGGACCAAAAACAAGACCCGTCAAAGGGCGGATGAGCTTCTAGTGAGCCAACGACCATCCACACTTCAGTCGAAGTTGCGATCACTGTCGTACATAGCATTGTAAGGAATGACGATAAAGCACACACACCAGAATCCTATACTTCCAGCAGCGGAAGTCCACAGGAACTGGAGGACAGAGATGTGTGATGCGTCCGTCATCGTTCCCGTCGTAAGCCGGCACCACTGCGCCGCTAATATTTTCAACTATGAAGAATGAATGACTAACTGGTAGGGTATTCAGAAATGTAAAGAAATAGAGGGGCATTGGAGTGCATGCCATAGATGCCTGAAAATAGCAGCCCAACTTTATTGGTTGAGTAGAATACAAGAATAGGGAGGTCTTGCTAGAAATGTGCAAAAACTGCGACTGTTTCAAGTTGCCACATTATGAGAAGGAAAGGTTTCACAGGATATCCACGAAGATTTAACAGATTTGGATTGGTGATTACTGGTTAGCCACAGTAGCCTACTTTCGACAAAGGAGGTTGGCAAAAAGTGAATGTGAAATGCCAATAAATAGAGAACATGGACATAAGACGCTGGTTCCCGACCTCTGGTTACGACACCAATTTGGGTAGCAAAAGATTCAAATCTGGTGGTCAAAATTTTATTTTAAACTAGACCAAGTGGTACCCATTGGGTCCCTAGTCTCCAAATGCAACCCGTTCCCCCAACGCACTATTCGACCACTCACCCATAGCCCCCACGGGAGGCCTGGTCCCCCAACGCAACCCGTTCCCCAACGCTATATTCTACTCACCTCCCTCTTTTTAAACTTTTAAATAAATCCAATTGCACTTGCTAGTTGGACCCATTGGGTCCCTGTCACACTGGAAGCCTGGTCACCCAACACAACCCGTTCTCCCAACGCAATATTCCACCACTCACCCATAGCCCCCAACTGCGCAGGAGTGGCTCATTTCCCCACATTCACCCTCCCTCTTTTTAAACTTAAAAACAAAATCCAATTGCACTTGCTGCCACTTGCTGCCAGGACTCAGTGTCCTGGGATTTGCAACATTGTAGCGAGCAGGGCTACAATCCCGTTGTGATGTCATAGCTGTAACTGCCACTGCAACTTCAAGTCATTTTTTTCAAAGTGGGGCTTCGTAAAGTTGAAAATGTGAATAACGATTTGTGAGTAAGGTGGTCCAAAATTTGTAGCGCTATCGTGTACCATTTTGGCATAGTTCACGACATGAATCACAGACAGACACACTCACAAGCAAACAAGATGAGAGTTTTAGTAATATATAGATAATGAAAATATCTGGGGAAATTTAATGGAAGATTCTGGTGAAAATTATTGAAACGTTTGCCGTGCAGAGTTCGAGCTGATGTACAAGATTCAGCATGTTTACAAGAATGACTCCAGAAATGAGTGGGTTAGCAAATGATAAGCGTTTGACAGCACTGGGCCTGTACTCACTGGAGTTTAAAAGGTTGATGGGGACCTCATGAAAGGCCAGTTTCCATGCTTCAAATTTAGTTTACTTTAGCGATACAGCATGGAAACAGGCCCTTTAGACAATCGCGTCCAAGCTGACCTTCCAGCATCTGCAGTTCCTTCTTGAACACAGATGATAGAGTTGTTGCCTCACAGTGTCAGTGTCCTTGGTTCAATCCTGACCTTGAGAACTGTCCGTGTGCTGTTTACATGTTCACCCAGTGACCTCTTTGGTTTCCCCTCCACGTGCCAAAGACGTGTGGGCTTGTTGGTTAGTCGGCTTCTATAAATTGCCCCGAGTGTACGGGGAGTTCATACGAAAGTGAGATAAGAAAGAACTAGAATGAACGGGTGATGGAAGGTCAGCTTGGACGCGATTGTCTAAAGGGCCTGTTTCCATGCTGTATCGCTAAAGTAAACTAAATTTGAAGCATGGAAACTGGCCTTTCAGCCCACTCTGTCCGTGCTAGTCATTGGTTATTATCTTATTTAGAAGCAGGTTCAAAAAACAGTTCTGTTTGTGAAGTTTTGATTGGCATAAACAAGTATCAAGTCACTCAAAATTATACCTCATTAAAAATGTACAGTGGCGCAGCGGTAGAGTTGCAGCCTTACAGCGCCAACGACCAGGGTTGGATCCTGACTAAGGGTATAAAGTTTGCACGTTCTTCATGTGACAGTGTGGGTTTACCCCGGGTGCTCCGGCTTCCTCCCACATTCCAAAGACATGCACAAGTTTGTAGGTTAATTGGCTTCTGTCAACTGTCCCTTGTCTGTAGTATAGAACCATTGCACTGGATCACTGGTCGGTGCAGACTTGGCGGGCTGAAGGACCGGTGGAGATAAATACACACTGTCTCTGGAAACTAAACTAAACAATGCTAAATTTAAAAAATAGAACATGATAGAAATGCTCAGTGCCAATGGAGATAAAGATTAAGTTAATATTTCAGGTCAATGACTATATGTCGGAACTCCAGATTTAGAACAATTTTATTTTGTATAAACAAATTGCTAACTGGTGATAAACATAAATATTCCTTCATTCTATATCCTTTGAGAAGAACATAGATCATTCTGTTGTAACTTCTCTCACAAACATCCGTTCCAAGTGCTGTACATCCAGAAATTACTTTGAAGAGCAGTGTAATGTGTTTAATATATTGTCCATGAAAAGACATCTAATATCGACTTGGAGTATATCAAAATCGTGGTCATTTGAATTGAATTCAATAGACATTAGACAATAGGTGCAGGAGTAGGCCATTCAGCCTTTCGAGCCAGCACGATAAAGATATCCTCTCATCCGTCTAAATTCCAGAGTATACAGGCCCAGCCACTCCATTCTCTCAGCAGTCCCGCCATCCCGGGAATTAACCTTGTAATTAGCAAATTAAGAACAACAAATCGAGCTAGAAAGGGTACAGAGAAGATTTATGAAGATGTTGCCAGGGTTAAAGGGTCTGAGCTATGGGTGTAGAAGTTGAGTAGGCTGGGACTCTATTCCTTAGAGGTGTATAAAATCATGAGAGGAATAGATCGGGTAGATGCACTGAGTCTCTTGCCCAGACTAGCAGAATCGAGGACCAGGGGACGTAGGTTTATGGTGAAGGGGAAAAGATTTAATAGGAATCTGAGGGGAAGCTTTTTCACACAAAGGGTGGTGGGTGTATGGAACAAGCTGCTGGAGGAGGTAGTTGAGGCAGGGAGTATCCCAAAATTTAAGAAACAGTTAGATAGACACAAAAAGATGGAGTAAGTCAGTGGAACAGGCAGCATCGCTGGAGAGAAGGAATAGGTGACGTTTTGGGTCACGATCCTTAAACAGTTAGACAGGTACATGGATAGGACTGGTTGGAGGGATATGGATCAAATGCGGGCAGGTGGGACTGGTGTAGCTGGGACATTGTTGGCCGGTGTGGGCATGTTGGGCCGGCGGGCCTGTTTCCACACTGTATCACTCTATCACTCTATGACTATGACTAAGTGAATTAATAAATGTATGAAAGATAATCTGATATAATCCTCATTGAGTCACAGAGTCATAGCCGCACACAGCACGGAAACAGGGCCTTCAACCCACCACGTCCATGTAGGACATTAAGTATCAAATTAATTTTCTAATGCTTGACCTATGGCCGTATATATCATGGTGTTTCAAGTTCTCAAGTAAATACATCTGGCGGGATCCTTCTTCAGATAAAGAAGGGAGGACATGGGAGGGCATCTCTTGAGGACATAGGTAGGTGATGTTTCAGTTTGGGACCCTTCTTTAGACTGAAGAAAGGTCCCACTCAGAAACGTCACCTATTCACGTTCTTCAGAGATGCTGCCTGACCCACTGAGTTAATCCAGCACTTTATGTTCTTTTTCTGCAAACCAACATCTGCAGTTCCCTGTACTTTACTTGACTACGGCATCAGGTCCTTTTGATAAATTAGCTGCTCTACAAATTTACATTAGATATAACATTTTTTTTTTGTTAGCTCAGATGAGTTGGATCTAAGAATGTTAGTTAAAGATGGCAAGGCTTACAATACAATACAATACAATTTATTGTCATTTGAGCCCCAGTGAGACTCAAACGAAATTTTGTTTCCACAGCCATACAAACAAAGACAATGTCCTACAGACATACACACAATTAAGTTCACACAAACATCCATCACAGTGAACCCACTGTGATGGAAGGCAAAGTCTTTTCTCTCCCCTGCTCTCCATGTCTCTCCCGATGTCCAAGCCCCAGGCGGGTGATGATAAGTCCCACGGCCATTTTAGGCCGCGCGGGGCGATTTACGGCCCCGCTCCCGGTCTGAAAGTACAAGGTCGGAGCCCCCGGCGGGCGCTGGAATGTCCCACGGCCATGAAGCCGTGCCGGGCGATGTATGACCCCGCTCCAGGTCGTTCCAACCCCGCGACACGGGCTGGAGAAGTCGCGTTGCGGGAGCTCCGGGAAGCGGTCTCTCTCTCCCCCCGGACCCGCGAGCTCCCGATGTCCCAGTCCACCGGACCTGCGGCTGCGGTGCTGGAGCCTCCGAGCCCCAGGAGTCGAGTCGCAGCAGCGAGTCACCACCGCTCCCCACGTTCCGAGGCTGGCCAGCCCCACGATGGTGAGTAGTCCGCAGCTCCACAGCTCCGCAGACTCCCGAGCCCCCGGGTCGTTCAGGCTGGAGGCCGCTCCACGGTGCTAGGCCCCAACGACAACGGAGACCCGACAGGGAAAAGGTCGGGTCTCCCGTACAGGGAAGAGATTTAAAACGGTTTCCCCTCCCCCCCCCCCCCCCCCCCCCCCCCCCCGCCCCCCACATATACACATTTAAAACCAAGCTTAAAAAAACACAAACACTACATTTAACTAGACAAAAATAAAAAAAAGACAGACAGGCTGTAGGAGCCGCTGCAACGAGTCGCGCCGCCACCAGGAATACGAAAGGGAATCACGTTTCCTTCCACATTCCTCATATCTGGTCAATCATATTTTCTTGAGAAAATTAGTAATCAGATAGAAATATATTCCCTCAAAAAATTTCCAGACTCAATTCCTAGTCATTTGAAGCACTTGCTTAATGTATGATACACCCAGGGGCATGTTTGATTCATTTCTCAAAGCTTGAGTCCACAGCTGTAAGTTTTCAGATAAATGCTCAAGAGAAATACATGCATTCCAGTCCACACTACAATGGCATCCGGGCGGAAGTCAGAAAGAAAGTGCGTCCTGATAATAGGTCCTGATGAAGTGCAGTTACATTTTATTATTGTTTACTAAGGGATGGGCAAATGTCTTCGTTATCTGTGGCTTACTTTGTTCAACAATGTAAAGCATGTTGGAAATTATAGGCTAGGGAAAGCCAGTTGGTTATGGGGCCTGTCCCACGCTGTCATTCTGCAGTTTAATATGATGAAAAGTAACATTAGCAAATTTGCAGATGACACAAAACTGGGTGGCAACGTGAACTGTGAGGAGGATGCTATGAGGATACAGGGTGACTTGGACAGGTTGGGGGAGTGGGCAGATGTATGGCAGAGGGAGTTTAATGTGGATAAATGGGAGGTTATCCACTTTGGTGGCAAGAACAGGAAGGCAGATTATTATCTGAATGGTGTCAGGTTAGGAAAAGGGGAAGTACAACGAGACCTGGGTACATAAGTCACTGAACATCTGTCACTGAAAGTAAGCATGATGGTACAGCAAGCAGTGAAGAAAACTAATGGCAATTTTGGCCTTCATAACAAGAGGAGTTGATTATAGGAGCAAAGAGGTCCATCTGCAGTTGTACAGGACCCTGGTGAGACCACACCTGGAGTATTGTGTGCAGTTTTGGTCTCCTAATTTGAGAAAGGACATTCTTGCTGTTGAGGGAGTGCAGCGTAGGTTCACCAGGTTATTTCCCGGGATTGCGGGACTGTCATATGTTGAAAGAATGGAGTGACTGGGCTTGTATACACTGGAATACACTGGAAGGAAGTGAGGGGATCTTACATATAAGATTATTAAGGGATTGGACACGCTAGAGGCAGGAAACATGTTCCCGATGTTGGGGAAGTCCAGAACCAGGGTCCACGGTTTAAGAATAAGATGCTTTCAAGAGAGAGTTAGATAGCAGAGTCAAGGGATATGGGGAGAAGGCAGGAACGGGGTGCTGATTGTGGATGATCAGCCATGATCACAGTGAATGGCGGTGCTGGCTCAAAGGGCCGAATGGCCTACTCGTGGCACCTATTGTCTATTGGCCGGCACGGTGGTGCAGCATTAGAGCTGCTGCCTTACAGTGCCGGAGACCCGGGTTCAATCCTGAATACAATTGCTCTCTGTATGGAATTTGTCTGTTCTCCTCTGTGACCTGCGTGGGTTTTCCCCGGGAGCTCCGGTTTCCTCCCACGCTCCAAAGACGTACAGGTTTGTAGGTTAATTGGTTTTGTAAAATTGTGAAATAGTCCTTAGTGTGTGTAGATAGTCTTCGTGTGTGCTAATGTGCGAGGACTCCGTGGGACGAAGAAGGGGCCTGTTTCTGCGCTGTATCTCTAAACTAAAAACAAGACTAAACCCCTTACTACCCCGCCCTCAACAGTCATTCACATTGCATCCAGCGGTGCTCTGATTAAACGGAAATGCATGTATTTACTCTATTTATTTACTTGCTTACTCACATGCCTGACTAAGTGTACGGCTCACAATTAACAAAATGTACGAAATTACGAATCTCGCTAAGTGCATAGACAATGAATGTGTCACTAAGATTTTGATTTACTTGCTGCTTAATACGTCACAGGAGGAGGCAATGTTGTATTTGACTTCCCTATTAGACATGAGAGAATAATTTGTATTGCAAGATGATTAAACTTCCTGAGTCATCTTTCTAAATATTTTCATCAAATGTCTTAAACCCAGTTAGCAGAAAGACTATGCATGATTACAATGGAGCTGTCCACAGTGTACAGATACATGATAAAGGGAAATAAAGGGAATCATGTTTAGTACAAGATAAAGACCAGTAAAGTCTGATTAAATATAGCCCGAGGGCCTCTAAAGAAGCAGATGGTAGCTCGGAGGGATGGCACAGACATGGTAGGCCAAAGGGCCTCTTTCCATGCTCGATGTCTAAATAGGCCTAAGTGGTATAGAATAAGCAAAGTAGGTACATAAAGATAAGGTCTGTTTGGCTATTTGCAGTTTCATTTATTAAAGCACAATCATTCATTCAAAAATACACAAAAAATTAGTGTTCATAAGTGATAGGAGCAGAATTAGGCCATTCGGTCCATCAAGTCTACTCCACCATTTAATCATGGCTGATTTATCTTTCCCTCTCAACCCCATTCTCCTGCCTTCTCCCCATAACCTCTGACACCCATACTGATCTAGAATCTATCTATCTCTGCTGTAAAAATAACTACAGACTTGGCCTCCACAGCTTTCTGTGGCAATGAATTCCACAGATTCACCATCCTCTGAATAAAGAAATTCTTCCTCATTTCCTTCCAACAGGAAAGTCCCTTAATTCTGAATCTATGACCTCTGGTCCTAGACTCTCCCACTAGTGGAAACATTCTCTCCACATCCACTCTATCCAGGCCTGTGGAAAATGTGGAAAAATAGTTTGCATTGAGACCATGACTGCAATATCTCCTCATCCAGAACAGTAACCGCAGTTTAGAAGCAATTCAATGGATATCAAGCGCTTTGATATTATGTGTAAGAAGGAACTGCAGATGCTGGTTTAAACCGAAGATAGACACAAAAAGCTGGAGTAACTCAGCGGGACAGGCAGCATCTCTGGAGAGAAGGAATGGGTGACGTTTCGGGTCGGGACCCTTCTTCAGACTGATATTATTCTAGGTTATAACAGAAGCATTGGATCTGAAATCAGCCCCATTCATTAATATCAAACATTTCAGCTGTTGTTGGAATGGTCTCATCCACCGGGTCAACACTAGGTGGATGAGACAGTAACTCTAAGACTTTTGCCTCCATCACAGTGAGGAGGTGTTTGGTGAACTCACTGTGGTGGATGTTAATTTGTGTTTATTGTGTTTTGTTATTATTACATGTATGGCTGCAGGCAACAACATTTCGTTCAGACCGAAAGGTCTGAATGACAAATAAAGGATTCAACACGGTGATGCTCCTCACTGTGGTAGACAAAAATGCTGGAGAAACTCAGCGGGTGAGGCAGCATCTATGGAGTGAAGGAAATAGGCAACGTTTCGGGTCGAGACCCTTCTTCAGTCAACTTCCATCTGAAATTATTCATGGCATTTATTTGCTGACAAGAGAATGCTATTTTAACCCAACCACATTTCACCTAAAATAGAGAACTGTTGTACAGTCATGGAATTATTGAATCATAGACCACAGAAACAGGCCCTTCAGCCCACCACGTTTCTGCCGACCATCTGTTCTAACCCCATTTAATAGCAATTGGTCGACAGCCTTCTGTGCTCTACTGTGGCTTTCCTATACATGTACTCAGTCGTTGCACTCCGGTATCATACAGAATCTTTCTGGACAGCAAGTAACTATTTTTTCGAGGCCTGAGGCGGGGATTTATCTTTTGTTTGTAATTGCTGGCTTTCCTGGGTTCTGGGTGCTGGTCCTGACCTTTGACCAGCTGGCCTTTAAATGACTCCCATATGTCCGATGCAGAATTCCCAATAACAATATGGTGTGTATCAGTCTGAAGAAGGGTTTCGGCCCGAAACGTCGCCTATTTCCTTCGCTCCATAGATGCTGCTGCACCCGCTGAGTTTCTCCAGCTTTTTTGTGTACCTTCGATTTTCCAGCATCTGCAGTTCCTTCTTAAACAATATGGTGTGCTTGCTTTCATAAGAGGCAGGAGGTCATGACGCAACTTTATACGACTTTGGCTACGCCACATTTTGGAGTATTGTGTGCAGTTCTGGTCACCGCATTGTAGGAAGAATGTGCATGCTTTGAAAAGGGAGCAGGGAAAAGTAGAGGTTTAATAGAATGATGCCTGGAGCACATAGCGTCAAAGAATGATATATCGTTGAAACAGGCCCTTCAGCCTAACTTGCCCACACCGGCCCACATGACCCAGCTACACTGGTCCCATCTGCCCGCGTTTGGTCCACAGCCCTCCAAACCTGTCCTAGCCACACTAGGACAGGTTTGCTGTTATTTAAATGTTGGGATAGTCCCAGCCTCAACTACGTCCTCTGGCAGCTCGTTCCATACACCCACCACCCTTGTGTGAAAAGGTTTCCCCTCAGATTCCTGTTGAATCTTTTCCCCTTCACCTTAAACCTTTGTCACTGGAGTAGAAGGTATTAGCTATAAGGAGATGTTTAAGAAAGAACTGCAGATGCTGAAAAATCGAAGGTAGACAAAAAATGCTGGAGAAACTGCAGCGGATGAGGCAGCATCTATGGGGAGATGGAATAGGCGACGTTTTGGGTCGAGACCCGTCTTCATTTGATTGACTGTGAAAAAAAAAGTTGATGACTGTACTCTGATAGTGGAGTGATGCCGGAAGGCTGGCTTCTCAATGTATTTCACTCCCTGATGTTCCATCCAGTGCACCTGGCAAACAAACGCTCTTTTCTCTTCACCCTACACACTGAAAGGCCATGAGAATCAGAGTAATGGAATGTGAGAGAGCTGTAGCAAGGGGATTTTGCCACCCTTGTCTTGCCATTGTATCTGGGAATTGCGCATCCTAAACACTGGGTGGCGCCGTGGCGCAGCGGTAGAGTTGCTGCCTCACAGCGCCAGAGACCCGGGTTCAATCCTGACCACCAACGCTGTCTAATACGGAGTTTGCACGCTCTCCCCGTGACCATGTAGGTTGTCCCCACGTGCTCTGGTTTCCTCCCACATTGAATTGAATTGAATTGAATTGAATACCTTTATTGTCATTCAGACATGCAGGTTTGTAAGTTAATTGTAAGTGTGGAATTCTCTGCCTCAGAGGGCGGTGGAGGCAGGTTCTCTGGATGCTTTCAAGAGAGAGCTAGATAGGGCTCTTAAAGATAGCGGAGTCAGGGGATAAGGGGAGAAGGCAGGAACGGGGTACTGATTGGGGATGATCAGCCATGATCACATTGAATGGTGGTGCTGGCTCGAAGGGCCAAATGGCCTACTCCTGCACCTATTGTCTATTGTCTATTAATTGACTTCTGTAAATTATCCCTAGTGTAGGTTTGTTGGTCGGGCGTGGACTTGGTGGGCCAAAGAGCCTGTTTCCACGCTGTATCTCTAAACTAAACTAAACTAATCTTTTAAAATAAATTTTATTCACAGGCAAATTATATATTCAGAGCTCACAACCACCAAGTAATGTTTTGTTTCCACACAGGGCTCATAGTTTGTCTTTGTCAAAGACCATGAACAAATATTAAAGTTAATCACAAATTATCGCAATGTTTTCCACATTTGGCACTCTTTCAAAAGAAAATCCCAACATCACACAGCGGTGAGTGGTGATGATACAGCCTGGTATTGGAAGAGTTACAGAGCTTCATACCGACAGTAAGATTATTGCCATGCATAGTTGAAATTCCAACTGCATTGAATCACTCCAGATAAGAGGTGGGATTTTGGCTCAAATCCCTGTACTAATGGAACCAATTTACCTCCAGAATGAGAGATAGATTGTGTTTTATCTGTGTTTTTAAAAAGTAATTTTCAACATTGAATGACAACAGAATGGGATCTAAAGATGAGGTTAAGCAGTTTTAAAACTCTGCCATATTCTAGTGGGAGACACAATGACCCTCCTTGGAAAATTTGACTAGTGGAGTGGTAGACAGTGAAGAAAGTTGTCTAAGGTTACAGCAGGATGTAGATCGAGTATAAAGGTGGCCAAAGGAATGGCATTTAACTCAAACAAGTGCAAAGTGATTCATTTACGGAAATCAAACTACGGAAGGACATGAGAACATAAGATCATAAAACATAGAAACCGAATTAGGCCATTTGGCCCATTGAGTCTGCTCCGCCATTCGATCATGGCTGATCTATTTTTTCCCTCTCAACCACATTCACCTGTCTGCTCCGGGTAACCTTTGACACCCTAACTACTCAAGAGCCCATCAATTTCCAAATAGCCAAAGACTTGGCCTCCGCAGCAGTCTGTGATGGTGGGTTCCACTGATTCACCACCACACAGTGAATGACAGTGCTCAGTGGTAGAGAACAGAGAACAAATGGTACAGATACATAGTTCCCTGAAAGTGGCAGCACAGGTAGACAAAGGGTTAGCAAAGGTGTCCAGAGTCACAGTATTAAGCACAAGAGTTGGGGCGTCATGTTACAGCTACACAAGAATGTGGTGAGACCAACCATGCAGGTCTGGTCGACATACCACAGGCCGTGGCTAAACTTGAAAGAGTGCAGGAAGATTCACAAGTATGTTGCTGTGACTGAAGAGCTTGAGCTATAAAATGAGAATGAGGGTCGACCTGACAGAGGTTTATAAAATCATGACGGGTATACACTACATCATGTTATGTTACAACTGTACAAGGCGGCCACAGTTGAAGAATAAGGGGTAAGCCATTTAGAACGGAGACGAGGAAACACTTCTTCGCACAGAGAGTTGTGAGTCAGTGGAATTCTCTGCCTCAGAGGGGGGTGGATGCCGGTTCTCTGGACGAGTACGGCTGTTAAAAATAGCGGAGTCAGGGGATATGGGGAGAAGGCAGAAACGGGGTACTGATTGGGGATGATCAGCCATAATGGCTGATGGCTGCCGTGAAGGGAGAGTGGACGCTGGCACGAATTGGTTGCCGCTGCTCTCTCTTCACACTGTGTTTTTGATTTTCTGTTTTTGGATTGAATTCTGTTTTTAATTTGTGTCATTGTGATGTCTTTAATTGCTTGTTTTACTCCGATTATATGTTTTTATTCCGATTACTATGTAAGGTGTCCTTGAGATTTTGTATGAAAGGCGCCCATTAAATATAAAATTTATTATTATTATTATTATAATCAGCTGGCTCGAAGGGCCGAATAGCCTACTCCTGCACCTATTTAGGGACGACAGATGGCACAATGGGCTAAGTGTTCGGCTGGCGACTGGAAGGTAGCCGGTTCGAATCCCGCTTGGAGTGCATACTGTCGTTGTGTCCTTGGGCAAGACACTTCACCCACCTTTGCCTGTGTGTGAATGTGTGTGAGTGATTGGTGGTGGTCGGAGGGGCCGTAGGCGCAGAATGGCAGGCACGCTTCCGTCAGTCTGCCCCAGGGCAGCTGTGGCTACAGAAGTAGCTTACCACCACCGAGTGTGACTGAGGAGTGAATGAATAATGCGATGTAAAGCGCCTTGAGTATTAGAAAGGCGCTATATAAATCCCATCCATTATTATTATTATTATTGTCTATTGTCTATTGTCTATTGTCTAAGGCACTGGTGATGCACTGTAGAAAGTATCCTGATTGGTTGCATCATGGCCTGGTATGGCATTTCCAATGTTAAGGCTGCAAATAATAATGGAGGCAGCATGGTCCATCATGGGTACAACCCTCTCAACCATCAAAGATATCTATAAGAGGTGTACCTCAATGAAGATGTCATATATCATTAAGGATCTCCATTATACAGGTAAGACTTCTTTCTCACTGTGATCGTCAGGCTGGAGGTACACAGTCCCACGTCACCATGTTCAGGAATCACTATTCTCGTAAAACTACAGTTTCAATCTCACCTCAGCAATGGAAGACTATGAAACCCCTCTTGCACTACCACAAACTTGTTCTTTTTTAATCATAATCATAATCATAATTTATTAGCCAAGTATGTTTTGCAACATACGAGGAATTTGGTTTGCCATACAGTCATAGCAAAAAAGCAACAAGACACACAACTATATAAAAAATTGACATAAACATCCACCACAGCAACTTCCCCACTGTGATGGAAGGCAATAAAGTCTTGTCTTCTTTCCTCCTTTCCTTGGGGAGTCGAACCATCCTCAGTCGGGGCGATTGAAGCTCCCACGTCGGGAGATCCTGAAGTGGGTCTCTAACCAGCGACCACGAGTTCCACTTTGGGAGAAGGCAGGAACGGGGTGCTGATTGTGGATGATCAGCCATGATCACATTGAATGGCGGTGCTGGCTCGAAGGGCCGAATGGCCTGGTCCTGCACCTATTGTCTATTGTCAATTGTCTATCTCATTCTCAGTTCCCTGCAGCATCTTCTTGGTAACCTCCTGGTAATTGATAGAAGATAGGCAAAAATAGAGATACAGCAAGAAAACAGTCCCTTCAGCCCACTGAGTCCATGTTGAACATCAACCACCCATTAACACTATTCCTACACTAATCTAAACTAATTTATTCTCTTCACATTGGCATAAATTGCTAGCATATCTACCAGAGATTAATAGGGTAAAACAAGGAATGAATGTAATCATTTTCCGAGTTGATCTCTGTTGTAAAATATTTTTAATATTTTATGTCGGTGATGACATATTTCAGAAATATTCCAACATCTGCAGTAACTCACGCTGACGTAATGTGGAAAATTGGATTGAAGCAATTACAGGGTTGAAGCAAGAAAAACAAACTGCTGGAGGAACTCAGCAGGCCAGACAGCATCTGTGGAGGGAAGTGGGCAGACTTGGTTTTGGGGTCAGGACCCTTCTTCAGACTGATGGTGTAGAAGGCACAAAGCTGGGGGGGGGGGAGGGAGAGGGAGAGGGAGAGGGAGAGGGAGAGGGAGAGGGAGAGGGAGAGGGAGAGGGAGAGGGAGAGGGAGAGGGAGAGGGAGAGGGAGAGGGCGAGGAGAGGGAGAGGGAGAGGGATGAGGGAGAGGGAGAGGGAGAGGGAGGCGCTTTCTCTTTCTCTCTCCGTTTCGTTCCCGTGTTCTCTTATCTTTTCTCTTCCGTCTCTTCTGCGTTTTTGCTTTCTGTGTTTCTTCTTGTTTTGCGTTGTGTCCCCTTATCTGACAATATTAAGTGGATTCAGGAGGACTACATAGTTTTACACTGACAGGGAGATACTGTAAGTGACATGCCCAGTTGAAACTCCACCAGCCCTGAAATCCTCCTGATAAGAGAATAAGTAAAATCATTCCGTCTCAGATTAAACATTGTAATTTCCCTAATTACAGTGGCAGTGATTCTGGACACGTCTGATCCTGATCACATCTGGCACCCGGTATCGCTGGATCTTTTAAAAAAATCAAGTGTTCTGAAATGATCTTGAAACTTATGTGTGCAGCGAATGATTGCATAGCTTTAAACATTTTATTTATGAAGCTGTACATTGGGAGTATCAGGTTTGCTGCAGCCAACTTCCACATTTGGCCACATGTGCTGGCCATCGTGCCAAAACTAACTTAATGAGAAAATTAACAAGTCCAGAGGGACCTTCTTAAAGCAGGCAGATTGTGCTTCGAGATGGTGTCAAGCCATGGTCCAGATAACATTTAAAGAAGTGGATTGCTGGGATGATGCAGGAAATATTGTCTTAACTTCAAGGCTTGACAAGGTGTGGCATTGAGGAACGCAGTTATTAGGAGTCAGGGAGAATCCTTTCTTCTGGCTGGTGATAATGGCTGTGATTGTTGGGGTTCAATCATCTCTGCCCCAGATATTGTGATATATGTGATATCAGGATATCCACCAACCTGGCTTCATCCACAGGTAGGAGGTGGAGAGAGTCACCAACTTCAACTTCCTGGACATGCATTTCTCCGAAGATCTGTCCTGGGCCCATCACATTGAGAGGGTTTAGAGGGATATGTGGCAAACACAGGCAAGTGGGACTAATGTAGGTGTGAAGGAAGGAACTGCAGATGCTAGTTTAAACCGAAGATAGACACAAAAAGCTGGAGTAACTCAGCGGGACAAGCAGCACCTCTGGAGAGAAGGAATGGGTGATGTTTCGGGTCAAACCCCTTCTTCAGACTAATCATATTGAATAGCCGAAGGGCCGAATGGCCTACTCCTGCACCTATTTTCAATAATTTTATATTGGATGGCACAGTGGCACAACTGATAGAGCTGCTGCCTCACAGTGCCAGAGACACAGGGTTCAATCCTGACATTGGGTGCTGTCAGAGTGGATATTGCATGTTCCCCCTGTGACAGCGTGGGGTTCATCCGGATGATCCGGTTTTCGCCCACATCACAAGGACGTGCAGATTGTAGGTCAATTTGCCTCTAATAATTGTCCCTAATGTGTAGGGAGTGAATTATCCCTACATTGGGACAATTGAGAACTACTGTGAACGGATGATCAATGGACTCGGTGGACCTCAGGGCCTGTTTCTACGTTGCATCTCTAAATTAACATGCTGGCATGGTCAGAGCATGGTTACGTACCTTTAGCAAGGAGATGAGGAGGAATTTCTTTAGTCAGAGGAATTCTTCAGTTAGTAGAATTCATTGCCACAGGTGGCTGTGGAGGCCAAGTCAATGGATATTTTTGAGGCGGAGATTGACAGATTCTTGATTCGTACGGGTGTCAGGGGTTAAGGGGCAAAGGCAGGAGAATGGAATTGAGAAGGAAGGATAGATCAGCCATGATTGAATGGGGGAGTAGACTTGATGGGCCGAATGGCCTTATTCTGCTCCTAGAACATATAGCGTGAACTTTCTGCTTATTAACAGCACTTTTCTCCTCTGTTGCCCTTGACTCTTTGCATATTGAGTTAGAGTTTATCCTCAAAAGCTGTGAACTTTGCATTAGGTGTAGTGGGTCAGATCAATGCTACAACTAGAGGCAGAGAGGCTGCTAGTGTAGAATGGCTAGTGATAGCACCTTGATGAAGATTTCGTACTCTAAGCAAATCAGTTCCATCAGAACAAACATAATATAAATTAAAGAATGGGTTAAAGTTAAATGAAAATCAAAACCCTGCAGTTGCAGAAATCTTAAACAAGAAACAGGAAGTGTTTCATCAGGCAAAGACTATATCTATGAAAGGAGTTAATGTTACAGGCAAAAAACTCTGTCAGAAGTGGGAAAGAGAATAAAGGAGGTTAGTGTCCAACATTTTTTATTTCTGTTATGCATTCATATTTCTGTGTAGCCTATCATTTATAAAGGATGTATTAAAAAAAAGCCCAATTGTACAAAAGATTCTGTTACACTTTTTTAATTGTGGATTCCAAAGCCACCTTAGCTCAATACTGACATCTAGTGGTTACAATAAGTGTGGCACAATTTAAGCACAAAAAGAAAAAGAAACTCCAGTCACATGAAGACAATGTCTCCAGGTTTATTGTGTAGGAAGGAACTGCAGATGCTGGTTTAAACCGGAGATAGACACAAAAAGCTGGAGTAACTCAGCGGGACAGGCAGCATCTCTGGAGAGAAGGAATGGGTGACGTTTCGGGTCTGAAGAAGGGTCTCAACCTGAAATGTCACCCATTCCTTCTCTCCAGAGATGCTGCCTGTCCCGCTGAGTTACTCCGGCTTTTTGTGTCTATCTTTACTTTGGTTTATTTCCTGAATTGTTAAAATCATAAATCTGTTGGTCGGTTATCTACTATCATTCTCAGGCAGAATGAAAATGAAAGGATGTACCCTCAGAATAAAAGGACGTACCTTTAGAAAGGAGATGAGGAGGAATTTATTTAGTCAGAGGGTGGTGAAACTGAGGCATTCATTGCCACAGACGGCTGTGGAGGCCAAGTCATTGGGTGTTTTTAAGGCGGAGATTGCAGACTCTTGATTAGTACGGGTGTCAGGGGATATGGGGAACAGGTAGTAGCATAGAGTTGAGAGAGAAAGATACATCAGCCATGATTGAATAGCAGAGTAGACTCAATGGGACGAATGGTCTAGTTCTGTTCCTATCACTCATGAACTTATTCTCCCTGGATGTTATTTACCGGCATTTACCAGCACTTGAGAATTAAGGGACAGAAGTTTAGGGGTAACATGAGGGGGAACTTCTTTACTCAGAGAGTGGTAGCTGTGTGGAATCAGCTTCCAGTGATAGTGGTGGAGGCAGGTTCGATTTTATCATTTAAAAATAAATTGGACAGGTATATGGACGGGAAAGGAATGGAGGGTTATGGTCTGATTGCAGGTAAATGGGACTAGGTGAAAATAAGTGTTCGGCACGGACTTGAAGGGCCGAGATGGCCTGTTGCCGTGCTGTAATTGTTATATGGTTATATGGTTATATGAATGTACATAGAACATCAGCCACAGTCTCCTGACCCCACCCCTGTGTCATCTTTGTAACTTTGTAACTTTATGTGCGACCATTTGCATACCTTGGGGATACAAGCAAATAATTTCACTGTGACTTGTCACAGGTGACAATAAAGTATTCAATTCCATTCAATTGACTCAATTCAATTCACTTCAATTCAGGCCAATTCCACTAGTATTCAAGAGAGAGTTAGATTTAGCTCTTAGGGCTAACGGAATGAAGGGATATGGAGCAAAAGCAGGAATATGGTACTGATTCTGGATGATCAGCCATGATCATATTGAATGGCGGTGCTGGCTTGAAGGGCTGAAGGGCTGAAGGGCCTGCTCCTGCACCTATTTTCTATGTTTCTAATTCAATTCAATCAATCTGGCTCTTTCTGCCCATCATCTCCCCTGTTATCGTGTTTCATCTATCGCCTGCCAGAACATGTCTCATGCCTCCCTCTCATCTCTCTATACACTCTCAATCCTGATGCAGGGTCTTGACCCAAAATAACGACCTTCCCTTTGTCTCCACGGATGCTGCTCGACCCATTGAATTTCTTCAGCGGCTTTTTTTTTTTGCTCCAGTCTCCAATATCTGCAGTTCTTCTGGTGTCCCTGTTGCACATAGAACTTGCTGATTCCTGCGGCCACTGTGCACTCTGGAACAAACACCCGACAGACAGCACAAACTGATTGGGATTGGCAACCAAACGACGACACACTTATGCAGCGGTAGAGTTGCTGCCTTGCAGCGCTAGAGGCCCAGGTTCGATCCTGACTACAAGTGCTTTCTGTGCAGAGTTTGTACGTTCTCCCCGTGAGATAGAAACATAGAAAATAGGTGCAGGAGTAGGCCATTCGGCCCTTCGAGCCTACACCGCAATTCAATATGATCATGGCTGATCATCCAACTCAGTATCCTGTACCTGCCTTCTCTTCATACCCCCTGATACCTTTAGCCACAAGGGCCACATCTAACTCCCTCTTAAATATAGCCAATGAACTGGCCTCAACTACCTTCTGTAGTAGAAAATTCCACAGATTCACCACTCTCTGTGTGAAAAATGTTTTTCTCATCTCGGTCCGAAAAGATTTCCCCCTTATCCTTAAACTGTGACCCCTTGTTCTGGACCTCCCCAACATCGGGAACAATCTTCCTGCATCTAGCCTGTCCAACCCCTTAAGAATTTTGTAAGTTTCTATAAGATCCCCCCTCAATCTTCTAAATTCTAGCGAGTACAAGCCGAGTCTACCCAGTCTTTCTTCATAGGAAAGTCCTGACATCCCAGGAATCAGTCTGGTGACCCTTCTCTGTACTCCCTCTATGGCCCTTCCTCAGATTAGGATCTTCTGAGTTTTCTCCGGGTGTTCCAGTTTCCTCCCACACTCCGAAGATGTACAGGTTTGTAGGTTATTTAGCTTTAGTAAAATTGTAAATTGTCGCTGGTGTGTAGGATAGTGCAAGTGCTAGGGATCGCTGATCGGTGTGGACTCGTAGGCCAAAGGGTCTGTTTCCATGTCGTATCTCTAAAGTCTAAAGGCCATGCCTGTTGGTGTCCTCTATGGCTGGGAATGAATGGATTTGGACCCATACCATTAGATGTATCATTAGATATACCTTTAGTATAAATTTGTTCTTCAAAAAGTTGAATGTTTAGCTGAAATGTTGTCCTGCCTTCAGTAAATAAACCCTCCAAATAGTTTCTGCTCAACAGAAGCAAGACAATTATTGCTGCACTTGCTTCAGGGTTAATTTTGTATTCAAGGGTTCACTTAATTCTGTTGCCAATTGGCATGTGATACAATTCAATCACTACTAATTTCATGATGCATAGAGTCATAGAGTGATACAGTGTGGAAACAGGCCCTTCGGCCCAACTTGCCCACACCGGCCAACATGTCCCAGCTACACGAGTCCCACCTGCCCGCGTTATCCATATCCCCCCCCCCCAAAGCTGTCCTATCTCTGTACCTGTCTAACTGTTTCTTAAACACTGGGATAGTCCCAGCCTCGACTACCTCCTCTGGCAGCTCGTTTCATACACCCACCACCCTTTGTGTGAAAAGGTTACCCCTCAGATTCCTATTAAATCTTTTCCCCTTCATCTTAAACCTCTGCCCTCTGGTCCTAGATTCCCCTACTCTGGGCAAGAGACTCAGTACGTCTTGTTGACCTACAGCTGATAATGACATAAAATGAACTGTGAGAACCTGGTTGCCCAAACACTCCCTCATCTACTTTGTAGATTAGATTCTGCTTTGATGTTTCTTGCATCCAAAGGCCGATAATGCCATGTTACATTTTACGACTAAATATAACTCACTTCTCACTGTGGCGCAGCGGTAGAGTTGCTGCCTTACAGCGCTTGCAGCTCCAGAGACCCGGGTTCGATCCAGACGACGGGTGCTTGTCTGTGCGGAGTTTGTACGTTCTCCCCGTGACCTGCGTGGGTTTTCTCCGAGATCTTCAGTTTCCTCCCGCACTCCAAAGGCTTGTAGGTTTATTGGTTTGGTGTATGTGTAAATTGCCCCTAGTGTGTGTAGGATAGTGTTAATGTGCGGGGATTGCTGGTTGGTGTGGACTCGGTGGGACGAAGGGCTGCTTCCCTGCTGTTTCTCTAAACTGAGATCCAAGCCACAGGAGCTTCAACCGCCCCGACGTGGGACCTTCGATCGCCCCAATAGACAATAGGTGCAGGAGTAGGCCATTCGGCCCTTCGAGCCATTCAATGTGATCACGGCTGATCATCCCCAATCAGTACCCCGTTCCAGCCTTATCCCCATATCCGCTGACTCCGCCCCGACCTGGGGCTTCGACCGCCCCGAATGTGGGTGGTTTGACTGTCCCAGCCGCGGGAGAATAAAGAGGAAGAAGATTAGACTTTATTCCCTTCCATCACAGTGAGGAATGTGGGGAATCCACTGTGGTGGATGTTTATGTTAACTGTTATGTAGTTGTGTGTCTTGTTGCTTTGTTTTAGTATGGATGCATGGTAATTCGTGTTTCACTGTTCCTTAATTGGTACATGTGACACTAAACTGACCTTTGAACCTTTTGTTGTCCTGGCAGTGGCATTGGATTGGGTCGCAGGGATCAGCCTAACCTGGTGATGCTGTAGATGTCCTCCATCACCTCTCTGCCGCTCTGTGCTGCTACAGGCTGCGTCAAGTTGAATGGTCGGCCTCTGTGGGGACTCTGGCAACGCCTGATCCACACCACCCCGAGGCTGCTGCAAGCTTCTGGCGTCCCACTCCGCAGACACAAATTGACCCGTGAATATGCCATCCCCTCCCCTCCCGCAGCCACCACTCAACATCCGTGCCAGTGTAGAATTCACTGATCAAAGATTAATGGCTCATTGTGGGCAAGGTCATCAGGTCAAAAGTGATAGGAGTAGAATTTGGCCATTCGGCCCATCAAGTCTACTCCGCCATTCAATCATGGCTGATCTATCCCTCCTTCCTAACCCCATTCTCCTGCCTTCTCCCCATAACCTCTGACACCTGCACTAATCACGAATCTATCTATCTCTGCCTTAAATATATCCACTGACTTGGCCTCCACAGCCTTCTGTGGCAAAGAATCCCACAGATTCACATCCCTCTGACTAAAGAAATATGTCCTCATCTCCTTCCTAAAAATAAGTCCTTTAATTCTGAGGCTATGACCTCTAGTCCTAGACTCTCCCACTAGTGGAAACATCCTCTCCACATTCACTCAGTCCAAGCATTCTGTGAGTTTCAATGAGGTCTCCCCCTCATTCTTCTAAACTCCAGCGAGTACAGGCCCGGTGCCGACAAACGCTCAGCGTAGGTTAACAAACTTATACTTGTATGTGTTTCTTCTGAGTAATATTTCCGTGGATGCAGAACTAAACCTGTCAATAGTGAAGAGCAAATGTCTCGCGATAAAGCAGGTCTACCACACAGCACGTTTTAGGAGCTTTTATCTGACCAACATCTTTGACATAGCAATGGAAAGAAAGATGACCCGGACATGGATGTTTCCCCAACAACTCCGAGGCAGCCTTTTTTTGTGTCATTTCAAAGGTCAAGAGTCAAGAGTGTTTTCTTGATGTATATCCCGAAACGAAACAATGATACTCTTGCTTGTAGCAGCACAACAGGCATGTAAACATAGTACTCAGTTGGTACCATAATAAACAGCAAGTTCAATAAATTAAAAAAATATGTAATGCAAAATCAAAAACAAAGCCCAAAGACCCTCGTGCAATCAAAGTAGTTGGTAGTTCAGAGTTCAGTTGGAGTTCACATGAAGACATATAAAAGCAAACGCCTCCGTTGCCATCCTGTTAGAACGGAGAGGAATGAGAAGGAGTTTCTTCCCAGAGGCCATTAGGACTATAAACTCCTATCTCACCAGGGACTCACGTTACTGAACCACTCTACTGCTTTTTTTCCATTTTTCCTTCCGCCCACAATATTTAATATGAAAAAGAATATGTGATTCTGTTACATTCTGTTTGTAGTTTGTTTGGTTGTTTGTTTGTTTGTCTTTTTGCACAAAGTCCGCGAGCATTCCCACTTTTCATTTCACTGCACATTCGGAAGTGGCGGCGCTGGTGAACGGCTGCGGCTCGCCTGCAGTCCGTTTGTTTTTACTTTTTTGTGTTGTTTTTTTTTCGTTTTGTCTAGCTAAGTTTTTGTTTTTTTAGGTTGTGTTTATGTGTGGGGGAGGTGGGGGGTTGAAACAGGGCTTGCTGTCTCTCCCTTCGGGAGAATGCGACTTTTTTGTCGTATCCCCCTTCTCTGCCTCCGTCTGTGCTGAGGCCTAATGGCGGAGCTGGCAACCTCGAGGCTCTGGAGGCAGCCTGTCAGGGCTCGCACTGGGCTCGCTCCCGTGAGGGCGGCCCAGCTCGGGGCTGGAATGGCTCTCCCGTGAGGGGCTGTGACGCTCCCGTGAGGGCGGCCCAGCCCGAGGGTAACGGCGCTCCCGTTGGGGCGGCCCAGCTCGAGGGTAACGGCGCTCCCGTGAGGGCGGCTCAGCCCGAGGGAAACGGCGCTCCCGTCGGGGCGGCCCAGCCCGACGGAAACGGCGCTCCCATGAGGGCGGCCTGGTGCGGGGCTGAGACGCTCACGTGAGGGTGACCCGGCTCGGGGCTGGAACGGTGCTCCGGTGGCTGAGGCGGCGTTCTGGCGGCGGCGGCCTGAGTCCGGGGTTCGGCCGCGGGCCAATGGACGACGTCGTCAACAGCTGCGTCCGCTGGACTGGAGGGCGGCAGCTTCGACCACCCCGGGCCGCGGTGTTTGAACCGGCCCGTTCGCGGAGCTCGGTGAGCCGCGGGACTGATTTTACCATCGCCCGGTGGGGTATCGGCTCAGCGCAGAGGGAGAAGAGGAGGGAAGAGACTGCAGCCCTAAGATCTTTGCCGCCATCACAGTGAGGAGGTGCTTGGTGGACTCACTGTGGTGGATGTTAATTTGTGTTTACTGTCTGTTCTGTAGTTATTGTATTATTGTATGTATGACTGCAGGCACGAAATTTCGTTCAGACTGAAAGGTCTGAATGACAATAAAGGAAATTCAATTCAATCTCGTATGTGTATGTGACAAATAAACTTGACTTGGCTTGAAAAACACATGATTTGTTTTCAGACGTTTGTCTACGTGCCAGTGATGCTGCTGCAAACTAGGTTTTCATTGTACCTGTAGTTTAGCTTTAGCTCGGAGATACAGTGTGGAAACAGACTACCGTGTCCGCGCCGACCAGCGATCACCCATATACTAGTTCCGCCCTACACACTAGGAAGAATTTACAGAAGCCAATTAACCGACAAACCTGCACGTCTTTGGAATGTGGGAGGAAACCGGGGCACCTGGAGGAAACCCACGCAGGTCACAGGGAGAACGTACAAACTCCATACAGACAGCACCCGTGGTCAGGATCGAACCCGGGTCCCTGGCGCTGCAAGGCAGCAACTCTACCGCTGCGCCACTGTACCTCACCATACTTGCGCATATGACAATAAAATGGACTTGACTTGGCAGCTATGAAGATAGACACAAAATGCTGGAGGAACTCAGCGGGACAGGCAGCATCTCTGGAAGGAAGGAATGGGTGGCGATTCGGGTCAAAACCCTTCTTCGGACTTGGCAGCTATTCACTGGTGCAATGTAAATCCAGTCTGCGCTGCCACACCTCCCCTTGTAGCCCTGTTCTATCCTCGGCTTCATTTGTGCACCCATTTGTTACTTCAAGCATATAACGATCTCTGCCATAACCACAGCCACTCCACAAGGTATCTCCATACCTCGATCTCAATTACAATTTAAAGAAAAAAATAAACCGCCGTCACTTTTTAACGAACAAAGGAAGTAATACCCACCCACTTCATGTTATTAGATCCTTTCATGAATTGAAAACCTTCATTGAACTTTTATTCTGCTATTGCTCAACCGTGCATGGAACCGTTGACTCGTCATGTGCACACAGTTTCCCATATCAACAACAACCTTAGTGAGCTGCCCACTCAATGGATTTCATACCTGTTCTATAATGGGGGGGGGGGGGGCTCCTGAAACAACCCACCATGTTGGATGTGACTCAACATTTGGATGAGTTTACTCTTCACACTTCTTCCCTCTGTGTAACTCCCTCAATCTTGGAATGTTTGAGACATCTGAGTATAGACGTTGGGAGGTCAAGTTGCAGTTGTATTAGACGTTGGTAAGACCAATTTAGAGTTTTGTGTTCAGTTCTGGGCAACATGTTATGGGAAAGATGTTGCCAAGCTTGTAAGGGTAGAGAGAAGATTTACGAGGATGTAGCTAGGGCTAGAGGGTCTGGGCTACGGAGAGAGAGGTTGAGTAGGCTGGGACTCTATTTTCTGCAGGGCAGGAGGATGAGGGGTGACCTTATAGAGATGTATAAAATCTTGAGAGGAATAGATCGGGTGGATGCACAGAGTAGGTGAATCGAGGGCCAGAGGGCATAGGTTTAAGGTGAAGGGAGAAAGATTTAACAGGAATCAGAAACCTTTTCACACAAAGGGTGGTGGGTGTATGGAACAAGCTGCCAGAGAAGGTTGAGGCTGGGACTATCCCAGCATTTAAGAAACAGTTAGACAAGTACATGGATAGGACAGGTTTGGAGGGGTATGGACCAAATGCAGGCAAGTGGGTTTAGTGTAGCTTGGCCTCCACTGCCACAGAAGTTGTGGAGGCCAAATCAGTGGATATTTTTAAGGCAGAGATAAATAGATTCTTGATTAGTACAGGTGTCAGGGGTTATGGGGAGAAGGCAGGAGAATGGGGTTAGGAGGGAGAGATAGACCAGCCATGATTGAATGGCGGAGTAGACTTGATGGGCAAAATGGCCTAATTCTACTCCTATTCCTTATGACCTTATGACATGTTGGCCGGTGTGGGCAAATTGGGCCGAAGGGCCTGTTTTAACGCTGTATCATTCTGACTCTATAACTATCTTTCTTCCTCTAGGATCCCACGGATTTGCTCAACCACAAATGTAATCTCTCTGTCAATGGCAAACATGTTTCTAATTCAGCTGCTATTGAAGTATAGTTTTGATGTTTTCTTTCCAAAACTTTGTACATTTGATCAAATTAAACCTAATCTGCCCTTTACATACTTTGCAATTTCCAAGCTACTCACTTAGAATTTCATATCCTTCCAACGTTTGGTCTGTTTAGTTTAGTTTAGAGATACAGCGCGGAAACAGGCCCTTCAGCCCACCGGCGATCCCCGCACACTTACGCTATCCCACACACACACTAGGGACAATTTACAATTATACCAAGCCAATTAGCCGACAAACCAATACGTCTTTGGAGTGTGGGCGGAAACGGGATATTCTGGAGAATGGCGTAATTCCGGTATCACTTATGAGCTTATGACCACCCAGAGAAATCCCACGTGGTCACAGGGGGAACGTGCAAACCCCGTACAGGCTCCGTACAACCTCCGTATAGTCAGGATTGAACCCGGGCCTCTGGCGCTATAAGGCAACTCTACCGCTGCACAACCGTCTCACCTCAGATTTTACCTGAAACAATATCAAACCTACCACATCACTCACGTAAAGGCTTTGAACATGAAACAAGAATTACTTGGCCCATAGATGCGACCTGGACCTGCTGTGTATTGCCTCTCTGTTCAGGTTTAAATGATTTATCTGGCAGCTGTGACCATTGTCTATGACTGTCCCACTGGTGAAAGCATCTCAATATTTACAGTTCATGTCGCTTAGGATCTTTCATGTTTGCATACAGTCACCTCTCATTCTGCTAAACCCCAAGTCAAGAAGCTCCATTTGAATTTACTGGTGTTTGCAGATACTTAAGAGTTGACAAGTTCAGGTTACAAAGACTTCAGTGAACAAAGAAATGTGTATTAACCAGCATCTGCAGTTTAGTTTAGAGGTGAATTTCTCATTTCTACAACTAAATAGTTTGGTTTAGAGATACAGCATGGAAACAGGGTCTTCAGCCCATCTAGTCCATGCTGACCAACGATCACCCGGATACTAGTTCCATCTTACACACTAGGAACTATTTGCAAAATCCAATTACTTGGGTTAGTTTATTGTCAAGGTACCGTGAAAAGCTTTTGTTGCGTGCAAACCAGTCACCTGTTGAGCTTTATGTTCTGAGCTTCAAAAACTTGAATGAATGAATAAGTTTATTCATAGGGCTCCTTTTCAACAATAATCCTGGTTTTTTATTGCCTAAAGTATAACTTGTTCACATACAAGGAATTTGCCTTGGTGCTCCGCTCGCAAGTAACAACACGACATACAGTAAACCATTAAGAATAAAACATAAAATATTAAAATATTAAGAATAAAACATTATAATTTAAACATGTGAATGTGAATTAAATAAAATACCAGAGCAAAAGGAGGCTACGGACTTTTGGTTATTGAGTAGAGCTACTACTCATGGAAAAAGGCTGTTTTTATGTCTGGCTGTGGCAGCTTTGACTGTCCGGAGTCGCCTTCCAGAGGGAAGTGATTCATAGAGTTTGGGGCCAGGGTGAGAGGCGTCAGAGATGATCTTACCCACTCGCTTCCTGGCCCTTGCAGTGCACAGTTCGTCAATGGAGAGAAGTTTGCAGCCAACAACCTTCTCAGCTGATCGAACGATTCGCTACAGCCTCCGGATGTCGTGCTTGGTGGCAGAGCCGAACCAGACCATGATGGAGAAGGTGAGGACAGACTCTACCATGGCTGTATAGAATTGGACCATCATTGCCAGTGGCAGGTACACAAAAATGCTGGAGAAACTCAGCGGGTGCAGCAGCATCTATGGAGCGAAGGAGATAGGCAACGTTTCGAGCCAAAACCCTTCTTCAGACTGATAGGGGGTGGGGGGAGGCGGGGAGAAGAAAGGAAAAAGGAGGAGGAGGAGGAGCCCGAGGGCTGAGGGAGAGGTAGGAAGGGGAGGAGACAGCAAGGGTTAATGGAATTGTGAGAATTCAATGTTCATATCACCAGGATGCAGACTACCCAAGCGGAATATCAGGTGCTGTTCCTCCAATTTCCGGTGTTGCTTACTCTGGCCGTGGAGGAGGCCCAGGACAGAGAGGTCGGATACGGAATGGAAGGTGGAGTTGAAGTGCTGAGCCACCGGGAGGTCAGATTGGTTAGTGCGGACCGAGCGGAGGTGTTCGGCGAAACGATCGACAAGCCTACGCTTGGTCTCACCGATATAGATCAGCTGACATCTAGAGCAGCGGATGCAATAGATGAGGTTGGAGGAGGTTCAAGTTCAAGTTCAAGTGAGTTTATTGTCATGTGTCCCTGTATAGGACAATGAAATTCTTGCTTTGCTTCAGCACACAGAACATAGTAGGCATTTACTACAAAAACAGATAAGTGTGTCCATATACCATGATATAAATATATACACACATGAATAAATAAACTGATAAAGTGCAAATAACAGAAAATGGGTTATTAATAATCAGAGTTTTGTCCGAGCCAGGTTTAACAGCCTAATGGCTGTGGGGAAGTAGCTATTCCTGAACCTGGTTGTTGCAGTCTTCAGGCTCCTGTACCTTCTACCTGAAGGTAGCAGGGAGATGAGTGTGTGACCAGGATGGCGCAGGTGAACCTCTGTCGCACCTGGAACGACTGCTTGGGTCCTTGAATGGAGTCGAGGGGGGAGGTAAAGCGACAAGTGTAGCATCTCTTGCGGTTACAAAGGAAAGTGCCCGGGGAAGGGGTGGAGCGGGAGGGAAGCGAAGAATTGACAAGGGAGTTACGGAGGGAGCGGTCTTTGCGGAAGGCAGACAGGGGGGGAGATGTGAAGATGTGGCGAGTGGTAGGGTCACGTTGGAGGTGGCGAAACTGACGGAGGACTATCTGTTGTATGTGCCGGCTAGTGGGGTGGAACGTGAGGACCAGGGGGACTCTGCCCTTGTTGCGAGTGGGGGGATGGGGAGAGAGAGCAGTGTTGCGGGGTATGGAGGAGACCCTGGTGCGAGCCTCATCTATAGTGGGAGAGGGGAACACCCGTTCCCTGAAGAATGAGGACATTTGCGATGCCCTGGTGTGGGACACCTCATCCGGGGAGCAGATGCGGCGTAGATGGAGGAATTGGCAATAGGGGATGGAGTCCTTACAGGAAGCAGGCTGGGAGGACGAGCAGTCAAGATAGCCGTGGGAGTCAGTGGGTTTATAGATTGTGCTTCCTCAGCTGCAGCAGGATGTACATCCTCTGTTGGGCGTTTTTGACTGTGGAGTCGATGGTGGCCCCCATTTAAGGTCCTTGGAGTTGATGATTTCCAAGGAGCTTAGAGGATTCCACAGATGTGACCTTGGTGTTGTTGATGGTGTGGGGGAGCTGAGTTTTCAATGGTGTTGGGCTCTGGTCCTTTTATAATTATTCCGCATACTAATTAAGTTATACTTTAGGCAATATATAACCAGGATTATTGTTGAAAAGGAGCCTTATAACTGAAGCCAGCAGAATATGTTTGTAAACCTTGGTGATAGTCCGTATTGTCCTTTTATGATTATGCCACATTCTAGTTTAGTGGTAGATTAGGCAATATAAATGCAGGATAATTGCCAAAAACGAGTCCCATAAATGAAGCCAGCAAAACGTTTAAAAAAAAAACATTATTAAAATCGAGTTGTTCACAGTGTACAGATACATTAGATAAAGGACAGAACGTGAATTGTCCTCCAAATCTGCAAGTGGGGGGGGGGGGGTACCCACGCAGAAACAGTGAGAACGTACACATGAACTGACTTTGCAAAGGGACAGGAATGAGAAAGGTTTGTGTGGAGCGTTTATTTCATGTTGCACTTTGCACTCTGTGGCGGTGAAGGTGGGTCAGTGTGGCGGCTCGGCTCGGCGTCGCCCCCTGCCGTGCAGGTGAGCGGCTGCAGCGACAAGTTAGCGACGCTTCGCCTTGTGCTCATTCTGCCAGCTCGTCCGGGCGGCTGCAAGTGGCCAGTGGGGGCCCGGGGATGTCCTGCTGCGGCCAGTACGAGGTGAGTTCCGAGCCCTAGCCCGCCAGCCGGGAAGCCCATTGACCCCAGTCTGTGGTTAGTGTTGTCAGAGCGCTAGGGAGGGGGGGAAAGGGGGGAGAGAAATCAGGTTCCCCGCTGGAAGGGATTTGGGATCCAGCGGCAGCTTCACGGGGGTCTGCGGCTCTGGCTCGGCTTTAATCAGCTTGGGTTAAGAGCCGGTCCCACTGTCCGCCAGCCCTTGCCTCTCTCTCCCCACGCCACGGCCACCGGGGCCCGCAGCGACCTGCTACAACTTGTTGCCTGTTTATTTGCAGAATGTCTATTTGTGTGTGTGATTTGTCTTTGTTGAGCAGAAACTGTAGGCACATTAGCCAAGAACTCAGTCCCGGTCCCTCGGTTTGAGAGGATCCTTTTCGCTCAACCAGTGTGTCCCATCTGGAAACACTTCTATTTTCAAAAATAAACTTTATTGGTAATTAAAACAAAAACAGATACAAGACAACATCGGGTAGACCCGAGTAGGGGAATCGAGGACATGGGTTTAAAGGTGAAGGGGAAACGATTTAATAGGAATCTGAGGGGTAACTTTTTCACACAAAGGGTGGTGGGTGTATGGAACAAGCTGCCAGAGGAGGTAGTTGAGGCTGGGACTATCCCAACGTTTAGGAAACTGTTAAACAGGTCCATGGATAGGACAGGTTTGGAGGGATATGGACCAAGCGCAGGCAGGTGGGACTAGTGTAACTGGGCCATATTGGCTGGGGTTGGCAAGTTGGGCCGAAGGGCCTGTTTGCACGCTGTATCGCTCTGTTACTCTGACAGTAGTGCAAACCTCTTGATGCATTTTTAGTGTCTGACTGTACATCCAATATTGTTAGCAAAAGTGCTGGAGTAAATCTGCAGGTCCGGCAGTATCTCAGGAGAACATATGTTAAGTAACGTGGAAGAAGGAACTGCAGATTTTGGTTTACACCGAAGATAGACACAAAATGTTTACAGGCTACTTTGTGTTCATGTGTACTGAGATAGCTTCTCTGGAGAAAAGGAGTAGGTGATATTTTGGGTCGAGACCCTTCATCGGTTAAGTAACGTGGATATGTTCTCCAGAAATGGGGGGTAGCACAGTTGGCGCAATGGTCGAGTTGCTGCCTTCAGTCGCCAGAGAGCCAGGTTCGATCCTGACTACGGGTGCTACCTGCATGGAGCACCATGCTCCATACAGGCAGTATGGAGTATGGTATACTGCATATTATGGCAGTATGGAGTATGGTATACTGCATTGTACGTTCTCCCGCTTGCGTTTTCTCCATGTGCCCCAGTTTCCTCCCACATTCTAAAGCTGTGCAGGTTTGTAGGTTAATTGGCTTTGGTAAAATTGTACATTGCTTCGTAGTGAGTGGAACAGTGTTAGTGTACAGGGTGATTGCTGGTCGGCACGGACTCGATGGGCCGAAGAACCTGTTTACGCTCTGTGTTTCTAAAGTCCAAAGTCTAAAGATGCTGCCTGACCTGCTGAGTTATTCGAGCACTTTGTGTCCTTTTATGTATTAACCAGCATCTGCATTTCCTTGTTTCTACTTTTTAGTGTTACACCCAGTAATTAGACACAAAATGCTGGAGTAACTCAGCGGGACAGGCAGCACCTCTGGATAGAAGGAATGTGCGAAGTTTCGGGTCGGGACCCTTCTTCGGACCTGAGATTGCACTCAGTAGTGTTAGCACCTCACTTTTTCCTTCCACATTGCACCACTCACATAGTTCCCTGTTTGTGGGGTGTCCCCACTAACCTCAGCCCCCCCCTCAATGTCCAGCAGTGGAAGGTCCCTAGACTGTGGTCCCCTTCCATTGAACCTCTGCATTGGCTGCACTGAGCTTCAATGTGACTTTCAGCACGTATTCCTGCAGTGTGGAATGTGCCTGTTGGCTCTTTGCTGTTGCTGTTTGCCAAGGCAAACAAGAGTTGGAATCGTCAACCAAACACCATTATAAAAGGCTGGCAACTCTCAATCGATGGCAGTGCCCGCTACAAGACTCTATCCAACGTCATGCCCCATGTTGCCCTCAGTGTTTGTGGTTCATTTACACATGTGTGCACTGGAGATATCTTTGGCACTTTTTAAAATGGTAGTATCCCCTGCAGGACTAAAGACCGAGTGCCAGCACCTGCATGCAGGGTCGACAAGTCAAAGAATGATACAGTGTGGAAACAGGCCCTGTGGCCCAACTTGCGCACACCAGCCAACAATGTCCCAGTTACACTAGTCCAACCACCCTTTGTGTGAAAAAGTTACCCCTCAGATTCGTATTAAATCTTTTCCCCTTCAACTTGAACCTCTGTCCTCTGGTCCTCGATTCCCCTACTCTGGGCAAGAGACTGTGCTGGAAATCCGTGGGTCACGCCCTGAAATGTGGAGGAATGGGCTGTAGAGTCAGAGCCTTGAGTATGGACACCTTGACGAATCCATTCCCAAACACAGTTAAAACCTCTTAACATTAACCCCCAAATTATTAAGCGAATGTAACGTGCAACCCATGGCTTTACCCAGCCAGTTAACGTGTTGAGTTTAGTTTTTTTGATATTGTTTACCGAGGTACAGTGAAAGCTTTTGTTGTGTGCTAACCTGTCCAAATATGAACCATAAAACTGAATACTTGGTGAAGGAATCGGGAATCTGTATTTTGTTGTTAGGCTTGAATCAATCCCATATTATCCCATATTATCCCATATTATCCCAAAGTGAGTGATTGTGTTTCCACATTGTACTTGGCGAATTATCGGTATTAATTTCGGGCAAGATTTTTGAAAGATTTTTGCAAATGTTCCACTGGGTTTATTTATGGGGATCCTTTTCAACATTAATCCTGGTTTTATATTGCCTAAACTATAATTTAATTAATAGGTTGAATATAATTATAAGGACAAGAGACCAGCACCATTGAAAACTCAGCAATGTTTTTAAAGCACCAAACGTTGCACTTGACAAGTTATTGGTATCAAGTTCCAGCTATTTGCAGAACAATGTTTTTTAACCGTAGGATGAGCCAATAATCTAATGGTGAATCAGTAAATTCAGGGTCACAATATATTATCAAAATGATGTAGCATAGAATTGGAATAGTTCTTAGTACCATGCTACGTAGAATTTGATCACCACACTGTAAGAAAGATGTGTTAGCCTTGGTAAGGGCGTAGAGGAGATTCCAGGAAACGCCCTGGCGAATCTCCTCGACTCATTCTACAGACAAACAAAAAAAATCATTCTGCAAATTGCTGAAAAATGAATACCAATGATATTGTCAAGTACAACGTTTAGGCTTTGGAGATATAGCACAGAAACATAGAAACATAGAAATTAGGTGCAGGAGTAGGCCATTCGGCCCTTCGAGCCTGCACCGCCATTCAATATGATCATGGCTGATCATCCAATTCAGTATCCCGTACCTGCCTTCTCGCCATACCCTCTGATCCCCTTAGCCACAAGGGCCACATCTAACTCCCTCTTAAATATAGCCAATGAACTGGCCTCGACTACCCTCTGTGGCAGAGAGTTCCAGAGATTCACCACTCTCTGTGTGAAAAAAGTTCTTCTCATCTCGGTTTTAAAGGATTTCTCCCTTATCCTTAAGCTGTGACCCCTTGTCCTGGACTTCCCCAACATCGGGAGCAATCTTCCTGCATCTAGCCTGTCCAACCCCTTAAGAATTTTATAAGTTTCTATAAGATCCCCTCTCAATCTCCTAAATTCTAGAGAGTATAAACCAAGTCTATCCAAGAGGCCCTTCGGCTCATTGAGTCCATGTCAACCAGCGATCACCCCTTACACTGGCACTATCTTATACGCCAGGGGCAATTTACAATTTTACCGAAGCCAATTAACCTACAAACTCGCACGCCTTTGGCGTTTGGGAGGAAACTAGAGCACCCGGAGGAAACCCACGTGGTCACAGGGATAACGCACAAACTCCGTACAAACAGCACCTGAGGTCAGGATCGAACTGGGGTCTCTGGCGCTGTAAGGCAGCAACTCTACCGTGCGCCACCGTGCCGCACACCTGTAGAGATTTATGTTCTGAGCTTCAAAAACCTTACTGAGTTTTCAATGGTGTTGGGCTCTGGTCCTTTTATAATTATTCCGCATACTAATTAAGTTATATTTTAGGCAGTATAAAACCAGGATTAATGTTGAAAAGGACCCTATAAATAAAGCTAACAGAATATTTTTGGAAATCTTGGTGATAGTCAGTATTGTCCCTTTATGATTATGCCACATACTAGTTTAGTCGTACATTAGGCAATATAAATGCAGGATCATTGTCGAAAACGAGTCTCATAAATGAAGCCAGCAAAACATTTTAAAAAATAAGTTCAAAAGTTCCTAAATTGTATGAGCAGAAGTAGGCCATTCGGCCCATCGAGTCTCCTCCACTATTCAATAATGGCTGATCTATCTTTCCATCTCAACACCATTCTCCTGCCTTCTCCCCATAACCCCTGGCACCGGGACACAAATCTTTGTGCATAATGGATTAGATTAGATTAGTAATTAGATTAGATTAGATGGCAGAATAATCAGCAACTTTTGGGCTGAGTGGAGTTGCAGCCACTGTGAGATGAGTCAGCTAGTTATTGGACCCACATAACATTTTGCTATGATCTGGGTATTTCTGCCCACAAGGAATTCATACAATTTGCAGATTGTCTGATACTTCTGAAATCACAAAATATGAAGGTATATTTTGTTGTCTTGAAGAGATTTTTACAAAATATGTCCCAAACATGAAACACTTCCTACTTCTTTCAGTTCTAGATTTATCGTTTAGTTTCATGTGTGAGTGGTATGAATGGGGCAGGGGTCTGGCATGTGTCTGGAGATAAGGGTCAGGCACGTGCTTAGTTTAACAGACACAAAATGCTGTGGTAACTCAGCGGGACAGGTAGCATCTCTGGATAGAAGGAATGTGTGACGTTTCGGGTCGAGACCCTTCTTTATTCCAGCATTTTATGTCTATCTTCGGTTGAAACCAGCATCTGCAGTTCCTTCCTACAGCATGTGTTTAGTTTAATTTAGAGATACAGCATGAAAACAGGCCCTTCGGCCCACACTGAGCCTGTGCTGACCAACAATCCCCACTCACTAATGCGATCCTACTCGGGACAATTTACATTTATACCAAGCCAATTAACCGGCAAACCTGTACGTCTATGGAGCGTGGGAGGAAACCGAAGATCCCGGAGCAAAACCCATGCGGTCACAGGGCAAACGTGCAAACTCCGTACTGTGGAGCTTGGTGGGATTCTATAAACATGGGTCAGGTGTGTGGTCAGGGGCAGGGGTCCATGGCGGGGTCATAGGCTTTTGCCACATTGGTCTTCATCGGTCAGAGTATTGAATATAGAAGGTGGGAGGTCATGTTGCAGTTATATAAGACGTTGGGAGTCTGCAGTTAGAGTATTGTGTTCAGTTCTGTGCACCATATTATAGGAAAGATGTCAGGCTGGAGAAGGTGCAGAGAATATTTATGTGGATGTTGACAGGACTCGAGGGCCTGAGCTATAAGGAGAGATTGAACAGGCTGGGACTCTATTCCTTGGAGCGCAGGAGGATGTGGGATGTTCTTAAAAGTGTATAAAATCATGAGGGGAATAGATCGGGTAGACTCACAGTCTCATGCCCAGAGTGAGTGGATTGAGAACGAGAGGACATAGGTTCAAGATGAGGGGGGGGGGGGGGGGGGGGGGGGGGATTTATTAGCAACCCGAGAGGTACGTTTTTCACGGAGGGAGGTGGGTGCATGGAACGAGCTGCTGGAGGACATAGTTGAGGCAGGTAGCATCGCAACGTTTAAGAAACATTTGGACAGGTACCTGGCTAGGACAGGCTTTGAGGGATATGGGGCAAACACAGGCAGGTGGGACTAGTGTAGCTGTTCGGTGTGGGCAAGTTGGGCCGAAGGGTCTGTTTCCACGCTGTAAGACTCTATGATCCAGTACATGGGGTTAGATGTGTGGCAGGAACAAGGGTGTCAGGAACGTAGCTTTGTGACTCAAGCCTCCAGCCTCTTAATCAACGCGAGTATGTTTACGAAATCTTTCAAAACTTGGAATAAACCCACATCCCCCTGGCGCCAAACAATACAAATTGCTATTTCACTCATTAGAACATTTTGTTTTTTTAGTTCCACTTGAGAAAGCCGTTCCATTTTGTTTTGCAGTTAAATGTTTGAGAAAAGCTGCATTTTCCAGTTAGGAGTAAAATTGTGTATGGTTACCAGCAAGAGCAACTAAAGTGAAATGTGCAATAAATGATCATGGGGGGGGGGGGGGTGGACCTCATTGAAACTTACCGAATAGTGAAAGGTCTGGATAGAGGAAATGTGGAGAGGATGTTTCCGTTAGTGGGAGAGTCTAGGACCAGAGGCCACAGCCTCAGAATAAAAGGACGTACCTTTAGAAAGGTGATGAGGAGGAATTTCTTTAGTCAGAGGGTGGTGAATCTGTGGAATTCATTGCCACAGAAAGCTGTGGGGGCCAAGCCAATGGATATTTTTAAGGCGGAGATTGACCAATGCTTAATATGTAAGTGTGTCGGGGGTTATGGGGAGAAGGCAGGAGAATGAGGTTGAGAGGGAAAGATAGATCAGCCACGATTGAATGGCAGAGCAGATTTGATGGGCCGAATAGCCTAATTCTGCTTCTAGAACTTTTGAACATGAATTTATGAATGCGACATTCAAAGTTCACCTCATTTAAACATATCACCCAATTTTAAAAGTATTGATATTTAACATATTACCTCCCCCCTCCCCCCCCCCCCCCCCCCCCCCCCCCCCCCCCCCCGCTACACCTCTGGCAGCTCAACACCCAAACAAAAGGAGCCCATGAGGAGATGATATACTTGTTTCAAAAGGCCTGTGTAGCATTCTTAACATGACATTCTGCGAGTGAGTGGCTGCTTAGATTTTTATCAATGAAGAAAAATACTAAAAGTAATGTTTGGGAGAGGTGGGGCGGCATTCCTTTTAATCAGTTTGTGCAGGATCGTTCAAGTGGATCAATACATGGCAAATGCATTGCACTGCAAGTCGAGGCACCTCATGTTTGAAGCAGGCGTTATGGTCTTGAAAAGCATTGCGTAATTCAGAAAAGGCATAAATTAAACACATACGTGACTACACTGCCAGGTGTAAATTTGAGCACATGATTCCAAAAGTACGAGCGTGCGTATATCTCCGGCTTTGGTAGAAAATGAACAAGTGCATTATTACATAAACGTATAAATCAGGCATGCGTAAAGTGTGAGGTGCCTGTATGTGTGGAAAGCAGAAAGTTAGTGTTATTTGTAAGATTTAAAGCAAACTGCAACTTCGGTGAAGGAAAATGGTGGGAAGGAACTGCAGATGCTGGTTGACACCGGAGATAGACGGAGTAACTCAGCGGGTCAGGCAGCATCTCTGCAGAAAAGGAATAGGTGACGTTCCGGGTCGAGATGTGTAGGAAGGAACTGCACATGCTGGTTTAATTCGAAGGTAGACACAAAATGCTGGAGTAGCTCAGCGGGACAGGCAGCATCTCTGGAGAGAAGGAATGGGTGACATTTGGGGTCAGACTGAAGAAGGGTCTCGACCCGAAACGTCACCCATTCCTTCTCTCCAGAGATGCTGCCTTTCCCGCTGAGTTTTGGGTCGAGACCTTTCTTTAGATGGCAATGGTATGGAATTTGGTAAATGTTGGCCTTTGTTGGACATTGTCTCACCACACTTATACACAGCCTCCGTGAGCCCATATTTGGAGTATTGTCTTCAGCTTTGGCTTCAATGTCTATGAAAGGATATACTTGCCATAGAGGGAGTGCAGTGAAAGCTCACCAGACTGATTCCTGGGAAGGTGGGACTTCTGTATGAAACTGGGTTGACTAGTCATGTATTCACTAGATTGGAAGTGAGTCATTGAAATATGCAAAATGCCATCAGAAAACGAATAAACTGCATGCAGCAAAAATGCTCGGTTGGCTAGCTTAGTTTGGTAGACAAAAGTGCTGGAGAAACTCAGCGGGTGCAGCAGCATCTATGGAGCGAGGGAAATAGGCAACGATTCGGGCCGAAACCCTTCTTCAGACTTAGTTTGGTTTAGTTTATGGTCACGTGTACCAAGGTACAGTGGAAAACTTTTTTGTTGCATGCTTCCAGTCAGTGGAAAGACAATTTAGGGCCGAGATGAGAAAAACATTTTTCACACAGAGAGTGGTGAATCTCTGGAACTCTCTGCCACAGAAGGTAGTTGAGGCCAGTTCATTGGCTATATTTAAGAGGGAGTTAGATGTGGCCCTTGTGGCTAAAGGGATCAGGGGGTATGGAGAGAAGGCAGGTACAGGATACTGAGTTGGATGATCAGCCATGATCATATTGAATGGCGGTGCAGGCTCGAAGGGCCAAATGGCCTACTCCTGCACCTATTTTCTATGTTTCTATGTTTCTATGTAATACATGATTACAATCGAGCCGTTCACAGTGTACAGGTACATGATAAAGAGAATTATGTTTAATCAAGTTCAAGTGAGTTTATTGTCATGTGTCCCTGATAGGACAATTAAATTCTTGCTTTGCTTCAGCACAACAGAACATAGTAGGCATTGACTAATGCAAGGTAAAGTCTGACTGAAGATTGGTCTGAGTGCCTAAAATAAGGTAGATGGTAGGCCAGGATCGCTCTCTACTTGGAGATAGTTTGGTTCAGTTGCCTGATAACAGAATCGGTCTCTCACAGCTGGGGTAATATACAGGAAAGAGATGACGAAAAAGAGATGAAGATGAAGGGTTTAAGAAGGAACTGCAGATGCTGGAAAATCGAAGGTAGACAAAAGTGCTGGAGAAACTCAGCGGGTGCCACAGCATCTATGGAGCGAAGGAAATAGGCGACGTTTTGGGCCGAAACATTGCCTATTTCCTTCGCTCCATAGATGCTGCTGCACCCGCTGAGTTTCTCCAGCATGAAGATGAAGGGTGATGAGTCTGTGGAATCACAGAAGATGGTGGAAGCTGAGTCATTGATTATATTTAAGAATCAGGAGGATAAACTATTAAGACCAAAAAGTATGTGGGATCTGAAATTTGGTATTGTGATAGTGGATCGGTCATAATCTTGATAATGGTAGATGAGGTTAGATGGGCAGAATGAGATATACAACACGATAGAAGCAAAAGGTGGTAGGTAAGGTACAAAGAATCAGGGGATATGGGGGGAAAAGCAGGAACCATGATCATATTGAATGGCGATGCTAGCTCAAAGGGCCAAATGCCCTACTCCTGCACCTATTTATCTATGTTTTTCTGTGATACAATAGAATTTTATTTATCCCAGGAGGGAAATTGATTTGCCAACCGTCATGAAACTAAAGTGACGAGTGGAAAGGATTGGGGATGTGCAAAGATTGGGGGGGAGGAGGGAAGGGGAGTCGGTCTACCCCGTTTCAGAAGGAGGAGGAGGTGTACAGTTTGATAGCCACAGGGGAAAAAGGATCTCCTGTGGGCGTTCTGTGCCGCATCTTGGTGGAACCAGTCTGTTGCTGAAGGCACTCCTCAGGTTGACCAGTGTGTCATGGAGGGGGTGAGCTGTATGGTCCAGGATGCTCCACAGTTTGAGGAGCACCCTCCCCTCCAAGACCACCTCCCATGAATCCACCTCCGCCCCCAAGGCCGAAGCCAGACTTCCTGATGAGTTTGTTAATCCTGTTGGCATCCGCGACCTTCGCCCTGCTGCCCCAGCACACGGCAGAGAAGAACACATGCTTCTATGATCCATGTTGCTGCTCTCTGCACTGTATCGGTTCGTTCAGTTTGAAGAGACAACTTGGGTTTTTAATTTCAGGTGTCTGCCGCTGACGAGCCTCACAGGGAATGGCGACCACAGATCTACAGGAGATGCACGGATGTCCCTTGGCTTGTGATCTTCTTTGTTTTCTGGGTCGGAATGGTGAGTACGTTGCAGTCGCGACAAGAACTGAGGGCACATGGCTTAACTTTGCAAATTTAAAACCTGACACAGCAAAGTGCTGGAGTAAATCGGTGGGCCAGACAGCATCTCTGGAGAACATGGATAGGGAACTTTTCGGGTCGGGACCCTTCTTCAGACCTATTGTGTGGGGGGGGATGAAAGCTGGAAGAGAGGAGAGGCAGGACAAAGTGTGGCAGGTAATAGATGAACACAGGTAAGGAGGGTGGTGGTTAATAGGCAGATGGTTGGCCAATGGACTGAGATAAACTAACAGAATATTTGAGATGAACTTTGCCTCATACCAGTTTCAACGTGATCTTTGAATGCGCGACTGGTGAACAAGTAGTCTGGGGTTGGAGGTACTTGGCTTTGTGTACCTGTTCAAAATGGGCATAAAGGGCATTGGGTTCGCCCGGTAAAGATCAGTCATTACCAGAGTTGTGTAGGAAGCAACTGCAGATGCTGGTTTAAACCGAAGATAGACACAAACAGCTGGAGTAACTCAGCGGGACGGGCAGCATCTCTGGAGAGAAGGTATGGGTGACATTTCGGGTCGAGACCCTTCTTCAGACTGGTTTGGGATAAGGGAAACGAGAGATATAGATGGTGATGTGGAGAGATAAAGAACAATGAATGAATCTAGAGTACGAGGAATCACAATCACAGGGGGGGGGGAGCAGTGAAAGATTGTCCCCTGATTTCTGCCTGGAGCCTGTGATGGTATTTGGGCCCTATCACACTTGCCTAGAACTGAGCCTGCAGTTTGATCTGCACGTCTAAAGAGAGTAAAGCTTTAGCTCGCCTCCGCCCCGCGCTCATTATTGTCCATCTGGACCAGCGATTGCTTTCATTTTCCTTGCATGCAGGTTAATTTCCATTTAGGCCGAGGTCCGTTCCTGGGTTTGGTTATCCCTGTACGAATCACTACACTTTTCTCGGTATTGAATTTCGTCCTCCTCAACTCTGCCTGATTTTCCCATAATCGGAGAAAGGTGGAGTAATTTTCCGTAATCCGAGAGAGAGCGAGAGAGTGCGTGGAAACTGACCCCGTCCGCCCACAGAGTCAACGAAAACCACCAAGCAATCTTTTTTACACACAGTAATCCTAACCAAACCCGTTTTATTCTCCGCATGTTTCCATCAACTCCATCCCATCCCAGATCCTTCCATTTACCTGCGCACCAGGGGGGAATTTACCGCGGCAACGCAACCTACCGACCCACAAGTCTTCGGGATGTGACCCGCTCGCTTGTGACCCAGCCAGTTTGCAAATCAGATCTGTGGCTGCCTGGCAATATATTGAAGGTAGACAAAAATGCTGGAGGAACTCAGCGGGTGAGGCAGCATCTATGGAGCGAAGGAAATAGGCAACGTTTTGGGCCGAAACCCTTCATCAGACTGAATTCAGCTACATGTGAGGCAGCATCTATGGAACGAAGGAAATAGGCAACGTTTCGGGCCGAAACCCTTCATCAGACTGAATTCAGCTACATGTATTGAAATATGTAGCTGGTGAAGTTAGTTGGTTAGCGACCTGTAATTAAACCAAGGCGCTTAGCTCATCCATCCAGATAGTGCCGTGAACCAAGTTCTCGCAAGGCAGAAGATGCCTTCAGCCCAGGCATCAATTTGAGTGAGTCAAGAGTGTTTTATTGTCAGATGTCCCTGACAGAACAATGACATTCTTACTTGCAGCAGCACAACAGAATATGTAAACATAGTATACTGTAAACAATATAATAAACGAGAAACTCTCTCTCTCTCTCGTCAGCGATGGCAGCCTCGCCAACGGTCTGTCTTTTTTGTTATTTTTAGTGTGTTTTAAAAAGTTTGTGTCAATGTTCTCTGGTTTGTTTTATGTGGGGGGTGGGGGAGGGGCTCGGTGGAAACTTTTTTTCAATCTCTCACCGTGCTGGAGATGCGATTGTTTTCCTGATTGTATCTCCGGTTGCTCTGCGGCCTAACATCATGGAGCTGGAGGCCTTGCTCGAGATTGACTTTGAGCCCTACTGCAGGGCCGTGGACTTGCCATTGGAGCTTGCAATCCCTTGCCTGCGATCGACGCTCCAACCACGGCCTGCGGATTTCAACATCGAGGAGCTCACAGTCTCGGATAGAGACCGATGTCGGGAAGCTCCAAAGTCGCAGGAGGTTCGACTAGCCCCGACACAGGGTCCAATCGCCCAGCGCGGGGAGCTGAGATCCCCCTGATGCGGTAGCTTGATCGCCCCGACCGCCAGCTATGGGAGCCAAGATTGTCCCATCAATGGAAGGGAAAAGATTGAACTTTATTTTTCGCCTTCCATCACAGTTAGGAATGTGGAGGAGTCACTGTGGTGGATGTTTATGTTAAAATGTATTTTGTGTGTCTTGTGGCTTTTTATTGGTATGATTGTATGACAAATCAAATTCCTCATATGTTGCAAAACATGCTTGGCTAATAAAGTATGATTATGATATCTCTATATCTCGATCTATAGATCTAAAAACAAACAATAATAGTGTAAAAAGACTAAACCATTGTCCCCAAGGCTCTGTAGTTCAGAACATTTTGGATATTGTAGTGTTTAATAGCCTGTTGGCTGCAGGGAAGAAGCTGTTCCTTAACCTGGACATTACAGTTTTCAGGCTACTCTGTCTTCTTCCTGATGGCAGGAGTGAAATGAGTGTGTTGCCAGGGTAGTGTGGCTCTCCGATGATGCTGGTGGCCTTTTCGAGGCAGTGACTCCTGTAAATCCCTTCGATGGTGGGGAGGTCAGAATCCGTGATGGACCTTGCCATGTTCACTCAAATGTTTGGTCATATGTACGAGCTGTAAGTAACTAGGGCATTCATAACCCAGGGAGGATATGCACGCTTGATTCTTTGCTATTTCCACATCATCACAGGGACTGATTTCTACATCATTATGGACTCATTGGTACACAATGTCTTCATGTGGCGGAAAGACAGAAGCATGCACAAAAGTATTTGAACAGCTCGGTAAACACTAAAATGTGTGTGATTATGCTTTCATGCAATGCCACAATGTCACTCCCATTACTTTATTGTACAAGTATTATTTATTTTACTATTTGCCATCTATTGTGATGTTGTGTATTAACTGGATTAAAACCTGCCAATTCAACATGTAAACATCTGAAATATTCTTAAGATAGACAAAATGCTGGAGTAACTCAGCGGGACAGGACTGGGTGACATTTCGGTCCATACCCTTGAGACTGAGTCAGGGGAGAGGTAGACACAGATAAGGAAGGGTAAGGTGTGAATATTTCAAGGTTCTCAAATAACAGTCCATGTAACTAAAAGGCACGTCTGGAAATGGTCAGATTTTGCTGGTGTTTAAGAAAGAACTGCAGATGCTGGAAAAATCGAAGGTAGACAAAAATGCTGTAGAAGCTCAATGTGTGATGTCAGCATCTATGGAGCGAAGGAATAGGTGACGTTTCGGGTTGAGACCCTTCTTCAGACTAATGTGGGGGGGCGGAGACATTAGGCTGTGGGAGAGCTGGGAAGGGGAGGGGAAGGTGGGAGGAAGCAAGGACTACCTGAAATTGGAGGTCAATGTTCATACCGCTGGGGTGTAATTATGCTGCTGGGAGTCTTATGCTAGTTATTAGAGAGGATGTCCCTTGGCTTGTGATCTTCTTTGTTTTCTGGGTCGGAATGGTGAGTACGTTGCAGTCGGGACAAGAACTGAGGGCACATGGCTTAACTTTGCAAATTTAAAACCTGACACAGCAAAGTGCTGGAGTAAATCGGTGGGCCAGACAGCATCTCTGGAGAACATGGATAGGGAACTTTTTGGGTCGGGACCCTTCTTCAGACTGATTGTGGGTGGGTGGGGGAAATGAAAGCTGGAAGAGAGGAGAGGCAGGACAAAGTGTGGCAGGTAATAGATGAACACAGGTAAGGAGGGTGGTGGTTAATAGGCAGATGGTTGGCCAATGGACTGAGATAAAATAACAGAATATTTGAGATGAACTTTGCCTCATACCAGTTTCAACGTGATCTTTGAATGCGCGACTGGTGAACAAGTAGTCTGGGGTTGGAGGTACTTGGCTTTGTGTACCTCTTCAAAATTGGCATAAAGGGCATTGGGTTTGCCCGGTAAAGATCAGTCATTACCAGAGTTGTGTAGGAAGCAACTGCAGATGCTGGTTTAAACCGAAGATAGACACAAACAGCTGGAGTAACTCAGCGGGACGGGCAGCATCTCTGGAGAGAAGGAATGGGTGATGTTTCGGGTCGAGATCCTTCTTCAGACTGGTTTGGGATAAGGGAAACGAGAGATATAGATGGTGATGTGGAGAGATAAAGAACAATGAATGAATCTAGAGTACGAGGAATCACAATCACAGGGGGGGGGGCAGCGAAAGATTGCCCCCTGATTTCTGCCTGGAGCCTGTGATGGTATTTGGGCCCTATCACACTTGCCTAGAACTGAGCCTGCAGTTTGATCTGCACGTCTAAAGAGAGTAAAGCTTTAGCTCGCCTCCGCCCCGCGCTCATTATTGTCCATCTGGACCAGCGATTGCTTTCATTTTCCTTGCATGCGGGTTAATTACCATTTAGGCCGAGGTCCGTTCCTGGGTTTGGTTATCCCTGTACGAATCACTACACTTTTCTCGGTATTGAATTTCGTCCTCCTCAACTCTGCCTGATTTTCCCATAATCGGAGAAGGGTGGAGTAATTTTCCGTAATCCGAGAGAGAGCGAGAGAGTGCGTGGAAACTGACCCCGTCCGCCCACAGAGTCAACGAAAACCACCAAGCAATCTTTTTTACACACAGTAATCCTAACCAAACCCGTTTTATTCTCCGCATGTTTCCATCAACTCCATCCCATCCCAGATCCTTCCATTTACCTGCGCACCAGGGGGGAATTTACCGCGGCAACGCAACCTACCGACCCACACGTCTTCGGGATGTGACCCGCTCGCTTGTGACCCAGCCAGTTTGCAAGTCAGATCTGTGGCTGCCTGGCAATATATTGAAGGTAGACAAAAATGCTGGAGGAACTCAGCGGGCGAGGCAGCATCTATGGAGCAAAGGAAATAGGCAACGTTTCGGGCCGAAACCCTTAATCAGACTGAATTCAGCTACATGTATTGAAATATGTAGCTGGTGAAGTTAGTTGGTTAGCGACCTGTAATTAAACCAAGGCGCTTAACTCAACCATCCAGATAGTGCCGTGAACCAAGTTCTCGCAAGGCAGAAGATGCCTTCAGCCCAGGCATCAATTTGAGTGAGTCAAGAGTGTTTTATTGTCAGATGTCCCTGACAGAACAATGACATTCTTACTTGCAGCAGCACAACAGAATATGTAAACATAGTATACTGTAAACAATATAATAAACGAGAAACTGTCTTTCTCTCTCGTCAGCGATGGCAGCCTCGCCAACGGTCTTTTTTTTGTTATTTTTAGTGTGTTTTAAAAAGTTTGTGTCAATGTTCTCTGGTTTGTTTTATGTGGGGGGTGGGGGAGGGGCTCGGTGGAAACTTTTTTTCAATCTCTCACCGTGCCGGAGATGCGATTGTTTTCCTGATTGTATCTCCGGTCGCTCTGCGGCCTAACATCATGGAGCTGGAGGCCTTGCTCGAGATTGACTTTGAGCCCCACTGCAGGGCAGTGGACTTGCCATTGGAGCTTGCGATCCCTTGCCTGCGATCGACGCTCCAACCACGGCCTGCGGATTTCAACATCGAGGAGCTCACAGTCTCGGATAGAGACCGATGTCGGGAGGCTCCAAAGTCGCAGGAGGTTCGACTAGCCCCGACACAGGGTCCAATCGGCCAGCGCGGGGAGCTGAGATCCCCCTGATGCGGGAGCTTGATCGCCCCGACAGCCGGCTATGGGAGCCAAGATTGTCCCATCAATGGAAGGCTCGAGGCCACCGACCGTGGGAGAACAAAGAAGGGAAAAGATTGAACTTTTATTTTTCGCCTTCCATCACAGTTAGGAATGTGGAGGAGTCACTGTGGTGGATGTTTATGCTAAAATGTATTTTGTGTGTCTTGTTGCTTTTTATTGGTATGATTGTATAACAAATCAAATTCCTCATATGTTGCAAAACATGCTTGGCTAATAAAGTATGATTATGATATCTCTATATCTCGATCTATAGATCTAAAAACAAACAATAATAGTGTAAAAAGACTAAACCATTGTCCCCAAGGCTCTGTAGTTCAGAACATTTTGGATATTGTAGTGTTTAATAGCCTGTTGGCTGCAGGGAAGAAGCTGTTCCTTAACCTGGACATTACAGTTTTCAGGCTACTCTGTCTTCTTACTGATGGCAGGAGTGAAATGAGTGTGTTGCCAGGGTAGTGTGGCTCTCCGATGATGCTGGTGGCCTTTTCGAGGCAGTGACTCCTGTAAATCCCGTCGATGGTGGGGAGGTCAGAATCCGTGATGGAGCTTGCCATGTTCACTCAAATGTTTGGTCATATGTACGAGCTGTAAGTAACTAGGGCATTCATAACCCAGGGAGGATATGCACGCTTGATTCTTTGCTATTTCCACATCATCACAGGGACTGATTTCTACATCATTATGGACTCATTGGTACACAACGTCTTCATGTGGCGGAAAGACAGAAGCATGCACAAAAGTATTTGAACAGCTCGGTAAACACTAAAATGTGTGTGATTATGCTTTCATGCAATGCCACAATGTCACTCCCATTACTTTATTGTACAAGTATTATTTATTTTACTATTTGCCACCTATTGTGATGTTGTGTATTAACTGGATTAAAACCTGCCAATTCAACATGTAAACATCTGAATATTCTTAAGATAGACAAAATGCTGGAGTAACTCAGCGGGACAGGACTGGGTGACATTTCGGTCCATACCCTTCAGACTGAGTCAGGGGAGAGGTAGACACAGATAAGGAAGGGTAAGGTGTGAATATTTCAAGGTTCTCAAATAACAGCCCATGTAACTAAAAGGCACGTCTGGAAATGGTCAGATTTTGCTGGTGTTTAAGAAAGAACTGCAGATGCTGGAAAAATCGAAGGTAGACAAAAATGCTGTAGAAACTCAATGTGTGATGTCAGCATCTATGGAGCGAAGGAATAGGTGACGTTTCGGGTCGAGACCCTTCTTCAGACTAATGTGGGGGGGGCGGAGACATTAGGCTGTGGGAGAGCTGGGAAGGGGAGGGGAAGGTGGGAGGAAGCAAGGACTACCTGAAATTGGAGGTCAATGTTCATACCGCTGGGGTGTAATTATGCTGCTGGGAGTCTTATGCTAGTTATTAGAGAGGAGGAAAGTTGTGGTAGAAACCTTTTCGCTTTGTGTCCCTCCCCCCCCCCCACCTACCGAGCACCTGAACACAATTTTGACTGCCTACACCTACCACCCCTTCTGACTGGATAGCAAGCACCAAAAAAGCTTTTCACTGTACCTCAGTGCACATGACACCGACTAGGAAAAGGGGAGATGCAGCGAGACCTGGGTGTCATGGTACACCAGTCATTGAAAGTAGGCATGCAGGTGCAGCAGGCAGTGAAGAAAGCGAATGGTATGTTAGCTTTCATAGCAAAAGGATTTGAGTATAGGAGCAGGGAGGTTCTACTGCAGTTGTACAGGGTCTTGGTGAGACCACACCTGGAGTATTGCGTACAGTTCTGGTCTCCAAATCTGAGGAAGGACATTATTGCCCTAGAGGGAGTGCAGAGAAGGTTCACCAGACTGATTCCTGGGATGTCAGGACTGTCTTATGAAGAAAGACTGGATAGACTTGGTTTATACTCTCTAGAATTTAGGAGATTGAGAGGGGATCTTATAGAAACTTATAAAATTCTTAAGGGGTTGGACAGGCTAGATGCAGGAAGATTGCTCACGATGTTGGGGAAGTCCAGGACAAGGGGTCACAGCTTAAGGATAAGGGGGAAATCCTTTAAAACCGAGATGAGAAGAACTTTTTTCACACAGAGAGTGGTGAATCTCTGGAACTCTCTGCCACAGAGGGTAGTCGAGGCCAGTTCATTGGCTATATTTAAGAGGGAGTTAGATGTGGCCCTTGTGGCTAAGGGGATCAGAGGGTATGGAGAGAAGGCAGGTACGGGATACTGAGTTGGATGATCAGCCATGATCATATTGAATGGCGGTGCAGGCTCGAAGGGCCGAATGGCCTACTCCTGCACCTAATTTCTATGTTTCTATCTATGACTAAACTACAGATGTTACAATTGCAATGCTGCTTTGCCAGAATGATGCTAGAATCCGGAAGAGCCTCTTCACAGGATGTCAACAGCCCTGTCACAGCCAGTGCTTATTGGTCATTCATGATTGCCCATAAGGAAGTGGGTGGCATAATTGAAAAGCATGCTGGACCTTTTTGGTGGAGACCCAAGAGGCAGCCATTTTGTTATTGGTCACAAGTGAGCCATAGTTGGCTAAGGAAACACATTTTCTTCCCAAAAGGGCAATAGTGAATTAGATGGATATCCCAACATCGACATTGTTGTCAGAACCCCTTTCCTAAATTGCAGGTTATTTATTTCATGGAATTTAAATACCTCGGTTGCCCTGGAGCTAACATTTCCAGACCTGTAGTTCAAAAATCCGGATTCATTTTCCAATAACATAACCAGCAAGTTGATCATGGCAGTGTTAGGAACATGGTGAGTGTGAAATGTGTTGGTAAAATAATAACTGGCCTTCATTTAAACTCAATCATTTTACATTCAGCATTGTTAACAATCATTTTCCCAGAAATTAGATAAGAGAATTATAAGCGTTGGATCGTGAGAACTGCCCTTTAAAATTATGAAATGGGAGTTTTGTAAACAACCATTTTAAGTCATGTTACCTGATGGAAGTCGGCTTTTCATTCACCATAAGTAAATAACTGATTAGATCATTTGTTAATGGGGGATTTTCCTTTTCAATGCCATTCAGAGATACCAATGCGTGCACTAAGTTTGTTATCTGTGTGTTCTTTGGGCAAGTATGCCTTCACTGAGATTACTACATATAATCTGTAGCATTTTCTTTCAATAACTTTTTCTTCAATGTCTAGTGGTTCCAGGAATGTGCTGGGGACAGACTACAACGGTGCTAAAGGTCTCAGAATACTGAACAAATCTTCCCTTGAATTCGACATTGCCCCCTGTTAAGGCTAATGTTTACTAATATTTTTAGAACACTCTGATAATTGCTGAAGGCAGCACAGGATTATTCGGGACAGGCAGCATCTCTGGAGAGAAGGAAAGGGTGATGTTTCGGATCGAGACCGACCTTCAGACTGATGTCAGGGGGGGAGAGAGATACATAGATAAGGAAGTGTAAGGTGTGAAAGCAGGACAAAGAGAATCGTGATCAACGAAAATGTAGAATAGTTCATTGTTAGCTGGGAGAAGGTAACAACAAAGCAAACAGATAACATGTAGTTGGAGACAGTAAGACTGGTCGGAGAACTGGGAAGAGGGAGGGTTGGAGAGGGAGGGAAAACAAGGGTTACCTGATGTTATAGAAGTCAATGTTCATACTGCTGGGTTGTAAGCTGACCAAGCGAAATATGAAGTGCTATTCCTCCAATTTGTGCTGGATCTCACACAATGGAGAAGGCCCAGGACAGAAATGTCAGTGATGGAATGGGAGGGTGAGTTAAAGTGTTAAGCAACCGGGAGATCAGGTAGTTTTAGGCGGACCGAGCGGAGGTGTTCAGCGAAACGATCGCCGAGCCTGCACTTGGTCTCGCCGATATACAGGAGTCCTCACCTGGAACAGCGTTCCAATGAGGTCCCCCTCATTCTTCTATACTCCAGCGAGTACAGGCCCAGTGCCGTCAAACACACATCATATGTTAATCTACACATTCCTGGGATCATTCGCGTAAACCTCTTCTGGACCCTCTTTAGAGCCAGCACATCCTTCCTCAGATATGGTGCCCAAAATTGCTTGCAATATTCCAAATGCAGCCTGACCAGTGCCTTATAGAGCCTAGGCATTACATCCCTGGTTTTTTGTATACAAGCCCTCTTGAAGTAAATGCATTTGCTTTCTTTACTACCGATTCGACTTGCAGAATAACATTTGGGAATCCTGCACCAGCACTCCGAAGTCCCTTGACACCTCCAATTTCAACGCTTTTATTCTTGCTACCAAAATGCATAACTCTACACTTTGCTACACTATATTCCATCTGCCATTTCTCTGGCCACTCTCCCAACCTGTCCAAGCCCTTCTGCAGAGTCCCGGCTTTCTCTCCGCTACCTGCCCCTCCACCTATTTTCATATCATTGGCAAACTTGGCCGCAAAGCCTTCAATCCCCTCATCCAAATCATTAATATACAACGTGAAGAGTAGCGGCCCCAGCGCTGAGCCTTGCGGAACTCCGCTAGTCACTGGCAGCCAACTCTGACTCACTAGCGGATCCTCTACTCCCCCACAACCTCAATACTACCTGTTGTCCTCCTCGCTGATAGTTCATCACCTCAACTCCAAGGAGAAGCAGAAGTCTAGAATGGCCCTTTAGCACAACGGGTGACAATGTTTCCTATTGACGGCCACTCATGCATTTAAGATCTTGCCGTGTCTTGTCAATATGCTCCAAAGGAATGTGCTTTACACATATATTTAATGTCTTACCTATGCTTGTGGCTGCGTTTTAAAGTAAGGCACGATTCATTTCGAAGCTGCTGCAGTGAAAAGACCCAAACCAGGTGGTAGAGTGGAGAACAAGAGTGGAGTTAAATACGTGTGTCCCAAGGGCTGTCCAAATAGACTAAGACAGAACAGGAATCCATGTCCTTTCTCTTGTACCCCAAAGTGTTGTGTGGGCAAGTGCACTAAAAAAGGTCTGACAAATGGTTGCGAAAAAGCTTGTAGGATTCATTCAATGAAAAAGACTCGTGAGGCTGGAAGTTTGTTGGCGGTCACCTGACTCGAGGAATGCGAGTCATTTGAGGAATGAAAGTTAGTGGTGACTATTTCACCTTCATCTCACTGCTACGCCCTGGTCCGTGCCTCAACCTGCAGCTTCAACTCCTGTTTCTCCTGCCCTTTACTTTCTTCATAAAAATATACAGCAGATTAGGGGACATTTGGCCCATCTTCCCTGTGCTAACTCATTTGAGCTCTGCATCCTTTTCCCCCCTCATAGGCCCGTGAATCTGTCCGATTCTATTGCATTGGAGTGCTGTGGGCATTCCTGGGCACACAGCTATGGGAAGCATGTCATTAAGTAGGAAAGGATGTGGAAGAGATTCACCAAGGTGTTACCTGGGCTTGCTGGCTTGGGTTATAGGGAGGGGTTGGATAGGCTGCGACTTTTTCATAGGCGCCTAGAGGCTGAAAGGTGGTGTTATTTAAGGTGTACGAGATCATGATGGGAATGAATTATGGCATTTGGTTTTCCCCGGGTAGAGGATTCTAAAGCGAGAGGGCACAGGCTTGAGGAGAGAGGGGAAAGATTAAAGGGTGGACCCTTTGTTAACTGTTTCGGAGGGTAGTCCGTGTCTGGAACGAGCTGCCAGTGGAAGTTATAGAAGTGTATACAAGTACCATTTGTTTGGTCATATATATGGATAAGAAGGGTTAGACAATGGACAATAGACAACAGACAAGAGGTGCGGGATTAGGCCATTTGGCCCTTCGAGTCAACACTGCCATTCATTGTGATCATGGCTGATCATCCACAATCAGTACCCCATTCCTGCCTTCTCCCAATATCCCCTGACTCTGCTATCTTTAAGAGCTCTATCTAACTCTCTCTTGAAAGCATCCAGAGAATTGGCCTCCACTGCCTTCTGAGGCAGAGAATTCCACAGACTCACAACTCTCTGGGTGAAAAAAGTGTTTCCTCGTCTCCGTTCTAAATGGCCGACCCTTTATTCTTTAACTGTGGCCCCTGGTTCTGGACTCCCCCAACATCAGGAACATGTTTTCTGCCTCTAAGTGTGTCCAATCCCTTAATAATCTTATATGTTTCAATAAGATATCCTCTCATCCTTCTAAATTCCAGTGTATACAAGCCCAGTCGCTCCAATCTTTCAAATATGACAGTGCTGGCATCCCAGGAATTGGGATCAAATACAGGTAAATAGGACTATCCGTGTACACCAACTAAGTCAGCATGGGCAAGGTGGGCCAAAGGGCCTGTTTCCGTGCTGTACAACTCTTTTGACTCCAAGACCAATCTCCCCCGATTGAAAGTCACTACCGAATCTGCTTCCGCCCGCCTTTAAGGTGGTGCAGTCCAGATTATAAAAACTCACTGATTAAAAAAAATATACTCTCTTCATCTCTCTGAGTTGTTAACGTTGGTGCCGGTCTTAATTGGGCCTTATCCATTGCGGTCATCGGTTTGGCGTCAAGACACATATCGGGCAGGAGCTACTAATTGTGTTTTTTGCGGTCAGCCAGTCCACAGCCTCTGGCTTCCTGACGGCCAACACTGTTAAAGTTGGAATGCTGGTGAAGATCTCCAGGGCATTCACAAACACGTATAAATACCAGAGTGTGCTTTGAAACAACATAACAAGTTTCAACTTGTAAATAAATGTGCATTCTCTGAAACACGTGCCTCTCGCTCGAAGCTTTTCCTCTCCCTTGCAATGAATGGAATGACTGAGGCAACGGCAGGTCTAACCCTGGGCAGATTTCACAGTGTGATCACTGGGGGGTGGAAGGTGCAGGAGGTTGGCACATCACTGCTGGGCTCTGAATAGTGAAAGGCTTGGATAGAGTGGATGTGGAGAGGATGTTTCCACTAGCTGGTGAGTCTAGGACCGGAGGCCATAGTCTCAGAATAAGCTGACGTACCTTAAGAAAGGGGCGAAGGTGGAATTTCTTTCGTCAGAGGGTGGTGAATCTGTGGAATCCATTGCTACAGGAGGCTGGGGAGGCGAGGTCAATGGATATTTTAAAGGCAGAGATAGATAGATTCATGATTAGCACGGGTGTCAGGGGTTGTGGGGAAAATGCAGGAGAGAGGGGTTGAGAGGGAAAGATAGACAAGCCATGATTGAATGGCGGAGTAGGTTTGATGGGCCGAATGGGCTAATTCTGCTCGCGTCACTTACGAACGTATGAATGTACCATCTGTCACCTGTATGCTGACCTATCTGAACGTTTGCTCCTTTTTATGTTTCAATAATAACCTGGCATATTCACCACAATATATATTTATGGTGAGCTAATTAGAAAATGTAGGAGGACACAAAGTGCTGCTTAATTTAGTTTAGAGATACAGCACGAAATCAGGCCCTTTGGCCCACCGGGTCCGCGCTGACCAGCGATCTCCGCACATTAACACTATCCTACACCCACTAGGGACAATTTTTTACATTTACCGGGCCAGTTAACCTACAAACCTGTACGTATTTGGAATGTGGGAGGAAACCAAAGATTTCGGAGAAAACCCACGCAGGTCACGGGGAGAACGTACAAACTCTGTACAGACAGCACCCGTAGTCAGGATCGAACCGGGTCTCCGGCGCTGCATTTGCTGTAAGGCAGCAACTCTGCCCCTGTGCCACTGTGACTGCCATGTGATCTGACCTGCTGGTGTAACTCAGCAGGTCAGGCAGCATCTCTGGAGAACATGGATAGGTGACGTTTTTAGGTTGGGACCCTTCTTCACCCCCAAAATGTCACCTATCCATTGTCATAAGTTCACGGGTCAGAGGAGCAGAAGCAGGCCATTTGGCCCATAGAAACTACTCCGTCATTCACTCATGGCTGTTCTATCGTTCCCTCTCAACTCCATTCTCCTGCCTTCTCCCCACAACCTTGATACCCTTACTAATCAAGAATCTATCAATCTCCACCTGAAAAATATCCAATGCCCTCGACGGCTGTCTGTGGCAATCTCCAGACATATTGCCTGACCCACTGTTACTCCAGCACTTTGCGTCCTTTTGTGTAAACCAGCATCTGCTGTTCCTTATCTCTGGAAACTGTAGGAGGAACTTGGTGGAATCTGTGGAAGGAAATAGACGAACTTCATTTTGGGTTGAGACCCTTCTACAGACTGATCATTCTTTTGCAGCATCTGCAGTCTCTTGTTTCTGTGTTCATAAGTGATAGGAGCAGAATTAGGCCATTCGGCCCATCAACTCTACTCTGCCATTCAATCATGGCTGATCTACCTCTCCCTCCTAACCCCTCCCCACAACCCCTGACACCCGTACTAATCAAGCCCCCGCTCCTCGCGTCTGATGTCTCCAGCTCTCTCCCAGTCCCACCGTCCACCAAACCTTCGGGGCAGTTGGGTCAAGCTGCTCGTGGGCAGTAGGTCATGTTTACATTAACTTGCATTACAAAAGGGAAGGGGAGGGAAAACAATGGAGGACCCGGCGAAGGGGGACTGCCGTGAGGGAGGGCGTGGGGGGGAGAGAAGAACAATGAACCATGGGGGGGGGGGGGGAAGAACAATGGGGACCGGAGCGGGGGGGGAAGGGGGAGGGAGGGGGCGGTGGAGAACAAAGGAGGAGCTGTAACTTTGTCAGCATCGTAGGTGGCCGCTACTTGTATACCTTGGGTATGCAAGCAAAGAATTTCACAGTGCTTTGTCACATGAGACACTACTGGTTTCTTGAAAGCATTGGATTACAGGCTTCCTTAAACAGTGGAGACATTCTTCACCTTTGTAATATGATTCTGCTTCCTGGCTAAAGTAAATGTCCACCATATATTTACATTCTTGCACCCATGGTCATCTGCAAGGAGAGGCCTCTTAACATTCAGCTAACACAAAGAATGGGAGATCACAGAAACACACACACATGCGTTCCTTTCTTAAAAAGATTTGAATTCTGCCACGCAACCTGATCACACTTGCGTTCACATTTGTGGGGCCGGGTTCGACACCGACCACGGACGAGCACGATCTCGTTCACTCACCAAAGCATGAAGCAATAAAAACAACAAAATAATCTTAGCTTTTAACAAAGGAACAATGAATACAACTATGTCATAGTTTGAAAGCAGTATTTTGTTACCTAGAAGGATCAAAGCTCGAAAAAAGTGAAGAAATGAAGGTCCACTGCTTCACTGCTTTCCAGGGCTGTTTATGCATAGTGACCTTTGACCTGGGCATGAGCAGTCGGAATACCGAACTCGCTTATTGACCTTGTCAGTCTTATGTGCTTTTGATGTCACTTCATTGTGATACTGTGGAGGGATAAGTACAATACAAAGTGATTTTTGTGTATTTTCAAACTTGGGGCAAAATCAACTGTGTAGTTATCTTGTAAACTGGAACCTGCTCATTACCATGGGACTACCTGTATTCAGTTGCTGTTAATGGGACTTTTAGAGATACAGAGCGGAACAGGCCCTTCGGCCCACCGAGTCCGCACCGACCAGTGATCCTCACGCACTAACACTACCCTACACACACCAGAGACAATTTACGATTATACCAAGTCAATGAACCTACATAACCTGTACGTCTTTGGAGTGTGGGAGGAAACCGGAGATCTCGGTGAAAACCCACGCAGGTCACGGGGAGAACGTACAAACTCCGGACAGACAGCACCCATAGTCAGGGTCAAACCCAGGTCTCTGGTGGTGTGAGACAGCAACTCTGCTGCTGCACCACCATGCCGTCTCTGGAATTATTGGCTCCTGTCTTTATGTACATTCAACTCATAGACTGCGAAGCTGTTTGTACTGTCATGAGGAGGGTATAAATGGCTCTCTGTATATCCAACCTGTTTCATTCTTCGTTCAAATGTCTGACCATTTTTTTTACAATGATGTGATATTCAGCTTGATATGATTATTTTTGATTGATATGATTGTTAAACTTGAATCTAATGGATGTAGAGATTACGAAAAATCGCTGAGATCTGGCGTGCCGCTTGTTCATTGTAGCAACCAAACATCAACCAACTGCCCCCACCGTCTCTCATTGTGCTTTATCATTACCGCAGCATTTATCTTTTTTTAAAGAGGCGATTATTCAGGAGCATTATTCTTTGCTTGCATCGCTTGAGATTTTAATCTAAAAAATACCATCAGCTCGGACCAAATAAAAACTCTTCTGTCAGGACTTCCCTGCAGAAATCTGTAAGGTTTCTGCTGCAAAAGCAACAACATATTAAAACAATGAGTCCAATATATTAAAACAATATATTAAAACAATAAATAATCCAAGCGTTCAGTTTTTATTTTAAATATATAATTTTTCTGCATTCATTTAAAAACAGCATGTGTGGTTCATCAGATTAATTTTAAAATGTACCCCACTCAGTTGGGTTACTCCAGTATTTTATGTCCTGCTCAGTTACTCCAGTATTTTGTGTCCCGCTGAGTTACTCCAGCATTTTGTGACAATCTTCCGTACAAACCAGCATCTGCAGTTCCCTCCAACACACTGAGGATTGTGCTGTATTTGTATTGAACATTGGGGTGTAGAGTATGTAGTTTATAATGTGTTTATTATTGGGAACACTTAAGTCCCTGTCCCACTTAGGAGACCTAAACAGCAACCTCTGGTGACCTTGCCCGCCTCCCAAGGTTTCCATGAGGTCACCGGAGGTTTTGGCCACTCTCCCTAATGGTCGAAAGTGGTTTCCGCGTGGTCGAGGCTTCATCTAGGTTGTTGCTATTTTTTCATCATGTTTAAAACCGGCCTCGACTAAAAATAGGTTGCCGTTTTAAAAATCGATCATTTTTTAGTCGCAGGTCTAGTAGAAGCCGGTTTTCTGCATTGTCGAGGAAGGTTTTCAACATATGCGTGGGAGGTTGCAGGTCACCTCGACCTTGATTGTTTTTTTTGGGTGGCGGGCAAGGTCACCAGAGGTTGCTGTTTAGGTCTCCTAAGTGGGACAGGGGCTTAGCTGCCCGGTTCCTGCTTTGCATCTTCACTGACGATGGGCTGGTTGTGTTGTCTCCCCACCCAGGTGTTTATCGCTGGCTATGCGGTGACCGTCGGTGCTGCAGAAAGGCTGATCTTTGGCTATGACAGCTACGGAAACATTTGTGGACGGAAAAACTCTCCGATTAAAGGGGCCTCTCTGTCCGGACAAGATATGACCAGCAGAAAGTGGGTAACATTTAACCAGCATTCAGCACGCACAGGATGCAAATGCGGCGTTTTAGCGGCGATTACCTGATAAATGATTCTTTCAGCTTAGGTTTTATTTTAGAGATACAGCGTGGAAACAGGCCCACAGAGTCCCGCACCAACCATTGATAATACACTAGCACCATCCTCCACAATAGGCACAATTTAACCAAAGCCAATTGACCTACAAAGCCAATTGACCTGTACGTCTTTGGAGTGTGGGAGGAAACCAGAGCACCCGCAGAAAACCCACGGGGTCACAAGGAGAGCGTACAAACGCCAAGCAGACAGCACCTGTAGTCATGGACGAACCCAGGTCTCTGGCGGTAAGGCAGCAACTCTACCACTGGGCCAGTGTGCTTAACGTCATGTATAAAGGACGGATAAGAAAAGTCAAGAATTTGCATCGTTCCCCAAACGATACAGCTCCATCAGTGCAGCATCCCCCTGTACTGTTTTGAGATCTGCCAAAATGAAGGGACTTGACTGAAGGGCTCCACTGTGATGAGGTTAGTAGAGCTGCTACCTCATACCTTCACCAACCCAGTTCGATCCTGTCTGTGTAATCTTTGCCCATTCTCCTGGGTACGAAGATGGGTCCTGTCCCGAAACTGTACCCATTCTTTTTCTCCAGACGTGCTACTGACCGGTTGAGTTACTCCAGCACTTTGTGCCTATCTCCTGGGTGACCACATGGCTTGCACCCAGGGCCCTCCATTTTTTTCCCCCCCACATCCTGAAGACATGCCCACTGGTGGATTAACTGGCTGTTGTAAATTGTGTCTGGAGTGTCCATGCTGGGAATTGTTGACTCTGTAGGAAGAATGAAATGGGATTAGTGTAAATGGGTGATTGATGGCCAGCGTGGTCTCAGTGGGCCGAAGGGCCTGTTTCCATGCTGATTGTCCATGTTGAATATTGGAGATAACAAAATGTTGAATTCCTTGAGATGCACCAAGAGTTGCTTCTGCTTCTGCGGACAGATTACTAAAGATAGACACAAAATGCTGGAGTAATTCAGCGGGCCAGGCAGCGTCTCTGAAGAAAAGGAATAGGTGATGTTTCAGGTCAAGGCCCTTCTTCTGACTCAGTCTCAACCCGAATCGTCACCCTTTCCTTCTCTCCAGAGATGCTGCCTGGCCCCCTGAGTTACTCCAGCATTTTTGCGTCTATCTTTGGTGTAAACAAGCATCTGCAGTTCCTTCCTACGCAGAATACTAAAACAAATATGGAGATGCCGGAAATATGGAGATGTCAGATCTGCAGAGAGAGATACAGTGAATGTGTGGTGTTGGTGACCTTTCACTAACCAAAGCACCCTGTCTGTGTCTCTGGCAATGGAGGTTGAGTCCTAGGTCCTCGTGGTCTGATTTGCCGTGTCCTTGGACCAGTGATCTCATCTGGGCCCTGTGATCAAAGGACCTTTCCTGAGCTGGGCCACTGAGATCCTGACCTTTAGACACCATGCTGCTTTAAAACGTGTAAAGCTTACGCAGAAACCTGAGCAGTGCTTGAATGAGAACATGGGTGGGTGACAGAAAACACCATTATTGACATGATTAGTTTGGGACCAGTGGAACCCAATTGCTTGGCTCAATTAACACTATGCTAACGAGCTCGCTTGCAGACAGATATGGGTCTCATCTGGATCCCGATTAGAACTTATACACAAGTTGTGGCACGGTAGTGGAGCTGCTGCCTCACGCCCTGGTTCGATCCTGACCTTGTGTGCTGTCTGCATGGAGTTTCTGCATTTTCCCTGGACTGTGTGGGTTTCCTCCGGGTGCTCGGGATTCCACCCACAACCCACAGACGCGCGGGTTTGTAGGTTAATTGGCCTCTGTGGAAATTGCCCGTACTGTGAGGTGGGATAACTAGTGTGAACTGGTGAACAATGGCCAGAGTGGACTCTGGACCGAAGGACCTGTTTCCTTGTTGTATCTGTAAATACTAAAACCTTTGTGTTGTTTTTCATTCCCAAACAGACATGTCTTCTTCCTGAACACCTGCAAAATGGACTTCACGGACCATAAAATAAATTCGCTGTCGATTTGTGTATCCAGTTGTCCTCAAGAGGAACTGAATGGACTGGAGGAGATAAAACATTTTGCTCAGTACAATGGTACGTATGAGAATTGTATCAGGTTTACAGTGAAGGAACATAGCATTTTTCATAGCAAAAGGATTTGAGTATAGGAGCAGGGAGGTTCTACTGCAGTTGTACAGGGTCTTGGTGAGACCACACCTGGAGTATTGCGTACAGTTTTGGTCTCCAAATCTGAGGAAGGACATTATTGCCATAGAGGGAGTGCAGAGAAGGTTCACCAGACTGATTCCTGGGATGTCAGGACTGTCTTATGAAGAAAGACTGGATAGACTTGGTTTATACTCTCTAGAATTTAGGAGATTGAGAGGGGATCTTATAGAAACTTATAAAATTCTTAAGGGGTTGGACAGGCTAGATGCAGGAAGATTGCTCCCGATGTTGGGGAAGTCCAGGACAAGGGGTCACAGCTTAAGGATAAGGGGGAAATCCTTTAAAACCGAGATGAGAAGAACCTTTTTCACACAGAGAGTGGTGAATCTCTGGAACTCCCTGCCACAGAGGGTAGTCGAGGCCAGTTCATTGGCTATATTTAAGAGGGAGTTAGATGTGGCCCTTGTGGCTAAGGGGATCAGAGGGTATGGAGAGAAGGCAGGTACGGGATACTGAGTTGGATGATCAGCCATGATCATATTGAATGGCGGTGCGGGCTCGAAGGGCCGAATGGCCTACTCCTGCACCTAATTTCTATGTTTCTATGTTTCTATGTTTCTAAAAGGACCCGGGGTCAAACTGGCTGAAGATGACAAGTCTGTGAGGTCTGTGTTCCTCATCAGCCAGTGAACTCATCCCAATCACTTTATTGTTTTGTCCTTTTTTTTAAACTTGTGTACTTAATTCCATTCCGCTTAAATGCACAATGCTTTTCCTCTCAGCTAATTGTATCCAGTTCCATATTCACACTTTCTGAATTATCCCGTTCACAATGTGTTCTTTAAAATTAATTTAAATGCTGGAGTAACTCGGGCAGCATCTCTGGAGAGAAGGAATGGGTGACGTTTCGGGTCGAGACCCTTCTTCAGACTGAAAGTGGTGGGAATGGGAAACGAGAGATTTAGACAGTGGTGTCGAGAGATGTAGAACAAATGAATGAAAGATATGCAAAAAAGTAACAGTGATAACGGAAACAGGCCATTGCTAGCTGTTTGCTGGGTGAGAACGAAAAGCTGGTGTGACTTGGGTGGGGGAAGGGAAGGAAAGAGAGGGAATGCAGGGGTTACTTGAAGTTAGAGAAATCAATATTCATACCGTTTGGTGTGGGAATAGGAGGGGGAGTTAAAATGTTTGGCATCTGGGAGATGACTTAGGCCAAGGTGGACTGATCATAGGTGTTCAGTGGGATTGCTTTGTTTTCTGCATCACACGATGTGTCCACTGCTTAGTGTGCACTGTTCTAGATTCACCAGGTTCTTGCCTCATTTTTAGGTACTTGGCTGCTCACCTGGCTTGATGGCAATGGAAGGGAAAATAAATTTACCTCTAGCTTGTGGTGTACAATTCTTCCTCTGCTGATCAGCATAGTTTAGTTTAGACATACAGCATGGAAACATGCCCTCCGTCCCATTGAGTCTGTACTGACGAACGATCACCCGTACACTAGTTCTATCTGTCACATTTGGAATAATTTACAGAGACAAGACTTCTGCTACACTATCAACGTACCCAGTGCAAAATCTAACAGCTTCTCCTTAAACTAAGTTCTGATGTTGCCTTTTGAATGTGGGTGTGATTTTAATTTGCTGTTTTTGCTTAATGTTTTAGGCTCCTACTTGTGCCTGTACAACTTAAACATTTCCGACTACACGGAGCCTTCGAAAGCAGCACACCTCTGCCCCACGTTACCTGTCCCCCCAAGGTGAGATGGTTCACTTCTTTGTATTTCCTACTCAGGTTTATTTACTCTTTACATTCCTCCTGGACAAATCAAAGTTATAAAACCAAATTACACTTTGAAACATTTGGCACATTCAACAAGGATTAGCCAGTCTGAAGAAGGGTCTCGACCCGAAACGTCACCCATTCCTTCTCTCCAGAGATGCTGCCTGTCTCACTGAGTTACTACGGCATTTTGTGTCTATCTGTAGTCCTTTTTATAAGCTGTCAGGCACCATTTGAAACAGTTTAATTAAGAGTCATGTCTCGTGGGTGTGGATGAGAGGGGCAATGGTCTACTTTTGCTGTTAAGTGTTTGCCTCTATTGATTCTCCATGGTTCTTTTTATTATTAGCTGTACCAATAGACAATAGGTGCAGGAGTAGGCCATTCGGCCCTTCGAGCCAGCACCGCCATTCAATGTGATCATGGCTGATCATCCGCAATCAGTACCCCGTTCCTGCCTTCTCCCCATATCCCCTGACTCCGCTATCTTTAAGAGCCCTCTCTAGCTCTCTCTTGAAAGCATCCAGAGAACCGGCCCTCTGAGGCAGAGAATTCCACACACTCACAACTCTCTGTGTGAAAAGGTGTTTCCTCGTCTCCGTTCTAAATGGCTTACCCCTTATTCTTAAACTGTGGCTCCTGGTTCTGGACTCCCCCAACATCGGGAACATGTTTCCTGCCTCTAGCGTGTCCAAACCCTTAATAATCTTATGTGTTTCAATAAGATCCCTTCCTATTCTTCTAAACTCCAGAGTATACAAGCTCAGCCGCTCCATTCTCTCAGCATATGACAGTCCCGCCATTCCGGGAATTAACCTTGTAAACCTATGCTGCACTCCCTCAATAGTAAGAGTTTCCTTCCTCAAATTAGGGGACCACAACTGCACACAATACTCCAGGTATGGTCTCACCAGGGCCCTGTACAACTGCAGAAGGATCTCTTTTCTCCTATACTCAATTCCTCTTGTTATGAAGGCCAACATGCCATTCGCTTTCTTCACTGCCTGCTGTATCTACATGCTTACTAAGGTACAGTGACATTTTTTTTGTATACAATAAGACCAGTAAGATTATTGCCGTACATAAGTACAACCCCTGATTAAATACAGAATGTACAGAAACAGCCCTCTGAGTCCATATGCAAGAGGTGCAACTTTACTGAGAACCACAGGGAGTTTTGTGTCCATATTTAAGGATGGGTCAATACTGCATTGGTGGCAATGCATAGGAGGTTCATATTATGCTGGCTCAGGAGAGAATACAGAGAAGGTTTACAAGAATGATCCCAGAAATGAGTAGGTTAACATATGATGAGCGTTTGACGGCACTGGGCCTGTACTCGCTGGAGTTTAGAAGAATGAGGGGGGACCTCATTGAAACATGCAGAATAGTGAAAGGCTTGGATAGAGTGGATGTAAAGAGGATGTTTCCACTAGTGGGAGAGTCTAGGACTAGAGGTCATAGCCTCAGAATTAAGAATTTTCTTGAGATGAGGAGGATTTTTTTTCAGTCAGAGGGTGGTGAATCAGTGGAATCCTTTGCCACAGAAGGCTGTGGAGGCCAAGTCAGTGGATATATTTAAGGCAGATATAGATAGATTCTTGATTAGTACGGGTGTCAGGGGTTATGGGGAGAAGGCAGGGGAATGGGATTTGGAGGGAGAGATAGATCAGCCACCTTCTTCTTCTTGCGTATGGCGTGCACAGCCTAAAGTTGTAGGACAACTTGTTCTATTTGATCTTATTTGATTGTGCACGCCGGGTTGATTGCATTCGTTGAAACAGGGCGGACCACGTGAAGGTTGCAATCTCCCACCCCAGATCAGCCATGATTGGATGGCGGTGGACTTGATGGGCCGAACGGCCTAATTCTGCTCCTATGATTTATGATCTTATGATTTCTGGGAGGAAGATGTTTGATGCGTGCCTGAGAAGATTGGACTTGAACTCATTGGAGTTCACACAAATAATAGGTGAATCTGTTGGAGCATACAAGATTCTAAGGGGGGTTGACAGGGTGTGCGGATATTTCGAATTAGGAGCCATTGTTTCAAAATAAAGGGTTGACCATTTTCAGGTGGAGAGATATTGCTTCTCCAGGAGGGTTGTGTATTCTTGGCCTCACTGAGTTGTGGTGGTAGAGTTGTTGATTCCAGTTCTTCTACCCACCCTAGTAGTAAAACACTGAATCGAACACTGGAGTCCAAACCCTTCTTTATTAGTATTCACCACGGGGCCGGCCTCGGAACCACTCACCCGAGCCCTCAGCAGCCTCGTGCAAAAAGAACTGAAGGAAAAACAACCGGCCCGCCCCAACGAAACGAACACCCTTTTAGACCCCTATACAGTGGCGGGAAACTAACGGCGCGAAAGGGCAGGGGGAGGCAACCCTTACAAACCAATCACAAATACAACGGGAGGTAACTCCTTTGCACAATCATAGGTATAGAATAAGCGGCAGTATATCTGGATGAGGGAATTGAAGGCAATATCTCCAAGTTTGCGGATGACACTAAGCTGGGGGGCAGTGTTAGCTGTGAGGAGGATGCTAGGAGACTGCAAGGTGGGCAAATGTTTGGCAGATGCAGTATAATGTGGATAAATGTGAGGTTATCCATTTTGGTGGCAAAAACAGGAAAGCAGACTATTATCTAAATGGTGGCCGACTAGGAAAAGGGGAGATGCAGCGAGACCTGGGTGTCATGGTACACCAGTCATTGAAAGTAGGCATGCAGGTGCAGCAGGCAGTGAAGAAAGTGAATGGTATGTTAGCTTTCATAGCAAAAGGATTTGAGTATAGGAGCAGGGAGGTTCTACTGCAGTTGTACAGGGTCTTGGTGAGACCCTGTACAACTGCAGTACAGTACAACTGTATTGCGTACAGTTTTGGTCTCCAAATCTGAGGAAGGACATTATTGCCATCGAGGGAGTGCAGAGAAGGTTCACCAGACTGATTCCTGGGATGTCAGGACTGCCTTATGAAGAAAGACTGGATAGACTTGGTTTATACTCTCTAGAATTTAGGAGATTGAGAGGGGATCTTATAGAAACTTACAAAATTCTTAAGGGGTTGGACAGGCTAGATGCAGGAAGATTGCTCCCGATGTTGGGGAAGTCCAGGACAAGGGGTCACAGCTTAAGGATAAGGGGGAAATCCTTTAAAACCGAGATGAGAAGAACTTTTTTCACACAGAGAGTGGTGAATCTCTGGAACTCTCTGCCACAGAGGGTAGTTGAGGCCAGTTCATTGGCTATATTTAAGAGGGAGTTAGATGTGGCCCTTGTGGCTAAGGGGATCAGAGGGTATGGAGAGAAGGCAGGTACGGGATACTGAGTTGGATGATCAGCCATGATCATATTGAATGGCGGTACAGGCTCGAAGGGCCGAATGGCCTACTCCTGCACCTAATTTCTATGTTTCTATGTTTCTATATTGAAACAAAACAGAAATCTCTTCAGGGGTCCAGACTCAGACAGGTGGGTCACATAAATGGGAGGCAACCCCTCTGCCCAATCACACATTCAGTGCATAGAAGCATCTTCAGGAGTCCAGACTCGGTGGCAACAGGTGGGTCACATGATTACCAAGAATTGTGCCTCCACCTTATGATGTCACCACCAGTCTTCTCTTCTTGCGTATGGCGTGCACAGCCTAAAGTTGTCAGACAACGTGTTCTGTTTGATCCGTTTGTGCATGCCAGGTTGATTGCTTTCGCCGAAACAGGGTGGAGGTTGCAATCTCCCACCTTCGCCACCGCTGAAGCCCAGTCTTTCACAGACACCTGCCATTTCCCAAAGAACCCCAATCCCTGCATATTCACAGAGTTAGTGAACATATTCAAGGAGAAGATAGAGCGATGTTTGAATCATAAGCATGTCAATGAAGGTAAAAGGTCATTGATCTTTCTAGTTTTGGTTAGGGATGTAGTGCGGAGACAGGCCCTTCGGCCCACCAGGTCTGTGCCGACCAGTGATCCCCGCACACTTACACTATCCTACACACTAGGAGGACAATTTACGATTATACCAAGCCAGTTACTCTACAAGCCTGTACATCTTTGGAGAGCGCGAGGAAACCGGGAGATTTCGGGGGAAAAAACCCACGCAGGTGACGAAGAGAACATACAAACTCCGTACAGACACGGACTAACCCGGTCGAACCCGGGTCTCTGGCGCTGTAAGGCAGCAAATCTACCGGCGCACCACCGTGCCGCCCACAAACATACGAAACATATGGTTCCATTTCTCTTCTCCAATGCTGCAATCCCACAACAACGTCTGCTCTTTGTATGAAGTACGTTACCCATGGTGCTGTTGCATGAAGTCACAATGACATAAAATTGCAGGTTTGATCCTTCTCCACGCCAGTTCTGGAGTTTGTTATTTATACAAAGATTGTTTGTTATTTCAGCAAGTCGCTCCCTCTCTTCAATCGCTGTGTCCCACAGACCCCAGCCTGCTACTCCCACTTCATCCTGGCCCTTATCCACATGGTCAACGAGAGTGACTTCTTCCAACACATCATCAGTGGCATCATCATGAGCAAGGAGTACATTATAGGACTTTGCTTTTTTGCAGTAGGTAAGGACATTCAGTGGATGGATGGATGGATGGATGGATGAATGAATATCTGTCGTATCTGAATGAATGAATGAATGAATGAATGAATGAATGAATGAATGAATGAATGAATGAATGAATACATACTTTGTTGGCACATGTGACAAGTCACAGTAAAATTCTTTGCTTGCATACCCATGCTATACAAATAGTCACCACATAGGGGCGCTGCCAATGCACAGTATCCTCACCAGGTCCCCCTTTGTTCTCCCCCTCCCTTCACGTCGCCCCCCCCACCCCCACGCCAGCTCCTCCTTTGTTCCTTCCCTCAGCAGCGGCGTCCTCACTTCCACGCGCACGTCCTCGTCCATCCGTCCGTCCGTTGGCGCCATCATCGGCCGCCCCACTGACCTCTCCACAATCACTGCCCTTTCCGGACGCCTCCGTGATGCCGACACAGGCCCCAGCCACAGACTCCGACCCACAGGAACTCTGGCCACGCTGACTCCGCCGACCACGGGCTCAGACCCGCAGGGGCTCTGACCCACAGGGACCCCGAGCCTCGGCCACTCGGCAGCCCGCCAGCAGGCGTGTGCTGCAGCTTATCCAGGGCTGTCAATATGACGAGGACAAATGTAACAACCTGGATGGAGCATCTTTGTTTGCATGGACGTGTGGGACTTCTGTGCTGTATGACTATGGCAGAGAAAAATCCTGCATGTACTGACCATGCAATAGTTGAATAGTCATGGGACGATCAATAAGGATTTTGTTTTATTTAGTTTAGTTTGTGTTAGGAGATGCAGAGTGGTGACAGGCACTTCGGTCCACCGGGTCCGCGCTGACCAGCGATCTCCGTACACTAACACAATCCGACACACTAGAGATAATTTACAATCATTACCGAAGGCAATTGACCTACAAACCTGTACGTCTTTGCAGTGTGGGAGGAAACCGGAGCACCCAGGGAAAACCCACGTGGTCACGGGGAGAAACATAGAAAATAGGTGCAGCAGGAGGCCATTCGTCCCTTTGAGCTAGCTCCGCCGTTCAACATGATCATGGCTGATCATCCAAAATCACTACCACGTTCCTGCTTTTTCCCCATATCCCTTGATTCCTAGAGGTAAATCTAACTTTCACTTGAAACATCCAGTGAATTGGCCTCCACTGCCTTCTGTGGCAGAGAATTCCACAGATTCACAACTCTCTAGGTGAAAAAGTTTTTCCTTATCTCAGTGCTCAGTACAAACTCCATACAGACGGGATCGAACTGTGGTCTCTGGGGCATTGTAAAGCAGCAACTCTACTGCTGCGCCACAGTGTCGCCCCTTTGTTAATGAAAGATGGCATTGCTGACACGGTCTGCGTTCCTTGCCTGTGAATGATATAGTCGCACAGCATGGAAAGGGCCCTTCAGCCCATCATGTCCTTACTGACCATTTTTGCCCACCTTCACCATTTTCCTGTATTGGGACCGCATCCTGAGTCTTGCCTATTCAAGTGCATGTGTAAATGTCTCTTAAGCATAATAATTGTGTCTGAATTTCACCCCTCCTTGGATATCCGGCTGGGAAGGTAAAAGACAACAGCACTGCAGTCCCAAGTCACGTCCAGGTCAACAGATTTATTCCTCATGAATACATTAATTTTCACACTATTCTTCACGATATGACACCAATCCACTGGTTTAATGGCTACAGTTACTGATACCGGACTTTTAGTTTCTGTTTTATTTAATTGATTGAGATTAAATTCACCAGCTGGGATTCCAATTCGCTATCTGAGGTTACGAGCAAATCACAATTTTGCTTTGACACCCTGCATATGGATTGTTCCAGTGAACTGCTTGACACTGAAGCTGGGAAAGGATAGAATCAGGAACCTCTTGTGTGAGTCCTCCACCGATTTTCCGGCAATTGATGGTCCGGCACGTTCCTTAATCCGGACGAAATTCCGAGAGGGCACTTGGATGATTAATGCAAATGTACATAAAGCTGTTTGTTGGCTGTTTATTCTCGCTCTGGAGCCTCAGTTGATAACGGGCACTTGTGTCAGTCTTTCCCAATTTTAGACCCTTCATTAATATCAAAATCAGGTCACTCAGAGTCAAGTACATCAGTCTGACAAAGCGCCATTTGGAGTGTTTTGGGAAGTTTTTACTTTGTTAAAAGTGCAATATTAATGCAATTTGTTGTTCATTTGGCCTGGTATGAGAGCTGGCCATCCACAATCACGCTGTCCAACAGAATTTAAAAAAATAGTCCTCCCAAAGTAAGGAAGATAAGTGGAAACTGAAATATTAACTGAGTAATGCCGTTATATTAAAAGATTGGACAGGCTAGATGCAGGAAAAATGTTCCTGCTGTTGGGGGAGTCAAGAACCACAGTTTAAGAATAAGAACTACAGGGGTCACAGTTTAAGAATAAAAGTGTAGGCCATTTTGGACTGAGATGAGGAAAAACTTTTTCACCCAGAAAGTTGTGATTCTGTGGAACATTCTGCCACAGAAGGCAGCGGAGGCCTATTCGCTGGATGTTTTCAAGAGGGAGTTAGATATAGCACTTAGGGTTAATGGAATCAAGGAATATGGGGAGAAAGCAGGAACGGAGTACTGATTTTCGATGGTCAGCCATGATCATATTGAATGGTGGCGCTGACTCGAAGGACTGTGTGGCCTACTCCTGCACCTATTTTCTAGGTTTCTAGGTTTCAAACACACATAGTTTGAATGACTAACCTCATTTAGAGTGAATCTTTCTCTTTGTTTTGTTCCACAGCTCTGGCCTTCATTATGGTGGCAGTCTTCAGATATATCGCCGAACTCCTAGTTCATATCTTCATCACGCTGGTAATTTTTGGATTGCTGTGTAAGTGAGTCTACATTAATCCAATTTCACTCTTCGCACAGTCGTGACAGGAGTGGTGTTTTTCTCCTGGAGGCCGTTCAATTAGACGCTCAGACCCAAAGCCTCCGGATAGGAGGATCGGTGCTTCGAATGAAGATGACGGCTCACTTTTGGGAAATGTTTCCAGCTTACCAGTTTTTTATTTTTTCCTTACTTGTGACTTGTCCTTCAGATGCATGGATGGATGGAATGATATTAAAGTGGAAAGTGCTCAGAATAGGTGGTATCATAGACAGTGAAGATGGAGACGAAGAATTACAGCGGGATCTTGATAAGCTTTGCAAGTGGGCAAGTGTGAAGGGGACAGACTGAAAATGGTGATCTCTGCAACCTACGTCCTTCGGCGAACGCCATCAGTCTTGAGCTTACACTTAGTTGCTTGCCGTATGTAAACATTAGACAGTGTGATAAAAAGTTTCTCCCTCCTAATGTGAGAATTCACCCTGCTTATCACTCCCACTATAAAGACATCCAGTCATGGTGGGGGAGCGGTAGAGTTGCTGCCTTACAGCGCTTGCAAACCCGGGTTCGATCCCGACTACGGGGTGCTGTCTGTACGGAGTTTGTACGTTCTCCCCGTGACCTGCGTGGGTTTTCTCCGGAAGCTCCAGTTTCCTCCCACACGCCAAAGACATACAGGTATGTAGGTTAATTGGCTTGGTAAATGTAGAAATTGTCCCTAGTGTGTGTAGGATAGTGTTAATGTGCGGGGATCGCTGGTCAGCGCGGAGCCGGTGGGCCGAAGGGCCTGTTTCCGCGCTGTATCTCTAAACTAAACTAAACTATCTCGTCCTCCTTTTCTACAATGTTTTCTCTCGAGAATATTTCTATTTTCCAGTGATTCCTTTTTTTCTTTCCCCCCTTCTAGTTGTGTCGGGAGTACTATGGTGGCTGTACTATGACAAGTCGCATGACCCCACCATAATCTTGGAGACAGAGATGGAAAACACTAGAGCACTTCTGGGCTTCGCTATTGTTGCAACCACCATATCGGTAAGCACAATAAAATCAATCCCTTCTGGATTACTTCCAGCGATCAAATTCAGCTTGGTTTGGATAAGATTTATTCAAGAACCAGTTCAAGATCACTGCCGTCCTTGGGCCTGCCATTGCCCGTCAAGTTAGACATGAAACTAAATATCTCTAATATGTAAGAAAGAACTGCAGATGCTGCAGAAGAAACGTTTCGGGTCGAGACCCTTCTTCAGACTGAAGAAGGGTCTCGACCCGAAACGTTGCCCATTCCTTCTTTCCAGAGATGCTGCCTCACCCGCTGAGTTACTCCAGCATTTTGTGTCTACCTTCTAAATAGCTCTGACTCGTATCTCCCTGTATCCTACTATGCTTTACTGACATTATTTGGTCTATGTTCTATGTTCTCTACACCTCTATGTTCATGTACAGCCAAGGTTTAGCTCTGAAATTAATTAAGCCGAGTGATCTACAAACCTGTGCGTCTTTGGTGTTTAATTTAGTTTAGTTTAGAGATACAGCGCGGAAATGGTGCTGCAGATTTGTGTATATATTGTGTGCTGACAGATTTACTGCCTCTCTAGGTCATCATTATAGTGCTGACGCTGGTGATGCGGAAAAGGGTCAATCTGACCATTCAGTTGTTCCGGATGGCCAGCAGCCTGATCCAGGACGTCCCTCTGGTGCTCCTCCAACCACTCTGGACCTTCCTGATCCTGGCGTTGTTCTGGACGTATTGGGTGGCCGTGCTTCTAAGCCTGGGCACTGCAGGTGGGTGCGGAGGATGCCGTTTGACAAAATATTGACGTGAAGTGCTGGAGTTTCTCAGGGGGTCCGGCAGCATCTCTGGAGGGAATGGAGAAATGGAAAATGTACCGGTGACGTTTGGGGTCGGGACCCTTCGTCGGACTGCATGCATTTATTACGAGAGGAATAAAATGTGATAACCATGAATAATGTTTGCATTTTGGGGGGGGGGGGGGTTTGGACATAGCCAGCAGTTATTGCCCATTGGGCAACGTGTCTGTGTTGGAGTCTGCATGTTCTCGCTGTGACCATGTGGGTTTCCTCCGGGCGTTCCTGTTTCTTCCCACATCCCAAATTCCTGCTGGTGTGTAGATTAATCATCCTCTGTAAGTTGCCCTTAGTGTGCAGAGGGCGGACGTGAAAGTGGGATAACGTATAACTAGTTTGAACAGGTGTGAACATACATAGTGGGCTGAAGGGTCTGTTGCCATGCTACATCTCCAAACTCTTTTTAGAAAATAAATCCCCAATTGTCCTGGGTTGTCCCAGCCAGTTACTTGATCTGCTGCTGTCCCTCTGATAGGGAGGAAGGTGGATGGACGATAAATGGTGATACATTCTCAAGTGTGGAGGGCGTGCAGCCTGAAGGGGGATCTGCGGTGTAGGATGAAGTTAGACACAAAACGCTGTCGTAACTCAGTGGGACAAGCAGCATCTCTGGAGAGAAGGAATTGGTGACGTTATAGGTCGAGGCCCTTCTTCAGACTGAGAGTCAGGGGAAAGGGAAAGAAGAGATATAGACAGTGATGTAGAGAGATATTTTGAATGAAAGATATTCAAAACCGTAGCGATGATGAAGGAAACGTGTTTGCTGGGTGAGAATTGGAACCTATGTGTGACTTGGATGGGGAAGGAATGGAGAGAGAGAGGGAATGCGGAGGTCACTTTAAGTTAGATAAATCAATATTCATACCACTTGTAAGTGTTGTAAGCTGCCCAAGAAAAATATGAGTCGCTGTTCCTCCAATTTGCGTTTAGCCTCACTCTGACAATGGAGGAGACAGAGGGCAGAAAGGTCAGTGTGGGAATGGGAAGGGGAATTAAACTGTTTTGAAATGGGGAGGTCAGGTAGGATGGTGAACCAAGCAGGCTGCGTTGTCCTTGATAGTGTGTGTCAGACTGATTATTTTTCACAAGACTGAAGAGTCCTAAATTAATATTTATTTTCTGTAATTACTGTGAAAAAAGACACGATGCTGCGGAACTCAGGGAAGTAAACATTTATGCTTCCACACATCACAGTAGAGATGCTGGAAGTCTTACAACACATAACGGTGGATAAATGCCCAGGATCTGATTTTTTTGTTTGCTTGTCCAAATTGCGGTCAAGGGCCGAGAGATAATAGAGGACAGAAGAAAACTGCCCAGAGGTTCTGTTGTATTACCATGTTTCTACAATGTGTCCCCTTTGACATATATCTGTGTCTCCCTCTCAGTCTGAAGAAGGGTCTTGACCCGAAATGTCACCCATTTCTTCTATCCTGAGATGCTGCCTGTCCCGTTGAGTTACTCCAGCATTTTGTGTCTATCTTTGATGTAAAGCAGCATCTGCAGTTCCTTCCTACACCACATGTGTGTGTGTATGTATATATATGTATGTATATATATATTTATATATGTATGTGTGTGTGTGTGCGCGTATATATGTGTGTGTGTGTGTGTGCGTGTGTGTATATATGTGTGTGTGTATGTATATATATATATATATATATATATAAATATTTCGACAGTGTGCATCATGTGATATGTGTCCATATGTGTGTGTGAGTATATGTATGTATATATACACACACAAATACTCACACTCACACTAACACACAGCAATGCAATAGTGCAGTTGTACCTGTTAACTCTAAGGAAGAAACCTCGGCTTCATTGCTGACTCTAGCTAGATGGTGTCCCCTTTCCCTCCACATTGGTTAACTTGGCCATATGACATAAAACTGCCTTCTGGATGTGGTGAGAGTGGCCCGCACATCTCACTCCACAAGGTGGCGTCTCCATACAAGCTGCAGATGCTGTAAGTGCTGATTGTCCACAGATCCGTGCAAGGAGCCTTCAGCAGATTGGAAACATTGCCGTAAATTGTTGGTATATTAACACTGCCAGCAATTTCATACTTCACCTGGGAGCATACTCCCAATGTAACTGCATAAATGGAAGTAAAATCAGCATCTGTTCTCTTTTCCGCTGGCTCTCACTGTCTTGACGTTGACCACAGTATTTCTACTCTTCCCCCTGTCACTGGTTTGTTCTCGGTTTATCTCTCTATTTCTCCACCAAACTCTCGCCACTCACTCACCCACATGCGCTCCCCTCCCCCTCCCCCTCCCCCTCCCCCTCCTTGACGAGCAACTGTTCTTTTTCTTTCTCATCATGACTCCCCTCTCTCCTCCCTGAAATGCTTTTATGTGCGTGCTACCCCTACAAATAAAAGACTACTCATGAATACAATGCAGCCGGCCACCTTGCACAGGTAATGGATGAAGGGAACAACCTTTGCTGCAAGATATAACATTGTTCATTATCAAATGCAATAGGATGGACATCAGAATGCAATTGGCAGTGTCGCCTGCATTTTTGATTGCAATGTTCCTGTATTATAGGTATGTTTTATTTAATCTCCTGCAGGTAATGCCTATGTAATCGCAGATGACCAAGTTGAATACAGATCCGTGTATGCCATTCGCTACATGTGGTGGTATCACTTAATCGGCCTGATCTGGACCAGTGAGTTTCTGCTTGCCTGTCAGCAGATGGCCATCGCTGGAGCTGTGGTGTGTTGTTACTTCAACAGGTAGGAAGGAGGAGAGTCGTACGTCTGTTTAACAGGGCACTTGTCCAAGTACTATTTGGTCAGAAAAGCCATCAGCTAACCAGCCAGGATAGGACAGGAGCGTCGCTTCACGTTCCTTGTTCCTCAACCGGGAGGCACGGTGGTGCAGCGGTAGAGCTGCTGCCTTACAGCACCAGGTTCGATCCTGACTATGGGTGCTGGTATGTAGGGAGTTTGTACGTTCTCTCCGTGACCTGAGTCGGTTTTCTTCGGGATTTCCGGTTTCCTCCCACCCTCCAAAGACGTAGATTAATTGGTTTGGTAGAGTTTTAAAATTTGTCCCTAGTGTGTACAGGATAGTGTTAATGTGCGGGGATCGCTGGTCGGCGCGGACTCGGTGGACCGACTGGCCTATTTCTGCACTGTATCTCTAAAACTAAAAATTAAACAAAAACTGGGCCACGATTGTCCATGGAGCTAGTGCTTGGACCACTTGCTTGAGGAAAGTGGGTTTGAATGCAGTTGAACATGGTGAGCTGTGGCACCCTGTTTGCAGGTCACTCACAGACCAGGTTCTGGTTGCGAGCTGTGGCCTCTCCTGTTGATTGCTGGTCCTTCCCATTTTCTTGCCTTGGTTCTACCAAGGCTGACTCGAAACGATTCCATGGGTGCAGTTCAAGCAGGGATCCCATTTAAGATGCTGACAGACTGGGATCTATCTCTCGGGATATTTCCGACCTCGGGCCCATTTCAACATTGGTCTTTCTTGCATCACGGTTCGAAAATTGCTTAACCGTAGAAGCAAAGAACGGCAGATGCTTGTTAATAAATAAAGGGACGCAACATGCCGGAGTAACTCAGCGGGTCAGGCAGCATCTCCGGAAAACATGGTCTGAAAAAGGGCCTTGACCCGAAACATCACCTATCCATGTTCTCCAGGGCTGCTGCCCGACCTGTTGAGTTACTCCAGCACTTTGTGTTCCTACGAAAAGTGTTTGATCTGTTTGACTAATGATGGGTGGTTCTGGTGCCGCCATGGCCACAAGAACTCTTGTGATGTAGAAACATAGAAACTAGGTGCAGGAGTAGGCCATTCGGCCCTTCGAGCCAGCACCTCCATTCAATGTGATCATGGCTGAACATCCACAATCAGTACCCCGTTCCTGCCTTCTCCCCATATCCCTTGATTCCACTAGCCCTAAGAACTCTGTCTAACTCTCTTTTGAAAGCATCCAGTGAATTGGCCTCTCTGAGGCATAGAATTCCACAAATGAACAACTCTGTGAAAAAGTTTGTCCTCATCTCAGTTCTTTTTTTTTTTTTTTTCTCCTTTTTTTGGGGGTTTTTTTTGTTTATTTTATTAGAAGTTAATACAGTACAAAACAGTACAGTGGAACCTAATTTTAGATGCCAACTATGTCATACCGTAATCCATTCTATGTACAACCTCTAGTTTTATGTTTTGAGAAGGAAGTAAGCAAGACAAGAAAAAGAAAACAATAGAAAGGGGAAAAAGAGGAAAAATAGATGGTAGAGAATAGAAAAATGTGAAGTGTGTATATAAAAAAAAAGAAAAAGTGGGCAGTAGAAATAGGAGCGAAGGCCATTTAAAAGAGAAATGTTCAAATCTGTATTCGGAGATGTAGATCTATCCACGGCATGAACTGAAATCAGCAATCTTTATGGTACCGCTGCATCACATGATTCCAAAAAGTCGATGAAAGGAGACCAACTCCTTAAGAATTGGTCATATTTATCTATTAGTCGGAGTCTCATTTCTTCAAGGCGTGCTATGTCCATCATATTCCTAATCCACATTTTAACAGTTGGTATGGTTGTATTTTTCCAAAATTTAAGTATCAATTTCTTTCCAATTATTAACCCATAATTAAAAAAAAGTTTTGGTCTATTATTATTCCAAATATAATCCATTCCGTTTTAGGTTCTATTCTCATCTCAGTTCTAAATGGCCTACCCCTTATTCTTAAAATGTGGCCCCTGGTTCTGGACTCCCCCAACATCGGGAACGTGTTTCCTGCATCTACCCGGTCCAATCCCTTAATAATCTTATATGTTTCTATGATCTCCTTTCATCCTTCTAAATTCCAGTGTATACAAGCCCAGTCGCTCCATTCTTTCATCATATGACAGTCCCGCCATCCCGGGAATTAACCTTGTAAACCTACGCTGCACACCCTTAATAGCAAGAATCTCCTTCCTCAAATTAGAAGAGCAAAACTGCACACAATACTCCAGGTGTGGTCTCACCAGGGCCCTGTACAACTGCAGAAAGACCTCTTTGCCCCCTATACTCAACTCCTCTCGTGATGAAGGCCAACATGCCATTAGCTTTCTTCACTGCCTGCTGTACCTGCATACTTACTTTCAGTGAATGATGAACAAGGACACCCTGGACTCGTTCTACTTCCCCTTTTCCTAACCTGACATAATTCAGATAATAATCTGCCTTCCTGTTCTTGCCACCAAAGTGGATAACCTCACATTTATCCACGTTGTACTGCGTCTGCCATGCATCTGCCCACTCACCCAACCTTACCAAATTACCCTGCATCCTCATAGCATCCTCTGCACCCTTCACACTGCCACCCAGCTTTGTGTCATCTGCAATTTTGCTAACGTTACTTTTAATTCCTTCATCTAAATCATTACTGCATATTGTAAATGGCTGCGAGTCCCAGCACCGAGCCTTGCGGCACCCCACTAGTCACTGCCTGCCATTCTACCATGGGTGATCATAGAAACATAGAAACATAGAAAATAGGTGCAGGAGTAGGCCATTCAGCCCTTCGAACAAGCACCGCCATTCAATATGATCATGGCTGATCATCCAACTCAGTATCCTGTACCTGCCTTCTCTCCATACCCCCTGATCCCTTTAGCCACAAGGGCCACATCTAACTCCCTCTTAAATATAGCCAATGAACTGGCCTCAACTGCCTTTTGTGGCAGAGAATTCCACAGATTCATCATGCAGAATCAGTACCCTGTTCCAGCTTTCTCCCCATATCCTTTGATTCCGTTAGCCCTAAGAGCTAAATCTAACTCTCTCTTGAATACAATGCATGTCATTTGCACCCTGGGGCTTGAGTTTAATTGTGAGCCCAATTCCAGCACTGTTCATTGGACTGCTCAAGGGTAGGTGCTGCTGTGTTTTGGGCTCGAGTCCCACATCTCGCTGTGCTTTGGACCTTGAGTCTTTGCTGGAGTAACGTTGCTCACATTTAATGCATCGGGCATTGTCCACGCTTCGTTTTACTCCAGGCCTCCGACTAATGCATGATCACTGGATGATTCTCTCTCCTCAGGGACAAGCATAATCTGCCCAGCTACCCAATCCTCAGTTCTATTTCGAGGTTCTTTAATTACCATCTGGGAACAGTTGCGAAGGGCTCGTTTATAATCACACTCGTCCGAATTCCACGGATTATTCTTCTGTACGTTTACAGCAGTCTGAAGGGAAAGGTAAGACTCAGAGTCAGGAATGGGATTCAATTCCAGTCCTTTTTGATGTTTCTCAAGACACTCGTGTCCATTTGAAAGGAAATGTTGCCATTCACACTATATATTTTGCACCCTGTGACTCAGAGTGCATTTTACTGGAGTACAATTTGGAAGATCTTTATGAACTTTTTTTTAAATATTTTAAAAGAGGGCAAGTTGTATTCAATTGAATCCAGCTGCTAATAATTTATTTTGTCTTTGATTTTGAAAGCTTAGCTTTAATCCAGCTCATTTTGGTTCCAGTAATATTATTGGCAATGTACAGCTCCCCATCTGGCTGTGAGATCAATTATTGCTTGTGGACTGGAGCTGTGTTTTGGGACACAGCAGCTTATCATCATCTGCTTCTGGTATGGGAACATCGTGTCCAGTGAGATGACTTCAGAAACGGGTTACTCTCGTGTTGTGAGACGAGGATTTGAAAAGTTTTCAAAAGGCGAGACGCCTGTGCTGCCGTTTCAATGTGAACGAGATAGGCACCCTTCTTCGGTCCCGACCCGCAACGTCACCCACTCCTTCTCCCCGGAGATGCTGCCTGTCTCGCTGAGTTACTCCGAGTATTTTGGGTCTACAATGTAAACCAGCATCTGCAATTCCTTCCGAAACAACACCCAGTCATTGATTCACAACACAAATGCTCCACAAATGGAAGAGCTCTAGTCAGGGTGTCCGGCTGATATCCACGACTCTTGAGGCACATTTTGTGCCGCTGCCTAACCTAGCGGCTCACCACTATGGTACCTACCCACCATTGGGGCGAAGTGGGGTTTGTGGCATGGTGAGGAGTTGATTAGCTTTCATTGCCCTCATTAAAGTTCCCATGTATAGGAAGGAACTGCAGATGCTGCTTTAAACCGAAAATAGACACAAAATGCTGGAGTAACTCAGCGGGACAGGCAGCATCTCTGGAGAGAAGGAATGGGTGACGTTTCGTGCCGAGACCCTTTTTCAGACTGAGAGTCAGGGGGAGGGGAGGGAGTCACAGAGATATGGAAGGGTCGGGTGTGAAAATGACCGATCAAAGGGGACGATGATCAAGGAAAATGTAGAATGGTTCCTTGTTAGCTGAGGGGAAGGTGACAACGAGGCATACAATCAGTAACATTTAATCAGGAGGGCAGTGAAACGTTGGAGAACTAGGATGGGGGAGGGACAGAGAAAGAAGCAAAGCAAGGGTTACTTGAGGGTCGGTGAGAGGGAGGCATAGAGACATGGAAGGGTTAAGTGTGAAAACAAGAATCATAGAGGGGGAGCAGCGAGGGAGGGTGTTGCAGAATTCTCGTCGGAGAGGAGAGTATTTGCCATGAGAATTGTAGTATTGTTCCCAGTATGGGCTCTGGCCCAGTGTGTGTGTGGTTGCAAATGTCCTTGCCCTAGGGCAAGGTGATATTTTCTGTCCTTTTTAATGTGTTGTAATTTAAACAACAGATAATCAGGTGGCAATTCCCTTACTACCGTTTCCATTGGTCATCTTTTCTGATGCTTTGCACTTTCAAAAACCAGTTTGGAGAGAAAAGTGATCAATGAGCATTCTGTCACCAAGCTCCACTTATCACCAAAAACAAACGGCTGCACAAATATCTCCAGTCGCACAATTTATTTTATGTAGCAGCAGAATTAGGCCATTCAACCCATCGTGTCTACTCCGCCATTCAATCATGGCCGATCTATCTTTCCCTCCTAACCACATTCCCCTACGTTCTCCCCATAATCCTTGACACCTTCACTAATCAACCTGTCAAACTCTGCCTTAAAAATATCCAGGCAACACTATATTCCGTCTGCCACTTCTCTGCCCGCTCTCCCAACCTGACAAGTCCATCTGCAGAGTCCCTGCTGTATCTACACTACCCCTCCACCTGCCTTCATATCATCTGTAAACATGGCCCCAATTGCCATTGCAGTCTTATTGTGTTAATTTTCATGTACCTTTGGAAACGCCCACTCATTCACCCACCAGCTTGAAGATTTGGCTTGACCAGTTCACCTGTGCTCCTGTTGGATGGGCTCTTCAGCTCTGAAACTGGGTTGGAGTATTTCTAAAGGCTTCGCCAGTGTCTTAACAATTGGCATGCCGTACGGTTGCAACGTACTGAATTATAAACAACTCTGAATCCTGGTTTCTGAGGTTTTCTGGTTTGGGCCGAGGTGGATGGGCCGCTTCGCCGAGAACTAAGGGGGACCTGGCGTGGGGGGCTCTGAGAACAAAATGGTACCTGGCGTGGGGGGTAGGGGGGGGTGTACCAAGAACTAAAGCGGACCCGTTGGGGGGGGGGGGGACCATGTGGGGATGAGTACTTTTTGTCACTTTGTCGATGCCTTTCTTTATACTCAAAAACAAAGAAATTCACTGCACCAGGCTAGGTACATGACAATAAAGCCTCACATCTTAAAGAGAGTTTGAATGAGCTCTCATACTAAACATAAAACAAAGTTTGGAAGAGGAACAGAGCCGTAGAGGCATACAGCGCAGAGAAAGGCCCTTTGGCCCAACTCGTCCATGCTGGCCAAGATGCCCCATCAAACTGGTCCCGTTTGCCCCGTGTTTGGCTCATATCCTTTTAAACCTTTGCTATCCACGTACCCGTCCAGGTGTCTTTTAGCTGCTGTGAATCCGTCTCTACTACCCCGCTCACAGCTTATTCCATATACTCTCCACACGCTGAGAGTAAACGTTGCCCCTCAGGTTCCCAGATGCCCCTCAGAGACGGAATGGAGATTGTTTTGGATTTGTTGGTGATTTTAAGCTGACGCATTTTTCCACCATCTCTTTCAGGAAAATGCCTGTGCCAGGTGCCTGCTCAAGAGTTGCCAGTGCTGTCTGTGTTGCTGCGAAAAATGTCTGCAGTATTTGAACCAGGTACTTCTCTCCTGAAAGAACCGCTAATCAAGAAATGGGGCTTGTTGCAATAATCTTTAGTTAGGACAACATGAAAGGTATGTCACAGACATGGGCCATTCGGCCCACCCTGTCCATGCTGATTTAAAGTCATAGAGTGATACAGTGTGGAAACAGGCCCTTCGGCCCAACTTGCCCACACCGGCCAACAATGTCCCAGCTACACTAGTCCTACCTGCCTGCATTTGGTCCATATCCCTCCAAACCTGTCCTATCCATTTACCTGTCTAACTGTGTCTTAAATGTTAGAATAGTCCCAGCCTCAACTACCTCCTCTGGCAGCTTGTTCCATACACCCAAGTTAAAAAAGTTACCCTTCAGAATCCTATTAAATATTTTTCTCTTCAGCTTGAACCTATGTCCTCTGGTCCTCGATTCCCTTACTCTGGGCAAGAGACTCTGTGCATCTACCCGATTTATTCCACTCATGATTTTGTACACCTCGATAAGATCACCCCTCATCTTCCTGCGCTCCAAGGAATAGAGACCCAGCCTGCTCAACCTCTCCCTGTAGCTTAGACACTCTAGTCCTGGCAACATCCTCGAAATTTTCTCTGAACCCTTTCCAGCTTGACAATATCTTTCCTATAACATGGTGCCCAGAACTGAACACAATATTTTAAATGCGGTCTCGCCAACGTCTTGTACAACTGCAACCTGGCCTCCCAACTGGGATTTATGTCCTCAAGACAGTGGCAGTCAGTGGATGAAGATTTGCCCTCTGGATCAGAGGATACAAATGTATCCACGTGCGATCTATCCTTTCAAAAGTCGGCATGCAAATTAAATATGTACACAATAACAACAAAATGCGTTTTATCTGAAGAAGTGAAGGAGGAAAGTTTCTGGAATTTTTTCCAGAACTGGTCACACCCCATGCACACTCATTTGGTAATTAATCCCTATAGAGCTGAATCCATAATTATGCCTTTGGGTTGGAGACAAGTCCCTCCACTGTGACAGCCTCTTTCCAAGATGTTTTACAGAAAACAACGTCAACCCTTCACCTACTTGCCTCACAACACTGAGAGCGAAATTTCTGTTTTTTTTAATTGAAATTGGTGCCATTGCTTAGACTTCAAGGCCAGCTGCCTTTGTCCAGGGTTTGAATAGTGCACAAAGCAGGCCTATTGATACTGCTCTGCCTTTCATAGCTGGGAGGAGCCAGCTTGAATGGTTGAAGGGCAAAGGTTTATCAGGGAGCCCGGGGGGGGGGGGGGGGGGGGGGGGGTAAAGAGGGACCATCGGAACAACAGGAGGGGAATCTGTCATGCTCCGACTTACAGCTTCAAGAACTCAACCAGGGATCCATCATTACAAGTTTCTGTTTTATCTAGGAAAAGTATAAGAAAAAATTTAATATTAAGAAAAAATTCTTTATATACTTTGAAACATATAATTTTGTCAACATTTTTTTAAAGGTCTCTTCACCATAATGTTCAGTTTTCAAAATGCAATTCACAGTTTTTTCTTAATTAATTACATTAAACATTTTCTTTTTTTAATTTAAAAATTATATATTTGAAGTTGGACTTGTTGTCTTAATATCTCCATTTTATAAGAGCATTTTAAGTTTTGCAACTAGTCCTCAATGTTTTGTTTTCTTCACATCATGCTGTTGCTTGCACTCGCCTTTCCTTGTTATTTTCTATGTCAGTGAGGCTTGACAAATGAGGAGAGTGTCATTGTTACAATGAACGCACTGAGGGGATGAATGTATCAGAGAAAAACTAGATGGTGATAGTTGCACGATTGCCCAACGGTTTGTTGGGGCAGAGTACTGAGTTGTAAATGACAGCTGTAAAGCCACTGAGGCTCAGTCGCTGTTGAGTTTTAGATGTCCCGGTGCTTAAGACTGACAGTTCCCTCGCAAAATTCAGTATCTCGGACGATGGCACGCTGAAGCTCCTTCTAAGTCTTTCGGTCGTTCCCAGGTAGACTTCTGGCACAGACTCTTCGATGCTAAAGGCAGGGTTCCGTGGTTGCCATGGCACCCATCGATCCATGGCCTCAGTGCATTGCAAAATATCTCTCATTTTTACCACACAGTTCGACTGCTACACAAAGCAGCGATTATTCACAGCAAGTCGTCCGTGAAAAAAGGGGAATTGGAAACGTGCCACAGTGCTGTTCTCATGGCTCTCAGCTGCCATTGTCATCGCTGGTGGCTCGCCAGAAAATCATTGCACCCATAAACATCCCTATACTTTATACTAATAAAATATCCAATGGTACAATTTCTCAAACCTAACCCTGTAATGTCGCGAGTCCTGCGTTTGTTGTTCAGGATTACCTTGAGCCCAGTTTGGATTTGAACAAAGCTGTTTCTATTGAAAATGAAATGGATCAAAGACAATTGACCCATTTTCGTTTTCAAATAAATCACCGCCCAGCGACCCTTTACTTTGTGGTGGGCAGCTCGCTTTAATAATTCAGCCTTATTTTCTTCCAAGCAGAAGCTGTGAAGACAGAGCCCACTCATTCTGTTTAAACATCTTCAGCTTCACGTTAGATGGGCACAAAATGCTGGCGTAACTCAGCGGGTCAGACAGCATCTCTGGAGAAAAGGAATAGGTGATGTTTAGAATCGAGACCCTTCTCGACCCGAAATGTCACCTATTCCTTTTCTCCAGAGATGCTGACTGTCCCGCTGAGTTACTCCAGCATTTTGTGTCTGTCTTCGTTTTAAACCAGCATCGGCAGTTCCTTCCTACACGTTCACTTTAGTGTTAATCTGCCCATCAAATAATTCTTCAATCGTTGCAGTTAAACAGATTTTACAGGTCCCGAAATAAGGAGTTGGTTTCTCCGACTGAAACTGCAGGATTCTCTCTCTGTTCCCTCTGCACCTTCTCCCCTTGATGTCTTGCATTTGAAAGACTCGATTAACGTGATGTAACATTTGATGGTTGTCTTGCTCCCCGAATCACAAGATTTATAATCTGTTGATTTAAAAATTAATTTTGCCTGCGATATCGATTGGAATTCTTGAGCATCTTATAAATGTATTTAACTGGGAAGCAAAGATAGATGCTACATCTTTGAACTAGAAACAACTGCCCTGGGAATAAAGTCAAATAACCATGTAACATATAACCATAAAACCATATAATGTGAGGCAATATCAACAATATAATCTAGACTCCTAACTTCACACTGTCTGAGTAAATACCCAGGATATAAAGTGGATATGTTTAATGGCTTGTTGAATATCCTTTTATCCCATCGCTGTGTAAAAGGAGACTGAGAGTATGAGCCAAGATGGGGGAAGATAGAATAACACAGGTTTTAGCTCTGTTCAGTTTAGTTTATTGTCACATGTACCGAGGTACAGTGAAAAGCTTTTGTTGCGTGCTAACCACTCAGCGGAAAGACAATACATGATTACATTCGATGGCATCCGCAGTGTACAGATACATTATACAGAGAATAACGTTTAGTGCAAGATAAAGTCCAGTAAAGTCCGATCAAAGATAGTCCGAGTGTCTCCAATAAGGTAGAACTGGATGGCTTTAGTTGTCGGTAGGATGGTTCAGTTGCCTGATAAGAGCTGGGAAGAAGCTGTTGCTGAATCATAGATACATAGACAATAGGTGCAGGAGTAGGCCATTTGCCCCTTTGAGCCAGCACCGCCATTCAATGTGATCATGGCTGATCATCCACATTTAGTACCCCGTTCCTGCCTTCTCCCCATATCCCTTGATTCCGCTAGCCCTAAGAGCTTTATTTAACTCTCTTTTGAATGCATCCATTGAATCAGCCTCCACTGCCTTCTGAGGCAGAGAATTCCACAGATTCACAACTCTCTGGGTGAAAAAGATTTTCCTCATCTCAGTTCTAAATGGCCTACCCCTTATTTTTCAACTGTGGCCCCTGGTTCCGGACTCCCCCAACATCGGGAACATATTTCCTACATTTAGCCTGTCCAATCCCTTAATAATTGTATATGTTTCTATAAGATCCACTCTCATCTGTCTAAATTCCAGTGAATACATGTCCAGTCGTTCCATTCTTTCATCATACGACAGTCCTGCCATCCCGGGAATTAACCTGGTGAACCTACGCTGCACTCCCTCCATAGCAAGAATGACCTTCCTCAAATTATGTGCAGAAGTGGACATGGTGCAGAATGAGTAAATGATGCTTTAAATTTGCATTAGCTGTAGGTGCTTGATAATCGGCCGATCTCCACCTCTGTCTCTCAGTCTCCTGTGACACAATGCCGATCCCGTCAGTGGCTGCAGGGGGAGGGGGGAAGGGGGTGTCAGAGAGAGAGAGGCTCAGCAGCCTTATAATCAGATGCCACTTTAGAACAACAGCAGTGTTCGAAGTCGTACATCGGAAAGATTGAATGGCTGTTAGGGGTCAGTGCAGCTTTCATTCGGCTGATATCATCGGGTGCAGGTTTTGAACTCTCGATTGTTAGTCTACGCATGAGGAAAAAGTACTGTAGTTCAGCAAGTCACAGAGACCAGCGATTATCCCAGCGGCTGGGGGCTATTAGAAGAGGTTTGTGTTCCAGGCACAAGGTTTTCCACAGTATCTCGACTGCCGAAACCATTGGCACAAACATCTTGCAATTCGGGTGTGTGGAATGTTTCCTGGCAGAGGCATTGACTTGATGAGACCAAGGCCAATGGTTTTTTTGTCGTGATTGCTCACTGCACCAAGCAGACTCGCTCTCCTTCCTCAGCGGGCACATCCCCATGCTAACTGTTCACAAAGGCATATTCAGGGACTTGGCGGTGGGATCCGGGTTTTCCGGGCAATGAGCGACGCCTGTGTGGAACAATTTGTACCGATCGGTAGTTTGTGCAGGTGATAACGAGAGAGGTTTCTGAAGCAGCTCATTTTTGGAGCAGTCCTCGCCACGAATTGAATGCAAAACATTTAGAGAATTGGCATGCATGACAATTGGCGTGCAGCCTATTGGCCCGCAGACCCAAGCAGGTGGGACTAGTGTAGATGGGGCCTGTTTCCACATTCAATGACTCTTGAGTTGAGGATACCAAAGGTTCAACACACTATTAAACATGTGTGTACATTTAGAAACATAGAAAAATAGGTGCAAGAGTAGGCCATTCGGCCCTTCGAGCCAGCACCGCCATTCAATATGATGTTCTTCTTATCGAGTCCATACACAAGATTAGAATTTGTTCAGCCTGAACGCACCTCTCAGCATCTGCATACAATGGTGTCTGTCTTGTGCTTCTTGTGCATGGTGGTGGAAACATTGTTGGGAGCAGGGCCGCGACGTGAACGCTCTTTCCTTGACCGCCATTCAATGTGATCACGGCTGATCATCCAAAATCAGTACCCCGTCCCATATTCCTTGATTCCGCTAACTCTAAGAGCTAAATCTAACTCTCTCTTGAAAACATCCACTGTCTTCTGTGGCAGAGAATTCCACAGATTCACAACTCTCTGGATAAAAAAGTCTCAGTCCTAAATACCCCTTATTCTTAAACTGTGACCCTCTGCTTAAGATGTGTGATTTGTATCCTAACAAGCTAGTTAGGATATCTTCTGACTGGGACAGACTGTTCACATCTATTCAGCGGACCACATCCATTCAGCTTGCCTGGCCTTTGTGATCGCCCAGTTGCTAAACACTTTAACTCCTCCTCCCATTCCCACACTGACCTTTGTGCCCTCGGCCTCCTCCATTGTCAGAGTTGAGGCCCAATGCAAATTGGAGGAACAATGAGATATCCCCCTCCCCCTCCCCTCCCCCTTCTTCCCCCTTCTTCCCCCCCCCCCTCCTCCCCCCATACTAGATATCTGATTAGTCGAACTGCCCACCTGATTACATTTTACTGATTGCAAGCCCTCGTTGTCACCTTCCCCTCAGCTAACAATGAACCATACATTTTCCTTGATCATCATCCCATTTGATCTGTCGTTTTCACACCCTACCCATCCTTATCTCTGTGTCTCCCTCTCCCCTGACTCTCAGTCTGAAGAAAGGTCTCGAGCCGAAACGTCACCCATTCCTTCTCTCCGGGGATGCTGCCTGTCCCGCTGAGTTACTCCAGCATTTTGTGTCCATCTTTGGTGTAAACCAGCATCTGCAGTTCCTTCCTATGCATGAAAATTTTAATGAGGGCATTGAAAGCTAATCAACTCCTCACCATGACCCAAACCCCACCTTGTCGCAATGGTGGGTAGACCCCAGAGTGGTGAGCCGCTAGGTTAGGCAGGGGCACAAAATGTGCCTCAAGAGTCGTGGATATCAGCCGGTCAATACACCCTGACTAGAGATCTTCCATTTATGGAGCTCCAGTGTTGTGAAACAATGACTGGGTGCTGTTTAGGAAGGAACTGCAGATGCATTGAAGATAGACACAAAATGCTGGAGTAACTCAGGCAGCATCTCTGAATGGGTGACATCATGGGTCGAGACTGAAGAAGGGTCCGACCCAAAACGTCACCCATTCCTTCGCTCCAGAGATGCTGCCTGTCCTGCTGAGTTACTCCAGCATTTTGTGTCTATCTTTAATGGGTGTTGCTGTTCAACGTGAACTGTGGAGGTTGGATTCACGTTGTTGGTAAGGCTTTTCCTGCAAGCGCATAGAAGAGAGAACGGTACAGGCACGGACATACCCTTTGCCTCACAATGCCTATGCCAACCATGGTGCCAATTTCAAACTAATCCCATCTGCATGCACTTTGTCAATGTCTCTCCATACCCTGTGATCATGTGTCATTCTACACTCTCTTCAGTATACATTACCTTTAAATTGGCAAGTATTTTATTCAATTTGCTCTGTTTCAATGGGCTAGGATCCCAAATAAACATTGAATGAAATACACATTCAGATTGGTTTCCCTATGACCATGCCATTTCCTGTAGCTGTGTTATGTCAGTGTAAAACCACCACGGGAGACAGCTTTTGGCTACTGAGGTTATTGGATGTTGGGACCACACTTGGAGCACTGTGCTTGGTTCTGGTCTCCCAGCTACAGGGGGATGTCATTGACTTGGAAAGGTTGCAGAACATTTTTAACAGGAATCTGAGGGGTAACTTTTTCACGCAAAGGGTGGCGGGCGCATGGAACAAGCTGCCAGAGGATGTAGTTGAGGCAGGGACTATCCCAAAGTTTAAGAAACAGTTAGACAGGTACATGGATAGGACAGATTTGGAGGGATGTGGCTCAAATAAGGGCAGGTGGGACTAATGTAGTTGGGACATGTGGGCAAGTGGACAGAAGGGCCTGTTTCCACACTATCACTCTATGACTCTATAAAATACTCATAAGGATGATACCGGGAGTGAAGGGCTTATCCCATCTACACTAGTCCCACCTGCCTGCGTTTAGCCCCATACCCCTCTAAACCAGTCCTATCCATGTCGTTGAGTTATATTGAGGCTTGAGTTATAGGTTTAGACTGGGGTGAGCCTATGAGGCTGAGGGATGAATTTATGGAGGTGTACAGTATAAAACCACAAAGAGCATGGACAAGGTCACAGTGTTTTCCCAAGGTTAGGGGAATCTAAAAAGAGATTATAGATGTAAGGTGAGAGGGGAAAGATTTAAACAGGACAATTGTTGCCAGAGAGTCAACTGTCTCACACAGTATAAGGTGGGTATATGGAACGAGCTGTCAAAGGATTTGGAAGAGGCAGATGTAATTACAGCATTTAAAAGACATTTGGACAAATACATGGAAGGAAAAAAAAGGTTCAGAGATATGGGCCATATGCAGGCAAATGTATTAGCTCAGTTGAGACATGAGCAAGCTGGACTGCAAGGTCTGTTAGTGCTGAATAACTCTGACTTTCATAGTATTATTATTGGGACCAATGTTAACCTGCATGCTGGTGTTAATGGAAATCTGAGCAGGGAGGTTAGCTTTATTCTTCTAACTTTATTTTTGCTGGAAATAAACCGAGAAATGCATTCTTCACACTTCCGATTGGAAACTGGGCTTGTTTGCATGGCTTGAGTGTTCAATGTGCAAAGACTTTCCAGTCAGCCCACTTCCCACTGCAGACTGAGATCCCACCACTGCTGTCTAGCGACTCAACGAGGACAGAGTTCATGTATCAACTCCTGCTGAGTTTCACTGTGTGTGTTACTCGCTATCTCCTCCCCCACAGCCAACAACGGACCATTGTGGGCTCCACCCTTCCGTGATCATCGTTGCTGGCTTACATCTGTCTTGTTGCATATCTTTCATTAATCTGTTTTATGTACCTTTTCATATCTCTCGGTTCCCTCTCCCCTGACTCTCAGTCTGAAGAAGGGTCTCGACCCCAAATGTCACCTTTTCCTTCTCACCAGAGATGCTGTCTGACACACTGAGTTACTCCAGCTTTTTGTGTCATATGTTCTCATATCAACACCGTGGACTTTCAATTTACCCATTGACATTCAGATTTCTGTTGGTATTGAAGGTGAACCCTCAATTGATCTGCTGAGGAGATGGCAATTAACTGATACAATGTTGTGAGGATCAAGTCGGGAACAATGAGCAGTGCATTTATTGTATTTGCAAAGAAATGAGGGATTCCTAACTATATGTAGTTGTAGGAAAGCCATAAGTTTAGTTTTTAGTTTAGAGTTACATCACGGGAACAGATCCTTCGGCCCACCGAGTCCACACCGATCAGCGGTCCCCGCACATTAACACTACCCTACCCTACCTGGGACAATTTTACATTTATGCCAACACAATTAAGCTATAAACCTGTACGTACGTCTTTGGAGTGTGGGAGGACACCGAAGATCTCGGATAAAACCCACGGGGAGAACGTACAAACTCCGTACAGACAAGCACACGTAGTCAGGATTGAACCCGGGTCTCTGGCGCCGCAAGGCAGTAGCTCTGTGGCTGCGCCACCTTGCCGCAAGGAGAGGAGGCGAGAGGAGGTTGCAAAATGCTCCCCTGAACAATGCTCAGTAACTAACCCAGATGTGCAATGTAAACCTTTCACGTTCCCTTTCAGAATGCATACATTGCAACTGCGATCAACGGGACAAATTTCTGCACCTCCGCCAAAGATGCTTTCCTTCTCATTGTCAACAATGCGCTGAATGTAGCCACAATCAACTGCTTTGGAGACTTCCTGTTGTTCCTTGGAAAGGTGAGCACTTTAATGCTTTTTTAAGAGGCGGCACGGTGGCGCAGCGGCAGAGTTGCTGCCTTCCAGCGTTAGAGACCCGGGTTCGATCCTGACCACGGGTGCAGTCTGTACGGAGTTTGTACGGTCTCCCCATGACTTGTGTGACTTTTCTCCGGGTGCTCCGGTTTCCTCCCACACTCCAAAGACATGCAGGTTTGTAGGTTAATTAGCATCGGTAAAATTGTAAATTGTCCCTAGTGTGTGTAGGATAGTGTTAGTGTGCGGGGATCACTGGTCAGCATGGACTCGGTGATCCAAAGCGTCTGTTTCTGAACCGTATCTCTAAACTAAACTAAACTAAACTAAAAAGATCAACAGAAGTAGGAAAGCCTTTTGTCAGAATGATTCCACTGGATGGACTCGTTGAGCCAAAGATCGCGTGGAAGTGTTGCTTCTGTTTCATTCAACTTCTGTTGAATGAATTGTCTCCAAATACTCCCTTCACAAGCTCACACCTGAACACAGCCGCCAAGGTGACGTGTGACACCCTGATTTCATAAAATGCTGGAGTAACTCAGCGGGACAGGCAGAATCTCTGGAAAGAAGGAGTGGGTGGCGTTCCGGGTCGAGACCCTTCTTCAGACTGAGAGCTCTGAAGATGAAGTGTGTCATGTAACCACTATCAGTCAATCCATCCATCTGAAATCCATCCATCTGAAATACGTCTGAAGAAGGGTTTTGACCCAAAACGTTGCCTATTTCCTTCGCTCCATAGATGCTGCCTCACCCGCTGAGTTTCTCCAGCATTTTTGTCTACCTTTGATTTTCCAGCATCTGCAGTTCCTTCTTAAACATCTGAAATTGATATTGCTTCATTCTAACACGACAGCATCTAATCGGGGTGGCGCAGTGGTGCAGCGGTAGAGTTGCACCTTACTGCGCCAGAGATCCGGGTTCAATCCTGACCATGGGTGCTGTCTGCCACCCATTCTTTCTCTCCAGATGCTGCCTGGCCCGCTGGGTTACTCCAGCATTTTGCGTCTATCTTTAGAGTAAGCCAGCATCTGCAATTCATCCCTATACATTCCTATACACCCTGATTTCATATCCTGGTAAAGACTTGGAGCAAACAGAAATGGAGGGGAAATAATTGGCTGTAAAAACCTTATCATGTAAGCGGGTTTAGTTTAGTTTAGAGATACAGCGCCGAAACAGGCCCTTCGGCCCACCGAGTCCACACCGACCAGCGATCCCCGCACATTAACACAAGCCTGCACACACTAGGGACAATTTACACTCATACCAAGTATACAAACCCAAGCCAATAAACCTACAAACCTGTATGTCTTTGTAGTGTGGGAGGAAACCAAAGATCTCGGAGAAAACCCACGCGGGTCACGGGGAGAACGTACAAACTCTGTACAGACAAGCACCAGTAGTCAGGATCGAACCCGGGTCCCCGGCTCTGCAAACGCTGTAAGGCAGCAACGCTACCGTTGCGCCACCGTGCCGCTCTAAGGGTTGACAAGATACACGGCCTGGGTTTAGAAGTGGTGTTTTGCTTGATATTTGTGAATGTGATGTACTTGTTCTTTTCAGGTGTTCATTGTGTGTTTCACAGTCTTTGGAGGACTCATGGCATTCAACTACACCCGTGACCTGAACTTCTGGGCAATCCCTCTCATAATGGTGGCCTTTTTTGCCTATTTGGTGGCCCATTGCTTCCTGTCGGTGTTTGAGATGGTGGTGGATGTCTTGTTCGTGTGCTACGCCGTCGATCTGGCCACTAACGATGGGACTGCGGAGAAACCATACTTCATGGACAAGGAGCTAATGGTAAGTGCAAGGGGGAGCGCTGTCCCTTCCGGTCTCCACTTCCCCTCTTCCCTAGCAAGCAAATGAAAGGCAGGAGTGGTGGGAGGATGGATCAACATGTTCCATTTTACCTACAAATCAACTTGTTCTTCAATAACATCATTTAATAATGTCACTGTTGTCTGATGGGCACTAAGGGATTGGTTGGTGGTCGGGCTGTTATCACGGAAAAGAGAATGTGTAGGAAGGAACTGCAGATGCTGGTTTACACCGAAGATAGACAAAAAACAATGAAGTAACTCAGCGGGACAGGCAGCATCTCTGGATAGAAGGAATGGGTGACGTGTTCGGGTCGGAAAAGAAGGGTCTCGACCTGTAACGTCACCCATTCCTTCTCTCCAGAGATGCTGCCTGTCCCGCTGAGTTACTCCAACATTTCGCGTTTATCACAGGAAGAGTGTGTGTCAAATGACCAAACAAGGACAATTACCCCACAGCTAGAATGGTGGTGGACAGCTCACAGCCTCTTCATGCGCGCCGCACATCACCGTGTCATGATATTGCATTACATTCATGTGGCTGGGTTCTGAGACAAATCAGAACCTCTGGAGAGGGACAAGGTGGATCTACTTGTCACTTGTAGCTGAATGTCGATGTAAACGCTTCAGTTTGCCCTTGGCACTCACATGCTGGCCTTGTCCATTGTTGTAAAATAAGATATTCGTGGAGCCTCTTCTTCCCAGGAGCTGAGTAATGGTCCATCATCTGTTACAACTAGATGTGGCAAGACTCCAAAAGCTTTGATCTGAACCATTGCTTGTTTGTTGCAATACAACACAATGGATGGTGTCCCCTGTGTAAAGATAGGTCTGTGTGATGATCACTTCCACCAATGCTATTGTATGCAGTTCATAAGTGATAGGAGCAGAATTAGGCCATTCAGCCCATCGTCTACTCCGTCATTCTATCATGGCTGATCTTGCTTTCCCTCTCAACCCCATTCTCCTGCCTTCTCCCCATTACCCCTGACACCCGTATTAATCAAGAATCTATCTATCTTTGCCGTAAAAATATCCATTGACTTGGACTCCACTGCCTTCAATACAATACAATATTTATTGTCATTTGAACCTCAGTGAGGCTCAAACGAAACTCTGTTTCTACAGCCATACCAACAAAAAAACGATTCCTACTGGATACACAACCAATCACACAAACATCCATCACAGTGAACCTCCTCCTCACTGTGATGGAAGGCAAAGTCTTTTCTCTCCCCTGCTCTTGATTTTTCTCCCGATGTTGAAGCTCCAGGCGGGCGATGGTAAGTCCCACGGCCATTTTAGGCCGTGCCGGCCGATGTACGGCCCCGCTCCAGGTCTAAATGTCACAATGTTGGAGTCCTCGGCGGGCGCTGGAATGTCCCGCGGCGATGAACGGCCCCGCTCCGGTTCATTCCAACCCCGCGACACGGGCTGGAGAAGTTGCGTTGCGGGTGCTCCGGAAAGCGGTCTCCCACCCGGACCCACGAGCTCCCGATATCACAGTCCACAGAAGGTGCGTTGCTGGAGCCTCCGAGCTCCATAGTCGGGCCGCAGCAGCGAGCCACCACCGCTCCCCAGGCTCCGAGGCCGGCCAGCCCCACGATGGTAAGTGGTCCGCAGGCTCCCCGACTGGAGCCCCCAGGTCGTTCCGGTTGGAGGCCGCTCCACAGTGCTAGGCCCCAATGACAACGGAGACCCGACAGGGAAAAGGTCGGGTCTCCCATGCAGGGAAGAGATTTTAAAAGTTTCCCCCTCCCTTCCCCCCCGCCCCTCACATAAACACAGTTAAAAACAGTATAAAAATATCTGTGGAAATGAATTCCAATTGCTGCTGTTGTCCACAAGATGATTGGTAAGAACGAGGTCAAGTCGGCATTCTGTAGGTGCCAATTCACCCACTACCTGGTTTGGCAACCGAGGCCTTCCGGACTGGGCCAGCTCAGAGAGCAAGCCACTCTCGCTGATCGCCACTGAAGATCTTATCAGGATCCTGTGCTTTGCTCCGTCCAAGTGTCGCTAAACACGGAGTAGCACCGATTCATCAGCTGATGGGGAGACGGTGAGTGTTAAGCAAGAAGGAACTGCAGATGCTGGTTTCCACCGAAGATAGACACATGACCCGAAACGTCACCCATTCCTTCCCCCCAGAGATGCTGCCTGTCCGGCTGAGTTATTCCGGCATTTTGTGTCTATCTTAAGCAAGAAGTTTTCTTGCCTGTCTTTGATCTGATGAGACTCTATGAGATGTCCCAAAGACGACTCCCACTTGCCTGTATAATGGTGTGCTGCCATCTTTGGTGGGGCTGTTTCAGGACAGATTACTGTTCCCTGGGAGCTGCCAAGTATTCCCTCCATGTGTTTTTTGTATAATAATAATAATAATGGATGGGATTTATATAGCGCCTTTCTAATACTCAAGGCGCTTTACATCGCATTATTCATTCACTCCTCAGTCACACTCGGTGGTGGTAAGCTACTTCTGTAGCCACAGCTGCCCTGGGGCAGACTGACGGAAGCGTGGCTGCCATTCTGCGCCTACGGCCCCTCCGACCACCACCAATCACTCACACACATTCACACACAGGCAAAGGTGGGTGAAGTGTCTTGCCCAAGGACACAACGACAGTATGCACTCCAAGCGGGATTCGAACCGGCCACCTTCCAGTCGCCAGCCGAACACTTAGCCCATTGTGCCATCTGTCGTCCCAAATATAGTCACAGATGTTACACTTTGCACTCCTCCAGTTACTTTCCTAAACTATGAGAGCTCACCATGTCCAACTCGACGTTTCTGGTGGGACTTTTCACTTCCATCACTCAATCTCAAGACAACAAAGGAAATCTGATTTATTTCTCCTTTGGGTTTTTCTACCAGATGAACATTTTAACAATCAGTGGATCTGAGTAAACAATAACTTACTGGACCAGATAACCCTCGACCACCGTGTCGTTCCTGTCTTTGCAGTATTATTGTATAGCTTGTTTTTTTTAGAGATACAGCACGTAATTGGGTCCTTAGGCCCACCGTATCCGTGCCACTCAGCGACCCCTTGTCCACCAGCATTATCCTACTTATTAGGGACAATTCACTGAAGCTAACTAACTTACAAACCTGTATGTCTTTGGAGTGTGGGAGGAAACCGGAGCACCCAGAGAAAACCCACGCGGCCAGGGGGAGTACGTACAATCTCCGTACAGACAGCACCTGTAGTCAGGATCGAGCCTGGGCCTCTGGCTCTGTAAGGCAACAACTCGACTGCTGTGTCACCCTATTTGTTTGTTTGATAGTTTTTTTTTAAATTATTAATATTTTTTGTTGTTTATTATGGTGTTTATTATGGTATATGTGAAGACATCTGTTGTGCCGCTGCAGGTAAGAATTTAATTGTTCAGTTTTGGTGACATATATGACAATCAAACACTCTTGACTCCTCGCTCTCTTGACTCTTGCCCTGCCAGCTCTTACTTTTCTGTCTCTTGAGGGTCGGGCAGGCCATTCATTTGGTCTGGCAATATGGACAACGCTGGCATCTATTGCCCTTGTGAATTACCCCTGAGCAGTGAGGGCAAGATCTAGGGTCACATTAGCAGACAGGATGGCAGATCATTGAAGGACATTCAGTGCACTAGATTGTTTACATACAGTTTCATATAAGTTCAAGAGTTTAAGAGATTTTATTGTCATGTGTCCCAGTTAGGACAATGAAATTCTTGCTTTGCTTCAGCACAACAGAATATTGTAGGCATAAATAAATACTGAGGCTAATTCTAATTCCAGATTTATTTAATTACTTCAGTTTAAATTCCTCAGGTGTCATGGTGGGATTTGAACTCATGCCTCTCGATCAATGGTCCGGAACTCTGGCTGTGAAACAGTGACTCAGTCATTGTGCTGCGCCCATTAAACATGAAAGAATGTGAATGTGTTTTTTAAAATATTTATTTGGTTTTAAAGCAAAACAATTGTCGTTTATCAGCATTTATCTTCTTCCAAAGGTTTGGTGAGCCACCAATCCTCACGGGCATAAAGTTGGCGACCAGATGCATAGTGCATCCAGACAACTCCGGTCAGCGGGTACATGGTGTGCCCCGAGGCAGAGTGAGTGCAAGGAGCAAACCTCCAGCTCAACTCAGGCTCCCGCTCACCAATGTCCACACACACACGCGGGCTGGAAGAGCCTGCATTCCACGTGTATACGGAGTGTGAGAGGTTGCAACCCCTGTTCCAATACCTTGCCTTCTGGCTGCACTTCACACCCACCGTCCTCATCTTTGGACACCCTGTGCGGAGGGGAGAGGGTAGGGCTGAAGATGTCCTGGTGGGGCTGCTCCTGGGCCTGGCCAAGTTGGCCTGGTCACGGCGCCAGGCTGAAGAGGGCTCTGCTCGAGCCGGCTGCCTGCCCCTTTTCCGGGGTTACGTCAGCGTCCGGGTGGTTTTAGCAAGGGACTACGCACTGTCCACGGGCACCCTGGGGGATTTCTGGGGATTTTCTAAACCTGTCCTAGCCACACACCGGTCTAATTGTTTATTAAACGTTGCGATAATCCCTGCCTCAACTACCTCTTCTGGCAACTCGTTCCATAAACCCACCACCATTTGTGTGAAAGAGTTACCCTTCATATTCCTGTTAAATCATTCCCCCTTCACCTTAAACATATGTCCTCTGATTCTCAATTCCTCTATTCTGGGCAAGAGACTCTGTGTGTCTACCCGTTCTATTCCCCTCATGAATTTATGCACCTCTCTAAGACCTCAATTGTATCGTTGATATAAGACCTCTATTGTATTGGGAGAAGATAGATCAGCCATGATTGAATGGCGGAGTAGACTTGATGGGCTTAATGGCCTAATTCTACTCCTATCCCTTAAGGCCTTATGACCTTCTGCATTTGGTGTCCATAATATGGTTTCCTCGCATTGTGAAACCAAACACAGATGGGGGTCACAACTTTGCAGCACGCCTTTGTTTAGACCACAAAGGCAACTCCAAGCTTCTATTGGTAGATACAAAGAACTGCAGATGCTAGTTAATATTAAAGATAGGCACAAAGAGCTGGACTCACTCAGCGGGTCAGGCAGCGTCTCCGGAGAAAAAGGATGGGCAACGTTTTGGGTCGGCAGCCCGACCTGGTGGTGAAGGTAGGTAGGTCCGTCCGTTATAACCAAACTCCGTTTTAAGGAGGTCCGTAATAACGAGGGTTTACTGTCTCTCCACAGATGTGGCCGTCTCTTTTTCAATTTGTTCCTTTTCTTTTGCTTGTCTCTAACGGAGCCAAATGCAGTCAAGTGGGACTAGCCCAATATGTCAACTTGGTTTGGCATGGTCAAGGTGGACCGAAGGACCTGTTTTCATGCTGTACAGCACATTATATCTGTCACTTTAAATCTACATTCCAACATAGAAATTACACCCATTCTCTCCCCACTTGTCTTCTCACTCTTTATTTCTGATGAAGTGTCGTTGACTTGAAATGTCAGCATTTCTTTCCCCCCACTTTGATGCTGCTTGACCTGGCATGTGCTTCTACATCTTCTGTTTCGGCTCAGTTTGGCACGGTACTTCAGTAAGCTGGACAAGGCAGACCAACCGATGTTTGTGTCAATTTTTATTGTGTGTTCTTTTTTTTATTGTACCGCTGCTGGCAAATTCATTTCACTTGCACTTCACAATGAGAGATAAGATACTTGGGGACCGGCTGACCTTTCAACTACTTTGTAGCAAACAACTTGCTCTTCCTTTAACGTTTGCTCTACAAGGACGGTTTCTAAGTTTGAGAAATACAGTATTTGCATTTGTCTAATCTAAAGAGCAGATGCGTCTGTCATGAAGACCTTTCAAGATAGCTTAATATTTGATTGTGTGTGTGTGTGCGCATTGTTACCAGCATTAGTTTCATTTTTTCAGAGATCCTATTACCATAGAATGATGCTTTCATTAAACACTGCCAGAATAACTCTTATTGCTTCTCTCTAGAAATTTATAGGCAAAACCAACGAAAAAGCGAAGAGGAAAAGTGGGAGTAACAAAGCAAACGAGGAGAATAACAGCTACGTGGCAGAACTGCAGCCAATGGTCAGTGTGGAGAACTGTCCCAGTAATAAGTGTACTAAGTTGTTGCAGAATAGTGCTCATTTCAATTCAGTCTCCTGTGGATATCTCAAAATCTGTCCACTTTAAAATATCTGTGTCTTACGACTCAAATGTTAGCCAGTAAAATGCACAAATAAGATGAGGAATTCAACAGCAACTTTCATTTCTGTATCCCCCTGCTGTAGAGTTAGGGTAAAAATGTCCAATTATCTTAAGAGAAGGTTCACAAACTATGGTTTTGATCACAAGGAATGTTTTTTGTGAACTTTAATCATGACAATCTTGCTGCGGTACACAAGAAAATTGGAGTAATTTTAGTTTTTAGTGAGCTGAAGAGCCTGTCTCCACGCTGTATCTCTAAACTATGAGATAAACAGTGCCCAATCTGCTGTTATTCTCCACGGCATCTTCTTCATTTCAGGAAACAACCTTGTGAACTTTCTCTGAACTGCCTCCATTGTAACTATTTCCTTCCTTAAGTAAAGTTCCTATAGCTGTGCAGTACGTCTGCTGTTACCTCATCTACAACCTGCTTGTGTACTCCAGCTCCTTGCAATTAAGGCCAACATTTGACTTGTTTTCTTAATGACTTGGCGACAGTTTTTTTTTTTACGATACATGCCAACATTACTCTAAAACACAAAAAAACTCAACCTTCAAATTTTTTAGCAGTTTATTTTAGCTATTAGTCTCATAAGATCATAAGGGATAGGAGCAGAATTAGGCCATTCGAGTCAGGTTCAGGCCCATTCAATCATGGCTGATCTATCTCTCCCTCTTAACCCCATTCTCCTGCCTTCTCCCCATAACCTCTGACACGCGTGCTAATCAAGAATCTATCCATCTCTGGCATAAACATATATCCACTGACTTTGCCTCCACAGCCTTCTGTGGTAAAGAATTCCACATGTTTATTAAATTAGAAGTTGGTTGGTCATAAAATCAAAACAGATGGAGGTATATTGACGGAAAAATATTGTTGATAAAAGTAGTTTAATTTTTAGAGACGCAAGTTTACAAAGAAGAAGAAAAAGGCAAAGGGCTGGAGCTTCTCAGTGGACCAGGCAGTACCCCATGAGAATGTGGATAGGCGATGAATGGGGTTAGGACGCATCTTCAGTCTTCCTGACCCTAAATAGCACCCCCCTGTACATGTTCTCCAGAGATGCTGCCTGACCCACTGAGTACACTTTGTTTCTTTCTAGCTTATTTTGTGTACTGGCTCTTTTTTGTCCACACAAAAAAAAAAATACTGCTTTAAGAGGAAATGGTTGTCATACTCTGTGAAGACGGGAATGACCTGAAATTGTGTCTTAGTGCTGATAATCCTGATGAGCTACATTGGAAGTAAACCACAAAACCAATGATTCAAAGGCTTAGTAGTGAAAGGAGGAAGGATCTGAAGTAAATAAATAAACAACCCACACTCATTCATGAAGTGGAAAGAGGAATTGGTTATGGAGAATATTGGTAGGTTGTTTAGGATTCTAGCAATAAAGTCCTTGACCTTGTCCTTAGAGTGGGCGTGGAAAAGATGCTTCTAAGGATGGGAGAGTCTAGAACTACAGGGCACAGCCTCAGAATAAAAGGAATTATGTTTAGAACAGAGATGAGGAGGAATTTCTATAGTCAGAAGGTGGTGAATCTGTGAGAATTCATTGCTACAGACGGCTGTGGAGGGCAAGGCATTTGGTATTTTTAAAGTAGAGATTGATCGGTTCTTGATTAGTAAGGGCGTCAGGGATTACAGGAGATGGTAGCAAAATGAGGTTGAGAGGGATAGATCAGCCATGATTGAAAGGCAGAGTAGATGGGCCGAATGGTCTAATTCTGCTCCTATGGTGTATTGGACCTGCAAGGTGAGCTCCAACAAGTGTACAATTGTTTGCTGAAAACAAACTAAGCCTGACAGATAATAACCATGGCAATCTCATCTCCTACTGCACCCCGGCTTGCAACCCTGCAGACTACACACAGGTCTTCATTGTGAGGGAAAGAGAAGCCTCAAATATCAATTGTTTTGTGGGGGTGAATGTATCAAGGGCAGAACCTTGGGCTGACTTTATGTCCTGAGAAATATCAGAATTATACAGCAACATCTAATGTTTAGTTTAGAGATACAGCGCGGAAACAGGACCTTCAGCCGACCAGCGATCGGATCCCCATGCGCTAACACTATCCTACATCTACTAGGGACAAGTTAAAATATTACCAAAGCCAATTAACCTGCAAACCTGTACGTCTTTGGAGTGTGGGGGGAAACTGGAGCACCCGGAGAAAACCCACGCAGGTCACGAGGAGAGTACATACTGCATACAAACAGCACCAGTAATCAGCGTCAAGCTGGATCTCTGGTGCTGTAAGGCAGCAGCTCTACCGTCCTAGTGCCACCCTTGTTGCATATTGTTGTATAGTCAAGCGTTTCTGTTTTTCTGCTCATTAAACTCAGAGGAAATCGTAGCCCTTGAGTTCCGAGATCTTGCCTCGAGCATGGTAGAATGTTTAGCTGACACGAATATTATTTTCACTGTAGTTAATATTCAATACATCACAGCTGCAGAACTAAAACTGCAATGTAATATTTTTGTTTGGCAGGATAGAGATGCCACATGATGTGACTCCAGTGGACTGGAAATAGGCCTTCATCTTCCATCAAAGCCTTAATATTTAATAACCGCAAGCTAGAAGGTGGAGCCATCCGTCAAGTTTGTCCGAATGGCGTGAATCAAGTGGAAGTATTTTTCTATATTTAAGTAAAAAGGATTATCTGATTTTTTTTTTAATTGTTATTTATTTCCCCTTGTTGGCCTCCCTGTACATCTGTGCACAAGCTCGTGTAAAACGGAGACAGAAGAGACTGTAGATGTTGGAATCTTAAGCAAAACATAAGTGCTAGAAGAATTCAGTGGGTCAGACAGCATCTGGGGAGGGAATGGAAGGGCCGGGACTGTTTATAGAGTCATACAATGTGAAAACAGGCCCTTCTGCCCAACTTGCCCCATCTACACTAGTCCCACCTGCCTGCGTTTGACCCATATCCCTCAGCTGAGATCTAACTCTTCCTTTGGTTTCATTCGCAAGAAAAGGAAGCTGGGGAAGGATCCTGACCTGAAATGTTGTTTGTCCATTCCCTCCCCCAAGTGCTAACATTGAGTGGAATTGTCCTTATAGGTGAATGTTTCCACCAAATGGAACAGGCAGTTTGTTATATTATGATTTTGGGACTTTCCAAATCCTTATGATACGATTGCAAAGGATTCCAGTGTTGACATCTGTATTTCAAATTGAATGACCGTCTTTTTAAGTGTATATATATATATATATGTATATATATATATGTATGTGTATATATATATATACACATATACACATATACACATATATATATATATATAACCCTTAATACTAGAGGTCACCAAAACTGTAATGTATTAACCAACACTAAATCACAAACCATAATGGTAAATTATTTTCTAAAGTGAATAAATCTTGAACACACAAGAGATAGTACATTTTTTTTAATTTTAAGTGGAAGTTTTCAAAAGATATTTGATAAATATGATGTAATAGCATAGGAATATTTAACGTTACTTATTGATACCTGTTTATCACAAGAAACATTTCCCCCCACACTCCCTGTTCCAAGTCTATTGCTCAGTTGGATTCCAATTCTGACCCCTACGGTATTATTTTCTGTAAACAAAATGCAGAATTAATGAGTATTGCTGACCATACAGCTCTTGGATCACTAGATGGATGCAACTTCCTCCTTTTGGCCATCCTTTACCAGTGGTCAAGATGTGACTCCATACCCAGTCCTGTGGGCTTGACTCTTTTGTGCACTTCAAAAGGGAATTTGATACAATGGTATCAGGCCCGCTGCCAAAAGCTGAGCAACAAAGCCAGAAAGCTTGGAATGATTAAAAGAAATACTCTCTACACCAACATGTTTCTGTCTTCTTGTTGATTGGTTGCATTTTTTAGAAAACAATGTGGAACTAAGGAACTGCATTTGCTGGTTTGCACAAAAGGAAACAAAGCCCTCATAGGTTACTGGAGCAGAATTAGGCCAATCGAACCATCAAGTCTCCTCTGCCATTCTACCTGATCTATCTTTCCCTCTCAACTCTTCTTCTGCCTTCTCCCCATAATCCCTGACACCCGCACAAATCAAGAATCGATCCATTTCCTACTTACAAAAATCCATGGACAGCCACAACAGCCTTTTGTGACAATGAATTCCACTGATTCACCAACCTCTGACCAAAGAAATTTGTTTCTAAAAGTACGTCCTTTTATTCGGAGGCTATGGCCTCTGGTCCTGGGGTTGGAGTAACCCAGTAGCTCCGACAGCATTCTCTGGATAATATGGATAGGTGATGTTTCGGTTCAGGACCCTTCCTCAGACAAGTTCATTTTTACGTGGCTAATTTCAAACATTGGTTACTGATTGTTAGAGCCAGGATTTTGCCATGAATGCCATGTGCCTTTTTTTGATGATTTCAGGAAGATAATGCCTTTTTCATGATTGTGCCTAAATCAGCTTTTTTGTGTGCTATTTTTATGTGATTTACAAGAAAATTTACAGCACCAGGGTGAAACCAGGCTGTAAGTGGTGATTGGGGAGGGGTGCGTGGGAAAGGGTCCAGTCTTTGCAAACTGGAGTCATGCTTAAAGTAGGGTGTGAAGTGGTGATTGGGGAGGAGTACGTGGGGAAGGATCGAGTCTTTACAAACTGGAGTCAAGTTGTGAGTAGGTGTGAATTCCTGGTTGGGGAGGGGGTGTGGGGGTACCAGGGTTAAGTTTCTGTTTATCAAACCTGCAGTAGGACTCGTTCAGGTCGTTGGTCAGCTGACGATTGTCTAAGGAACGGGGGGGGGGGGGGGGGGGGGGGGGGGGGGGGGGGGGGTTCCTCTTGTAGCTTGTGATTTCTTGCAAGCACCTCCACTGAAGAAGTCATTTGCTGAGAACTTGCTCATCAACTTCTCAGAGTACCTTACCTGCCTGTAGAGGTCTGTATCCCCACTCCTGTAGGATCTACCCCTGCAAGCGTCAAAATGCCTAAACTCAAGTCAACGCCTTGTAAAAAACGGAGCGATTTGGTGAGAGTGTACGGGAGTGATATATTAACCATATAACAATTACAGCACGGAAACAGGCCATCTCGGCCCTACAAGTCCGCGCCGAACAATTTTTTTCCCTTAGTCCCACCTGCCTGCACTCATACCATAACCCTCCATTCCCTTCTCATCCATATGCCTATCCAATTTATTCTTAAATGATACCAACGAACCTGCCGCCACCACTTCCACTGGAAGCTCATTCCACACCGCTACCACTCTCTGAGTAAAGAAGTTCCCCCTCATATTACCCCTAAACTTCTGTCCCTTAATTCTGAAGTCATGTCCTCTTGTTTGAATCTTCCCTATTCTCAAAGGGAAAAGCTTGATCACATCAACTCTGTCTATCCCTCTCATCATTTTAAAGACCTCTATCAAGTCCCCCCTTAACCTTCTGCGCTCCAGAGAATAAAGACCTAACTTATTCAACCTATCTCTGTAACTTAGTTGTTGAAACCCAGGCAACATTCTAGTAAATCTCCTCTGTACTCACTCTATTTTGTTGACATCCTTCCTATAATTGGGCGACCAAAATTGTACACCATACTCCAGATTTGGTCTCACCAATGCCTTGTACAATTTTAACATTACATCCCAGCTTCTATACTCAATGCTCTGATTTATAAAGGCTAGCATACCAAAAGCTTTCTTTACCACCCTATCTATATGAGATTCCACCTTCAAGGAACTATGCACGGTTATTCCCAGATCCCTCTGTTCAACTGTATTCTTCAATTCCCTACCATTTATCATGTACGTCCTATTTTGATTTGTCCTGCCAAGGTGTAACACCTCACATTTATCAGCATTAAACTCCATCTGCCATCTTTCAACCCATTTTTCCAAATGGCCTAAATCACTCTGTAGACTTTGGAAATCCTCTTCATTATCCACAACACCCCCTATCTTGGTATCATCTGCATACTTACTAATCCAATTTACCACCCCTTCATCCAGATCATTGATGTACATGACAAACAACAAAGGACCCAACACAGATCCCTGAGGCACCCCACTAGTCACCTGCCTCCAACCCGACAAACAGCCATCCACCATTACCCTCTGGCTTCTCCCATTCAGCCACTGCTGAATCCATCTTGCTATTCCTGCATTTATACCCAACAGTTTAACCTTCTTAACCAACCTTCCATGAGGAACCTTGTCAAAGGCCTTACTAAAGTCCATATAGACAACATCCACTGCTTTACCCTCGTCAATTTCCCTAGTAACCTCTTCAAAAAATTCAAGAAGATTAGTCACACATGACCTTCCAGGCACAAATCCATGTTGACTGTTCCTAATCAGACCCTGTTTATCCAGATGCTTATATATATTATCTCTAAGTATCTTTTCCATTAATTTGCCCACCACTGAAGTCAAACTAACAGGTCTATAATTGCTAGGTTTACTCTTAGAACCCTTTTTAAACAATGGAACAACATGCGCAGTACGCCAATCCTCGGGGACTACTCCCGTTTCTAATGACATTTGAAATATTTCTGTCATAGCCCCGGCTATTTCTACACTAACTTACCTCAATGTCCTAGGGAATATCCTGTCAGGACCTGGAGACTTATCCACTTTTATATTTTTCAAACGTGTCAGTACTTCTTTTACTTTGAAACTCATAGTATCCATAACTACTCTACTCTTTTCCCTTACCTCACATAATTCAATATCCTTCTCCTTGGTGAATACCGAAGAAAAGAAATTGTTCAATATCTCCCCCATCTCTTTTGGCTCTGCAGATAGCTGCCCACTCTGTTTCTCCAATGGACCAATTTTATCCCTCGTTATCCTTTTGCTATTAATATAGCTGTAGAAACCCTTTGGATTTACCCTACACCTTACTTGCCAAAGCAACCTCATCTTCTTTTAGCTTTTCTAATTTCTTTCTTAAGATTCTTTTTACATTCCTTATACTCCACAAGCACCTCATTTACTTCATGCTGCCTATAATTATTGTAGATCTCCCTCTTTTTCCGAACAAGATGTCCAATTTCCCTTGAAAACCAGGGCTCTTTCCAATTTTTACTGTTTCCTTTCAACCGAACAGGAACATAAAGATTCTGTGCTCTTAAAATTTCCCCTTTAAATGTCCACCATTTCTTTTCTACATCTTTCCCATAAAACAAAATGTCCCAGTCCACTCCTTTTAAATCATCTCGCATCTCATCAAAGTTAGCCTTTCTCCAATCAAAAATCTCAACCCTAGGTCCAGTTCTGACCTTCTCCATAATTATATTGAAACTAATGGTATTGTGATCACTGGACCCGAAGTGCTCCCCAACGCATACCTCCGCCACCTGTCCCGTCTCATTTCCTAACAGGAGGTCCAGCACTGCCCCTCCTCTAGTAGGTACCTCTATGTATTGCTGCAAAAAACTATCCTGCACACATTTTACAAACTCCAAACCATCCAGCCCATTTACAGAATGTGTTTCCCAGTCTATGTGTGGAAAGTTGAAATCTCCCACAATCACTACCTTGTGCTTACTACTAATATCTGCTATCTCCTTACATATTTGCTCTTCCAATTCTCGTTCCCCATTTGGCGGTCTATAATACACCCCTATAAGTGTTGCTACACCTTTCCCACTTCTCAGTTCCACCCAAATAGCCTCCCTAGATGAGCCCTCCAATCTATCCTGCCAAAGCACTGCTGTAATATCTTCCCTGACTAGCAATGCAACACCACCACCTCTTGCCCCTCCAATTCTATCACACCTGAAGCAACGAAATCCTGGAATATTTAGTTTCCAATCACAGCCCTCCTGCAACCATGTTTCACTAATCGCCACAACATCATACTTCCAGGTGTCTATCCAGACTCTAAGCTCATCCACCTTTCTTACAATGCTCCTAGCATTAAAATATGCACATTTAAAAAACCCCCATCTCTTCTTCTCGGTTTATTTCCTTTTTTTTCTTTCTCCTCTTGTGTCCGAGTGCTTCCCTTTTCTGCTTCCTGCCTCCCATTCTGTCTACTAGCTTTCTCTATTTGAGTCCCTCGCCCCAACCACTCTAGTTTAAAGTCTCCCCAGTGACCTTTGCAAATTTCCCCGCCAGGATGTTGGTCCCCCTCGGGTTCAAGTGCAACCCATCCTTTCTGTACAGGTCCCACCTTCCCCAAAAGAAGTCCCAATGATCCAGAAACTTGAATCCCTGCCCTCTGCACCAGTCTTTCAGCCACGCATTTATCCTCCACCTCGCTCCATTCCTCGCTCCATTCCATAATAGTAATATTCTCTACAGACAACTGTGTGCTGTTTTGCAAAGCATGTGAGAAAGCAGTGAATCATGAGAAGAAATATTTCGTCTCCCAGTATGTACAGACAGCTAAACACAGGTCGACGGCAGAGAAGCTGAAGGTAGGAAATATGCAAGCTTGTCTCCTCATATTTACTGCTGGCTCCAATCGCAAATCTAAGTTTTCAAGTGATGTGTGCAAAGCAATATTTTATGCTGGAATTCTACTGTGGAAATTGGAAAACAAATCTCTCAGAGGTATTTTAGGGAAATACACAAAGGACCCTATACCGAGCGAGTCATCATTACAGAAAAATTATGTTGACAGCAACTTCAACATTGTTGTGCAGAAAATTAGAGATGAAGTTGCATGCATCAAAATATGGATCTCAATAGACGAGACAACCAATGCTGTGGGGAGATATGTTACCAATATGTTCATCGAAAAACTGGAGGAAGGTCAACCATCAAAGGAGTATTTCTTGACATTGGAAGTATTAGACATACAAGGAAAATATGAGAGGGGGATTTCAGCTAACAAAGATCTTGAAGAAGTACAAAACATAGCTAAATTTCTCAAAGGTAGTTGTAATGCACAAGATATCAACATAAATGTAGAGTTTGCAGCTTGTTTCGGGTATGCACCAGTGACCTCAACTGGGGTAGAAAGAAGTTTTTCACATCTGAAGCATATTCTGTCTGACAGACGGCATAGTTTAACACCAGATAATTTGAAAAAAATGCTAATAGTTTTGTGCAACCAGGCAATAATGTAGTATACCTTTATAATTATCATTTTTAAACCATATTTTGGTGGTGGAAATACATACCTTTTTCATGCCATTTTTGTAATTTTGTTTTGCCTTTTTACCTGCCTATTTCAGAGATTTTTAGCGCCTAAACATGTTGGCTCTACGGATTGTGTATAAAATCACGAGAGGAATAAATTGAGTAGATGCACAGTATCTCTTGCCCAGAGTGGGGAAATCAAGGACCAAAGGACATATGTTCAAGGTGAAGGGGAAAAGATTTAATAGGAATCTGAGGGGTAATTGAGGGTGACCTTTTCACACAAAGGGTGGTGGGTGTATGGACCAAGCTGCAGGAGGAGGTGGTTGAGGCAGGGACTATTCCAACATTTTAAGAAACAGTTAGACAGGTACATGGATAGGGCGAGTTTGGAGGTATATGAACCAAATGCAGGTAGGTGGGACTAATGTAGCTGGGACATGTTGGCCGGCGTGCTGGTTCTCAACCTGGTTATATGTCCTCAGTAAACAATATGAAGACTAACTTTTAGATCATGTTAAATTTCAGTTAAAACAGAAGCCACTATAAGTAGACAAAAGTGCTGGAGAAACTCAGCGGGTGCAGCAGCACCTATGGAGCAAAGGAAATAGGCAACGTTTCGGGCCAAAACCTCCTCCCTCCGAAGCCACTGTAAGTGTTAGCAGATCACAGTATCTGCAGAAGCAGCAGAATTAATATTTCACGTATTCACCAGTTTTCAGTAAGTTCTTTTAACTTAAAATTGTTGCTTTGCAGTATTTGCCATTTCAGACTTGTAGCCTCCAGTATTTTCCTTTGGTTGTGACTGCTGCTTGGGCATTGCAGCAAAAATAGAAAAGAGTTGCTTATTTCTGACAGTCCATTGCAATATTTTAGTTCCAATAGCAAAGAAATATTAGATTCAGTGACCTTCATCAATCGATTTTGAGTTAGGATACAAACCTTAAAATTTAAGTTTGAATGTTTGTGCATTTTAATAAACTTGATCCTGGAAGTCCATTATGAATCATACCATTTTATAAACACAATTAGATGAAACATCTTGTAGCTCACATTGAATGGCTAAATACATTTCCAACATCCATTGTCATGGAAGATCATAATATTTTAAACCATTTTATAATACTGCCAATCTCAGAACTGAACGATTTCAACATTAAATGTGATTTTTTTTTTTCATATGGTCAAGTGAAACTTCTAGAATGTGCAAATATTAACCCCATCTATTCTTGGAATAGTGCCAAGTCACTGTCTTGCAGATTTTAGAGTTTGGTTGTGGTAATAATCTTGTGTATACAAATATGTACTGGCTGAGTTTTTGTTATGCTTGGAAAATATGAACTGCTATTAAATAGGTCAGAAGCAGGAACTGTGCAATATTTAATTTTATCCACGTTTGTGCAACCTCTCCTTGTAACTAATACCCCCTAATGCAGGCAACATTCTGCTAAACCTCTTCTGCGCCCTCTCTAAAGTCTACACATCCTGTAATCGGGCAAACTGAACTGCAGTCAGAATTCCAAATGTGGCCTAACCAAAGTTTTATACCTTCTGAATTTTGTAGTCAGCAGGGTAGTGCTCTGCATATCGCCAACTTGGACAATTTTACATTTTTATCAAGCCAATTAACCTACAAACCTGTTTAAGAAGGAACTGCAGATGCTGGAAAATCGAAGGTACACAGAAATGCTGGAGAAACTCAGCGGGTGCAGCAGCATCTATGGAGCAAAGGAAATAGGCAACGTTTCGGCCCGAAACGTTGCCCATTTCCTTCGCTCCATAGATTCTGCTGCACCCGCTGAGTTTCTCCAGCATTTTTGTGAACCTACAAACCTGTACGTCTTTGGAATGTGGGAGGAAACCGAAGATCTCTGAGAAAACCCACACAGATCACGGGGAGAACGTACAAACTCCGTACAGACAGCACCGGTAGTCAGGATCGAACCCGGGTCTCTGGGGTTACCTTTTGCTGTAAGGCAGCAACTCTACCGCTGTGCCACCGTGACCGCCCTGTGCAACATAACTTCCTGACTCTTATAGGCAATGCCCTAACCAATGAATGTTTGTGCATTTTAATAAATTTAATGAAGGCAAGCACACCATTTTTTAAGCACCAAATCCACTCATGTTGCCACTTTCTCACAGAAAGTTATGAGTCTGTGGAATTCTCTGCCTCAGAGGGCGGTGGAAGCAGGTTCTCTGGATACTTTCAAGAGAGAGCTAGATAAGGCTCTTAAAGATAGCGGTCAGGGGATATGGGGAGAAGGCAGGAACGGGGTACTGATTGGGGATGATCAGCCATGATCACATTGAATGGCGGTGCTGGCTCGAAGGGCCGAATGGCCTACTCTTGCACCTATTGTCCATTGAAATGTACCACTTATCTTTAGAATTCATAAGATAATCCAAACATGACAACGAGATAAGCAAAAATAACTCAGCAGGTCAGGCAGTATCTGCGGAGAGAATGGATTGGCAACGTTTCAGGTCAGGATCCTTCTTTATGGATAAGATCTGTGGTAAATGGTTCTGGCAAAACTAAAGCCAATCGTGACCTTGGAAAGAAGATCTTACTGACAAACAAAATAGGATTAGGAAACTCAGATGCTGGAGGCTTCTTCACCATTCAATAAGCACCTTTTACAAACGCAGACTATCCAAAAGCATCTCAGTTAACAAAAGTTAATCGTATTTCTTATGCAGGAATCCATATACAGGGCAGTGTTCCATGTCACAATCAGGAGCTCAGCTGTTAAATTATCCCAGGCTGTGATAAGTACTTACAGTCAGGCCATTGTTAGGCTCCATTATCATCAAAGCATCAGACTGAAAATGGGACTCTAATTTTACAACACTGCCCAATAAAACAGAGAGTTGATTGGCGTACAGCCACTCAGCTGCAACAAAGGCCCAACTGTGCTACCGAACATGAAGCACAAACACAACTAGGAAAATATTCAGTATTGGATGGTGAGCCTTAATTAAAATGCCAGCACCCAACTTGCAAAGGTAGCATTTTCATGTTAGCCCTCACCATTTGAAGTCTTGAAGGGTAGTTTAGGGAACAAAATCTTCAAGGGGAAAATTTGCAAGAGGCTTTCATCACATAAAATGCATTGCACAACTCTAACAGCTGCTTTCACTGCTGCATCACCACTGTACCCATTATCTTCACCGAAAAGTATTGATTAAAAATAAACGCCAACATTCTTCATTCTTTTGGTGGGAAGCATGAAGTATTACTCTTGGCCAAGAGATTCAAAATTCATTGCCTTTCCACCTCTTTGCTCAATGTAAACAAACTAAATTTGCAGCCAATATGATTATTTTTGCCTTTATGGAAGTAATTGATTAAGATTGATATCTGCTCACTGAACTCCTGCCCAATACTATGTACACTTGAGTACAGGACACGGGCCAAACTTTTGCTTCTACATGATAGGAAGTATTAAAAAGGAATTACAACACAGAAACAAGATTAAAATGTTATGGCCACTGTACTGCAATCAACCAGCTGTCGTGTGCACAGCTTGGTTCTCCGTCATCAATCATATCTAGCTCCAGTCATGCATTCCTGTTATAGACACAAAAAGCTGGAGCAACTCAGCGGGAAAGTCAGTATCTCTGGAGATAAGGAATGGGTGACGTTTCGGGTCGAGATCCTTCTTCAGGCTGGTTAGGGATAAGGGAAAACGAGAGATATAGACAGTGAGGTGGAGAGATAAAGAACAATGAATGAAAGATATGCAAAAAAAGTTACAATGATAAAGGAAACGGGCTATTTGTAACACAAGCTATTTGTAGCGTGAAAATGAGAAGCTAGTGCAACTTGGGTGGGAGAGGGATAGAGAGAAGGGGAATGCCGGGGCTACCTGAAGTGAGAGAAATCAATATTCATACCGAAGCTGCCCAAGCGAGATATGAGATGCCGTTCCTCCAATTTGCATTTAGCATCACTCTGACAATGGACATTCCTGTTATATCATCGTTTTCATCTTAACTACTGGAAACATTCTTACCATGACAGAGACTCAAGTATGTCGAATCTACCTGCCTAGACACAAGAACAGGGCGGCACAGGGGCGCTTTGGTAGACTTGCTGCCTTAGAGAGAGTTGGAGTTAGATTTAGCTCTTAGGGGTAAAGGAATTAAGGGATGGGAAGCAGGAATGGGGTACTTTAGTTTGGAGATACAGCACGGAAACAGGCCCACCGGGTTCGCGCCGACTAGCGATCCCCACACTATCCTACACCCACTAGGGACAATTTTTTAATTTACCAAGCCAATTAATCTACAAATCTGTATGTCTTTGGAGTGCGGGTGGAAATCGAAGATCTCGGGGGAAACCCAAGCAGATCACGGGGAGAACGTACAAACTCTACAGACAGTACCGTAGTCAGGATCGAACCCGGGTCTCCAACGCTGTAAGGCAGCAATTCTACTGCCGCGTGTATTACTTGCCAGGCTTTCTCCTACCCCACATCTCTTCCAGCTTTCTTCCCCAGCCCCACCATCTATCTGAAGAAGGGCCTCAACTCATTGTTAAAAATCGCCCCCAGATTTTTCCAACCAAGCTTTAGGTATCTACCCCCATCATTACCGGGTGGCTAAGTGCCAAGATTTTAATTGATAATAAAGTTCCCATGAAGTCCTGGGCTGTGTGTGGAATGTCAAATTGCTAAATGAAAGGGGATTCCTTGTATATGATTCTATTCCAACCCCTCATCTTATTCCCCTCCCTTAAAATGCATCATGAGGAGAAAGTACCGCTCAACAATACAACCCCTACAGTACAAATTAAATTTAAAACAGAATACTGGAAATATTCAGTCGGTCAAGCAGCATCGGTGGAGAGTACATTGGACCAACTTTTCAGGTGAATGAACTTTCATAATAACTAGGAAACTAAAAAGAACACTTCTAAACAAACCAACCTTCCCGTTTGTATCAGAACTAGGCAATTCTAATACTAGATCAATTACCTGCACTGATAACTATTTATTGAGTGAAGTAAAGCCAGTGACTGAAGATCTTAAATGAGTTCCAATGGAAGAGGATACAGAGAACCATAAAGCACTGTGAAAATCAGCTTCATGGTTAAGGAAGCTGAAACTTGTATCAAAATAGATCATTTGCTTGTGTGCATCAAATATAACACAACTTGAACTATGGAACATTCAGATGTGTTCCAATGGTTTTCAGAATGTACAGTGGAAAAAAGGCAAGCAAGGAATGGACAATTATTTGTACAGTTTCTATAGTAATTTTTTTATTCACAAAAATGGACCATACACAAAGACTTATGCCAAAGAAAATGGCAATAAATACAAAAACAAGGAGAGAATTCCTACATGGATAAAATATGGCACATAAGTAAAATACATTTAATCTATAGCAAAAATGAAAAAGCGTACAGCATTTGCAAAGTCCCTTTTTAGTACAGACATTTATTCAATCACCTACATTTGCAAATTGCTTTGCCCCATTTCATTTGGTTAATGTAGTGAAAGGAACGTTCAGTTTTTCAATCATGAGCTCTGGCCTCTTCATACACACAACGCCCCAATAATGCGTCATTTAATAATGGAAAATGGTAAAATGATCCTACATGTTGCATAACTAGTTTGTTCGTAGCATTCCAGGATGTGAAGTTTTAAAGCATGGTTAACCGTTTAAGGTAGGTGACCTGTGCATTTGCTTTGACCCCTGATTCACAGAGGTGTTAAATGGCACTTTTTAAAAAACGGTTTAAGCTGTAAATGTCCATTTTCAAACTTATATGGGGGCATTGTCCATCTTGATGAACAAGAGTTTTATCTTGGCTTTGCATTTACTCAAGGTTGTGCATTTGAAAAGGCATTGGTCCCATTAATATAGATTATGAAGATTAGAAAAATTATAAGACTAAAGGATATGGCAACTGACTAACTGTAAATGCACAATTACATTGGTTTCAGCACCTAACATTTGCCACATTTGTCATAATAGGCAGCAACTTTGTGCAACAAGTACGTTGCATTGTTTAAAGGAAATCCTAATGTAGTAATATGTCAAATCCTCCCAAAATTCAATAAAACATGTATGTCGGTGGCAAATAAAACCAATTCACAAAATCTTCAAGTGGGAAGGTGCTAGGTATAATTTCTGAATATTGATTTTAAAATGTTTTCCTTCTAGTGGAAATCAATTTATCTCCAGTACATAAAAGTGGTAATTACTGTTACCAGCACGTGGCAAGAAAGCTAGAAAAGCAAGGCAGCAAAATACTGATTCATGGATTAGCTGTGCACAGGAAAGCCAGGAATCCAATCTTTAGGGCCTTTAAATTTATGGAAGACTGTAGCAAAAATCAAAAGCCGTCTCGCTGGTTGGTAATACTGGTCATTAATAATCAACACCATGCTCGGAGTATTCACCGCGGTAATCTCCTTGGTACTCATCCTGATACTCTGCAGGGTATTCGTCTGGATATTCACCTGCATAGTCGCCCTGGTAATCTCCATCACTGTACTCGGAGCCATTTGTTCCCTGGCTTCCATTGTGAATGTGGGGCTCAGTTGGGGTGGCACAGTACTTGGAGTCGTACACTTGCCGTCCCAGGCCGTATACAGTCATTCCCGTTTGGGAGGCTCCTTTGTTCGTGCCCATCTGCAACGATATTGTGGAGGTGTCGCATTTCTCTGTCGACGCCTTTTGGTCATAGATGTGTCTTCTGGTACCCGGGGCTGTCATACCAGCCTAGATAGAGCAGAGAGAAGAATGATTCACGCAAGTAGGACTTTAATGCCAAAGTTAAATGCTTGGCCAAAATCCCCAGACTAATACGATAGGACTTTATTTATCCCAGGAGGGAAATTGATCTGAAACAGTCATAAAACAAAAAAAACACATGAAAAGTGAAATTAAAGTGACGAGTGGAAAGGATTGGAGATGTGCAAAGGGGAGTCAGTCTCAGTCTACCACAAGACAGAAAGGGGAGGAGTTGTAAAGTTTGATAGCCACAGGTAAGAAGGATCTCCTGTGGCATTGTGTCCTGCATCTTGGTGGAACTAGTTTGTTGCTGAAGGTACTCCTCCGGTTGACCAATGTGTCATGGAGTGGTGATCTGTATTGTCCAGGATGCTCTGCAGTTTGAGGAGCATATATTGCTCAGTATTAATGTTGGTGACACATTGTTCCAAAGCCATTTGCCAAACCTGCTTTTGTCTATCACTAGTTTTGACAAAAAGCAGTTGGCCATTCCACTGTACTCTGGGTGTAGAGGTTTTGTTTGCACAGATTAACTGTGTATATAGGGTTTTGGGTTGGATACAATCCCAACAGGATCTAGACTGCTGCTGAGCCCAGTAAGTGTGATGACCAAAGGCTAACTTGGCGCAGTCTGAATATGCTGTCATTTGATGGGACCAACTTGGCAAAAGAAAATTCCAATCTCAAAAGGTCAATGCTTGAAAATAGGAATCTGTATTGACCAAAAGAGTCGGAGGTTGTTAAGAGAGCGAGAAGCATGAAGATGGAATGCCAAAATTGAGAAGACCATCCTGTGAGCAGAAGCACCAGCCACTGAACTGATCAACTATTTATTCAAAAATAGACAAAAAGCTGGAGAAACTCAGGTGAGGCAGCATCTATGGAACGAAGGAATGTGACGTTTCGGGTCACGACCCTTCTTCAGGCTGATGGGGGGTGGGGGGGGGGGGGGGGGGGAAGAAGCATATAAACATATAAAATTATAAAATGACTGGGCAAGCTAGATGCAGGAAAAAATGTTCCCAATGTTGGGCGAGTCCAGAACCAGGGGCCACAGTCTTAGAATAAAGGGGAGGCCATTTAACACTGAGGTGAGAAAAAAAAAATTTCACCCAGAGAGTTGTGAATTTGTGGAATTCCCTGCCACAGAGGGCAGCGGAAGCCAAATCACTGAATGGATTTAAGAGAGTTAGATAGAACTCTAGGGGCTAGTGGAATCAAGGGATATGGGGAGAAGGCAGGCACGGGTTATTGATTGGGGACAATCGACCATGATCGCAATGAATGGCGGTGCTGGCTCGAAGGGCCGAATGGCCTCCTTCTGCACCTGTTTTCTATGTTTCTAAGAAAAGAAGAGTCAGAGACAGTAGGCTGTGGGAGAGCTGGGGAGGAGGAAGAAAGCAAGAACTCCCTGAAATTGGAAGTCAATGTTCATACCGCTGGGGTGTAAACTGCCCAAGAGAAATATGAGGTGCCGCTCCTCCAATTTTAACTATTTACTGAAGCACAGATGCTCAGCAGTTGGAGACGGACAAAGCCATAGGGCCATCAACTAAACTTTCTAGGCAAGTTCCTTCCACATCACATCTGTTGCTAAACTAAGCACATCGATGGCAAGGATTTCCTTAAAAGTAAAATGGTCCGTGACAACAGTGGTATTTTTAATAAATCTATTCATCGAATGTCCCATCCATGCTATTCGTAGTTTTTGATGCACTGCACAGCTTCCCCTCAAAGGTTTTGACTTGAAATGTGAAAAGTGGAATTCCTTCTATCCCCCATCACTACTCACACGGACAAGATTTTTATTTGCAAGGAAACCATCAAATGGATGGAAATATACGTTAAGAATGGGTTTAATCTGTTGGGTGGGGGAGCCAGGGGGCGGGCGGGGAGGGGAGAAGATTCTAAACTAGAATACTAATGTTGAAAATCATAAACTGAGACATCTCGCTTTAACAATAGTTGTGTCATCTTCTGCTGCCCGACAGCCCAAATCCCCCTTCCTCTCAAGGTTTTTTGCCACTCGCTTTAGACAATTAGCGCTGTAAATGTAGGTAAAGCTTGAAGTGCAGTGCTCAGGCTCTGCCCGTCAAACTGTCCTCACCATCTCCTCACTATCCTGATGTGCACCAACCGCTCCATTGACCCAAATGGTGTTGCAATCCAGACCAGTAAGCCAAGCAGAGACCACAAAACTATCCATCTGCTGTGTCTACTCAGAATCTCCTGCTCGATCGTTTTGTTGGGCTGGAGATCGCTGCAACAGTCAGGAGGAGGCAGGGGCCCCACCAGCTTCCCCCCCCCCCCCCCCCCACATACTCCCTACAAGTCGGTTCAGTGAACACATCAAGTCAGCTGGGTTCTGCTTGGCTGTAGAAACTAACAGTTGTATCCTGTCCCCTGAAAATAAACGAATGCAAGAGCGCAGAGCATATAATCCTTAGAGCAAGATGGACAGAACCATCAAGCTCTACTGGACATGAACACATTGAATTAAGGATACGATTCTACTGCAGGAAAGGGCAAAAGGGTGAAAAATCACCCACAATATCGCTAAATGGTAAACACGGTACAGAGGGGCCAAATGGCCTATTGCTTCTCTTGTGTACTTTTTTTTATCAAAGTAGCAAGTAATGATGACAGAATGAATGTAACTAGGGGAATCCTGTTTCAGCTGGGGAAAAATACTTCTTACTCCACTGCAATAAAATAGACAGGAAACTTTGCTACAATTACCTGACTTGCACCTTTGTTTGTTCCCATCTGAAGGCTTATGGTTGTTTGATCGTATGGCTTCTCAGTGTGAGTCCTTGGATCATAAAGATGTCTTCTGGTGCCGTAGGCAGTCATACCTGCTTGGCTGGCACATTTGTTGGTTCCCATCTGAAAGAACATGGTTATTTTAATACATTGGTGCTTTTAAAGTAAAGTGGAGGCCATTCACTTCAGTACAAATGTGACCCATCGACTTTCAAGTTGCACAAAATGGGTATTAATGCGTCCAAAGGTTACCAACACTTATACCCAAGGCTGATTTTATTAAAGCCCACTTGTAAAGGGTACAAGGGTGACCAACACCCAAAGAGCAACAATCCAGAGGAGGAGTGGGAAAGTGAAGGAAATCAAGAAAATGTTCCCCATGAGTTTCAAGTCAAGGTCAACAAAAGAAATGGCAAAATATCAGTGCTGCGAAGAGAAACAACATTTTTAAATAATTGATGACAATGATAAAGATTTTTGGATGATAAGACAAACAAGCAAGTCTGTTTATCTTTGGATACAAATGAAAAAAGGTTGGTGATAAATACAAAATCTTGTTTCTAGTTTCCTGGCTCTCTGACACACACACACACACACACACACATCATAACCAACTGATGATACATATCACTGGTAACGTCAAAACATTTGACACAACCACACAGAAGAGACAAGTCACTGGATTGTAACTGCATAGTAATCAAAAGGGACAAGCAAAAGAGATCAAGTGCTGGAGTAACTCAGCGGGTCAGGCAGCATCCATAGAGAACATCACCATGTCCACTCAGCGGGTCAGGCATGTTCTTCAGGGATGTTGGCTGACCTGCTGAGTTACTCCAGCATTTTGTCACTTTCCTTGGTACACCAGTATCTGCAGTTCCTTGTCTCGGCAAAGCACAAGTAAAAAGTATCCTTTATTGTCAAGATTCATCGCCAGGCTTCACACACCTCAGGAATCAATGTGTTATATAAACAATACAAGGTTAAAGGAACTCAATGTCCATAAGGCCAAGAAGCCAGAGATCTACTCTGTGTCTATCTTCGGTGTAAACCAGCATCTGCAGTTCCTTCCCGCACAAAGTGCTGGCGTAACTCAGCGGGTCAGGTAGCCAGATCTGCTGAGTTACTCCAGCACTTTGTGTCTGTCCAAGGTCTAGCCTATTGGACTATGCCATATGCCAATGCATAACACAGCCAAGACTCATTCATTGCCAGCTAAAGGCAGTTTCATTCTTGGCAAAATTGGGATCTGACTCCTTGCAATCAAGGTTAAACATCTTGGGAAAACAAAAATGCAGAAGATAGAAATTTACCCTTTGTCCAAATTACAAATGCAGAATGACGTTCCAATTTAAATCAAGGTGGGAACCTTAGGAATCAAGAAGGAAGCTTACATGTTGTAACCGTGTATAAAGTAATGGAACATCATTAATGAGTACCTGAAGTCCAATTACACTTTGTCCAGCCTTCAGCTTTTCTTCCTTGAAGTGCCTCACTTGCTTGTCTGCATATTTAACACCAATATCCGTTCTTGTGTGAAAGCCTTTAGTTTTTGCCTGGATAAAACAAAATAAAGTACATCAACACAGGAATACCAGCACACTAGGCCTGGATAGAGTGGATGTGGAGAGGATATTTCCACTAGTGGGAGAGTCTAGGACCAGAGATCATAGTCTCAGTATTAAAGGACTTTCCATTAGGAAGGAGATTAGGAGGAATTTCTTTAGATAGTGGTGAATCTGTGGAATCCATTGCCACAGAAGGCTGTGGAGGTCAAGTCAATGGATATTTTTAATGCAGCGATAGATTCTTAATTAGTACGGGTGTCAGTGGTTATGGAGAGAAGGCAGGAGAATGGGGTTAGGAGGGAGAGATAGACTGGCCATGATTGAATGACGGAGTAGGCTTGATGGGCCGAATGGCCCAATTCTGCTCCTATCACTTATGTGACAGAAACTAACAATTCGGGCAGTAATTCCTGTTCAAATAACAAGAAGCAATTTACAAAGATTTGGAGTTTGAACATGGAGACCAAAAGTCGAAATTAAAAAAAAAGACGTATCTTGAAAATCAATCGGTTCCCATGTAAGGAACTGTAAGTCAACTGTCAAAGCCACTCATGGTACACAGAGCCAGCCTTGTTTGTATTGGTTTGATGAAACAATGTTTTGGATCTCTCCAGCTGCGCTCTTAAACCTCAAAGACAACCTACCACTCCATCCCCCACCCACAATTTGGCACATTTGACTGTTAGACTGTGCTCCTACACCCTGCCTACAAGCAGAAACTCAAATGCAAGGATCTGGTGCAGAGAGGTGGGCAGTGCTGATCTGAGGAAACAGATGAGCTCTAATGCAACAGCTTCGAGTCAGTGACTGGAACACACTGAAGGATTCAACAGCCAATGGGTATGCCACTGTCATTGCAGACTTCATCAGTAAACGTGTAGAGAACTTTGTGCCAAAGTAATCAATCCCAGTGTTCCTCAACCAGAACACTTGTCGGGTGATCATGACTCCTTACAAGAAATCCAATTATGGCCTTCGCAAAGCCATCAGGGATACAAAGAGACAATACCAAGCTGAAGTTACAGACTAACCACATGGGCACCCGTTAATTGTAACAAACTATAATGGGCTACAACATGAAAAGGGCCCTTTGTGCACGTTCCCAATTATTAAATTGTTGCTTTTAAATTTATGAAATTCTATCCTTTAATTTTTCCACAGCATTTCAACTATTCGAAGGAGTATGCTAATGCTTTTGAACAAAACTCAAAAATGTCACTAGTTAAATTCATTTGTCTTATTTACCAATCTCTTTCATTTAAAAGTGTCTGTCTGACATTTAATGACATTCATCAGCCTCATCGTTATTAGCACAACCCCTAAATTTGGAATCTCCAAGTCTTTGAATGATTTTGCAGCCAATTGTAGAGTATTATCCAAAGACAAACAGTGATCGCCACACTGATCTATGTGAAGCAAGAGTTCCCTACTTTTCATCAATATGACTAACTTCCTAGAAATATCAAAGTTTTCAGCTTGTCATGGTTCATAAATCCTTAAGAGGTGAATACTTTTGGGACCACAAAAATGTCTTAGTTTAGTTTAGATACAGCACAGAAGCAGGCCCTTCGGCCCACCGGGTCCACGCCAACCAGTGATCCCTGCACATTAACACTATCCTACACCCACTAGGGACAACTTTTTAAATGTTACCAGGCCAATTAACCTACAAACCTGTACGACTTTGGAATGCGAGAGGAAACCGAAGATCTAGGAGAAAACCCACACACGTCACTGGGAGAACGTACAAACTCTGTGCAGACAGCCCCCATAATCAGGGTCGAACCCGGGTCTCCGGCACTGCATTCCCTGTAAGGCAGCAACTCTACCGCTGCGCCACTGACTTCTTGTATAACCTATTGGATTCAGCCATCATTTAGTTAATATTTCCAAGTATTACATTACAAAGCAACTCATAACAGCTAATAACCATCTACATCTAATCTGTCTGAGGGGAATTGTTGTGTATCCATTTTATCAAAAGCTTTACGCAAGCATAAACACTGGTTCAGAAATGGAAAGATTCGCCCACAAGGTCAAAATTCAACATTAAAAAGGTCTTTGAAGTAACTGAATGGAAACGCAAAAACAGCAGCAAGCCGCTTGTTCCTTCAACGCTGCACCAGTCATCACAACCATGACAGATCCTCTCCTATCCCAATCCGTTTGGATCCAGAAATCCATCTATCTCCATTTAAAAAACAATTCAGAGACTTAACCTCAGCAACTGTCTATGGCAGCAAATACCACAGGTCCATGACCAAAGTGAAGACATTTGTCCTCATCTCAGTCTTGACATTATACTTTTATTAAAAACATATACTTGGAATGCTGGAATTTTTTGGAATACGAATTTGAATGAGATTAATTAATTAACTAGATGGGCCAATTATACCCTTCACAATGTGCAGAGTAATAAAGTCACTCATGATTACTATAGTGCCCTTGCTGCATCTTAAATGTAATGACAGCAACGTTATTATATAGAGGCCTTTGGATAACTCACACAAAGGTCTTCCTCTCTTTTGTGTTTGTTCGCTCCATCCAAACTGATTGTGCATCTCTTCATTTTTGGAACCAATATCTTTTCTCAAATTGCACCGACATCATCCTTCACTAACAATGTCATCCCACCTCCTTTCCCTTGTTTGTCTATCTTTCACAAATGTTGAATATTCTTGGATATCTTGTCCCTAAAGACTAAGATGGCAGACTGATGCGCAATGTGAAGGGCAGTGGGAACATTTTTTTTTTTAAATGGGAAGCATCAAATATTTACATAGACAATAGATTCAGGAGTAGGCCATTCGGCCCTTCGAGCCAACACCGCCATTCAATATTAGGGCTGATCGTCCAAAATCAGTACCCCGTTCCTGCTTTCTCCCCCATATCCCTCGAGTCAGTTAGCCCCAAGAGCTATATCTAACTCTCTCTTGAAAACATCCAGTGAATTGGCCTCCACTGCCTTCTGTGCTTTATCACCCCAAAAGGCAAGCAGATTATTTTGGGTTAATGTGTTGCTATGTTACTTTTCCAATGAGCAGGTACGCCCTGTTCTTGGACTGCTTTACAGTTCGATGATTTTTTTAGTTCTCCTTATTGATATAAAGTGGTAGCATGACTGGAAAGTGAGCAGCCAAGTTGAGGGAGAGGGGAATCAGCAGAGATCAGTCAACTGATGAACGGCAGTGGATGCTCATTCCAGTGTCAAAAGCAGACAGCCCGTAACATTGTTTATTTAAACCAGGGTGATTGATTTGTGACGGTGCAAGTTTCAGTACTTTAGTAGCAGATACAGCTTCCATTCATTTCAATCCTTCAAGGCAGAGTCAAATTCTGCCGAGCAACAGCATTCACAATAGGAGCCTTCAATGTTCTGAAATATGTTTTGCAACTTCAAGTGTGGTAAAGATTACTTCCACAAATGGATTATAGAAGAATACAATCCGCAGCATTGTTTTCAGTGGGGAGGCTCAATCACTTACAATAACTTCTAAAAGCTCTATCCCGCAAGATTAGTTTTAGAAGAAAGCAAGCAGTCGTCTTTTCACGCCAGGTATGCCGTTTCTGTTAAGGTTGTGAAGAAAATAGGGCGTGGATAGGGTGAATGCATAATTCTCTCAGGGTGGATGAATTAAGAACTTGAGGGTGTAGGTTTAAGGTGAGCGAGGATAGGTGTAATAGCAGCCTGAATGGCAATTTCCTTCCACCCCCCTCCCCCCCTCCCCTCACCCCCAGGGGGAAATAAGCTACCAGAGGAAGTGTCAAGGCAGGCACAATAACATTTACAAAGGTACGTGGATAGGAAAGGTTTAGAGGGATACGAGCCAATTGAACACGAGTCGCATGGATGAGCACCTTAGTCAGAATGGACAAGTTGGGCTGAAGGGCCTGTTACTGTACTGTATGACTAGAACGTAATGCTAACCTCCGTGCATCTTCTAATCTCCTGTGCAGGAGGTTCAAACATTTTTGCAGAGCAGTCAATAAAATGTGGTAGACTGCACAGCACTTCGTTCTGTACATTGTCGACTTGAATTACACACAGGTTCAGCAATCACATTGCACCTCAGTCCCCCCCTGGCTCACCCAATGGATTACATATTTTGGAAGCAGAGCTAATAAATAAAAAAAATCTCACATTCATTTTTCATGACGTTGGTTGTGGGATAAGCACCAGACAGAAAAATGTGTCTCATACACACACACACCAACAACTTCACCCCAATAGAATACACATCCACCTGACCAGGTAAACCAGGTGCAATGCAATGTCCAGAAGACAACACCTTGTACAATACGGAATTAAAATCCCGGAGAAGGGATTGGCCTCTCAGTCAGTCAGTCAGTGTGGAAACAGGCCCTTCGACCAACTCGTCTACACCGACCCACACCACACTTCTGAGGCAAGTGACCAGAGTGCCATTGTCAAATGAAACAAAGTCTGCTTAAGTATGTACGTAACAAAAGTGCAAGATGCTTAATAATATCGGGGATAGACACAAAATGCTGGAATCGTAGAATCGGAGAGAAGGATGAATCACAGATGGGGAACAGCGACTCAAGTCAAGTCAAGTTTATTCGTCACATACACATACGAGATGTGCAGTGAAATGAAAAGTGGCAATGCTCGCGGAGTTTGTGCAAAAAGACAACAACCAAATAAATACAAACAGTGAGAGAGGATATGGTTGAACTCTCGTCGGAGAGAGGAGAAGAACGTCTTTAAAGTAGACATACCTTGAGGAGGTTTCACAGTTGAGTAGACAAAATGTGTAGGAAGGAACTGCAGATGCTGGTTTAAATTGAAGATAGACACAAAATGATGGAGTAGCTCAGCGGGACAGGCAGCATCTCTGGGGAGAATTGGGGGTGCATTATAGAACAACTCTGGAGAGGAAATTCACACTTACCAGGCTTGCGAGGGCCAAAAGTGTCGTCTGTACTTGAGTCAGGTTCCCATTTTCAAAAAGGTCATTTGCTTCAAAAATGTCATGTCGTCTCATCCCGTAACACTGCATGGCTCTAATAAAGTTACCGATATTCTCCAGCTGAAGACAGATGAACCAAGCAGTTAAGTGATGTACAGTAAATTATATGCTTCTTAGTGAAGTGCAGTTTTAGCAAGAGGACAGTTACTCCTCCTGGCTCTTTGAAAATGGGACAGTGAACTACACCAAATGACCAGTCTTTAGGCAAACGCAACTTGGAAAATTAAATTCTTCCCACAACAGAGTTTGTACGTTCTTCCCGTCACCTGCATGGATTTTCTCCCACACCCAGACACTTTTCACAGGTTTTTAGGTAAATTGGTTTGGGTGTGTGTGTGTGTGGGGGTGGTGTGTGTGTGTGTGTGTGTGTGTGTGTGTGTGTGTGTGTGGGTGTGGGTGGGTGTGGGTGTGGGTGTGGGTGTGGGTGTGGGTGTGGGTGTGGGTGTGGGTGGTGTGGGTGGTGTGGGCGGGGGTGGGGTGGGCGTGCGGGGGGTGTGCGTGCGGGGGGTGTGCGTGCGGGGGGTGTGCGTGTGTGTTTGGATCACTGGTGAGTGTGGGCACGGTGGGCCGAAGGGCCTGTTTCTGCGCTGTATCTCTAAACTCAGCTAAACAGACCTCTGGAGAGGTCAGCCAATTTCAGACAGTAACAACCTATAAACTGGTAGCATTGGACTGTCATCTGGAACCACAGGGAATTGTGAAGTAAACTTGCTTCCTGGTCCTATAGCTAACGTTAGCCCAGCAGCTGTGCAACAACTTTTAATTATGTCACTATGTCAAATAATTAAAAGTGAACCAATTTAAAGGGTGCAATAATGAAAATCCTGCCCAAGTGGCCATTTTAATCACCATTATTTGCAGGTTATTGAATCGCAAGACATTATCAGACTCAAACTATGGTGACTGTAATGTAAATATGTCATGAACACGCATTATGCCCAAGGTGCCAGATCATATACCCCGTCAGCTTTATAGATGGATAACAGGCAAGTCACTAAATACATCTGAAGTCCCAAGCCCCTGAATTAGCCAGTACAGATAAAACTAGAAACACTCATATCAGGCAGCATCTGAAGAGAGAGGAAATAAAGTTAATGCTTCATGTGAGACACCCTTTATCAGAACTGGAAAAGGGAGACTTGAACCTGAAACGTTATTGTTTTCTCTCTCCACCGATGCTGAACGAACAGACTCAAGTATGTATGTCATTTTAATTTAGATTTGTAACGTCAGCATTTAAAAAACATTTTCATTGTCAGGACACCACCAGTTAAAAACTGTTTAAAGAAAACCTTTGTCGTCATAGAATCTTACAGCACAGAATTATGTCTGTATGTTTCTATGCTTTGACTAATCAAGTGCCGGTGTAAATGTCCACCAAGGAGTGATCGTATCTGATACCACCCCCATGTCTGACAGCACATTTCAGATATCACCCATAAAAATAAGCTTTCCACTTAAATAGCCCTGAACAACTATCCCCTTGCATCTTTCACCTGTGCTCCTTAAAGATGGCAGCAGTGTACATTAGCAGTGCCGGTGGGCGGGCTGTGGGCTCACCTCCCATGTCTAGTTTTGAGAGATTCAGAGCGCGGAGCACCGAGTTCGCACCGACAAGTTCGCGCTGGCTACCCTGCGCACCCTAGGGACAACTTACGTTTATACCAAGCCAATTAACCTACAAACCTGTACGTCTTTGGAGTGTGGGAGAAAACTGGACATCCATACAGGTCGCAGGGAGAATGTACAAACTCTGTACAGACAGCACCCGTAGTCGGGACCGAACCCGGGTCACTGGCGCTGTCAGGCAACAACTATACCGCTGCACCACCAATGTCCTCGGAGGTACTCTGGGGGTTGCGAGGTCAGTTGCAGGAGACAGCCCAGGGCACGGAGGCTGTGAGAGTTGAGGGGACGGTGTGTCCGTGGGGCGACGAGTTGGCGGAGTGGGCCGCTCGAGGCCCTACATCAGGATGAGACGCAGCTTGCAGCAGCTAGGAGCGGGAATGGAGGACATCACTGACATCATTGCCAGGCGAAACCCTGGAACACCGACCCCGTGTCACCAGCAGCCAAGTTAAAACTCTAGATATCAGAACTTTGGAACTTGAACGATACAAGATGGTGCCAGAAACATGGCAACACATGTGTACTGCCTCAGTGGAAACTACTATTCTTACACTTGTACTTGGGTACTATTGTGCTTAATTACATAATTGTATGCATAAAATAAATGTCACTGTACCTCTGTACATGACAATAAAGTACCGTTGAACTCATTTTTGTTAACCTGCGGGGAAAAAAAGTGAGACAATCTACCCTTTCATCCATCTTGATTTTCTATAACTATCCGAGGTATTCTTACCTGATGCCAATTTAATTTGGAGTCGTTAACTTTCCTGATGGAATCAGGTTGTAGCTTGTTCATGAGCCTGGAAAAATAATGATCAGACATTAGTAGAATGGCTTCTAGACTTAGACCTTTAAGAAGCCGCAAAAGGTCCAGAACGACATTTTACGCGTTGAAATATCATCATTTCAATTTAACATCAAATCTTACATTCCAAAATACTGTTCTACAGGAAATTAAACTACACAAGTAATCACAGCTTTTATTAAAATGCATCAATTAGATAAAATACTGCCATCAATCAACTTTAGAAGCTGGCAGATATCTTTAAATGTTATTACATCTCTGGATTGGCATCTCGTACCAAACAGCCATTAACCAACATTGATTAAAAGTCAGACCTGGCCTAACCTCATCGTCTGTCGAAAATAAATAGTCGTTCAGTCATGTTTACGTAGGCTCCAAGCCTCATCATTCAAGCTCCCGCTTGCTCGACTTGTTGGCCGAGTTAATTTAACAAGCAGACTGCGAGGAAAATCGTCCAAAGGAGCCTTCGAAAAAGTTACCATCCAATCTCCATGGATGGGATTAATTAATTTCACAGTTGTTTTGTTCTGAAGTATTAAAATATCATCTCAACTTTTTATTTGCCCATAAAGAACTATATAGATTCATATAGTTTCCACTGAGGGAATTGAATTATCAATAAATGTGGATGTCATAATGGCTTCTTTGGGCACCAGAACATAGTCCAAGCCAACTTCACAGACAATAAACTCTTACATTCAGCAGCTGTGGACTTCCTGGCAAAAATCCATTTGAGACTGCAGTTTAGGGCAATATCTGCACAAAACCCTGTGTGGGGTAAAAAACTAAGACTTAAAAAAAAAAATTTCCACCTGAACTTCCGAGATGGCATTTGGCCCATTTCTTTGCTACCTTCCACATCTTTTTCACTACACTCTAGGGCACTTTACACAAACTTTCTTTGGAAACCATCTTCACTGTGGTAATGCGGTACCTCGTTGCACAGCAAGGTCCCAAGACAAGTAAAGCGCAAGGCAATCGTATCTTGGCTATGTTAAATGAAGAATGAAAATTGGCCAGGATGAAACAATGTCCCTTCCATAAGAGAGGGCAGATTGGGTCACAGTAACATCACATCCAAATGTTGCCACTTCCAACTCTGCAGTGGTTACTTAACACGGTTCTTTACAGCCGTGTCAGACTAGATTTGCATTTCAGGCTCTGGGAAAAAAAAAAATCTTTGAACCCACCTACTCCAAGGCAAGAGTACTCCCAATGAAGCCATAAGCTAACATTCGAGTATGCCTTTTATGGCAGGAAATAACAAAATCCCCAGAGCTGTAATTACCTTCACTACACAAATTAGGCATTCCAACTGGACCACTGACAGAGGAATGCCATAAAAAGTGTTGTGAAAATCCCGTGCCGTATCAGAATAGTCAGTTACCACAACCCGCGATAAAAAATTTGCGGATCAAATGCTGATTGATGCACAGTCATGCGTAACCACAAGAGGGCTTTGGAATCTCACGTTTAGAGAAGCAAAAAACGTAACTTAAATGGGAATAAAGTCAAGTATTTTGTCATCTGTTTAGACATCTAGAACTGCCTCGTTGCGAGGTGCTTGGTCACCATACAGTTTTGCAGCAGCTGCTTCATCAAAGCTGGCTTTTCCCCACTTACCTCAAGGCAACCATCTTTATGTGGCAAGACTCCTTCAAAAACCAACTCCATTGGGCGGCACAGCGGTAGAGATGCCGCCTTGCAGCGCTAGAGACCCAGGTTTGATCCCGACGACGGGTGCTGTCTGTGCAGAGTTTGTAAGTTATTTTTATGATGGCGTGGGTTTTCTCTGGGTGCTCCGGTTTCCTCCCACATTCCAAAGACTTGCGGGTTTGTAGGTTGATTGACTTCTGTAAGTTGTCCCTAGTGTGTAGAAAGAGCTAGTGTACGAGTGATCGCTGGTCGGTGTGGACTCAGTGGGCCGAAGAGCTCGTTTCCATGCCGTATCTAAACTTTCTTTGAACACGTCCTCGGCATGCAATGAACCAGGGCTAGTCTCAGCATGCCAATCCGCTTTAGCAAAGGTTGTAATGTTTCTGTTAGATTTATCAGGTCAGAATTTATAGTGCTTGTCATTAAACAGGAATTTTACCAAGCATGCAAGTACAGATGCTGCTTCGTATGTGATTTTAGTTTGAATACTTGCAACTTCCCCCACCCCCATTTTTAATACTAGAACCTTTGAAGAATCTGTCCCTCATGTTTTGAATGTCATTCCTAATGGACGAGTTGAATGTCATATTCTATGAATTTGTCTGTGCAGAAATGAGCGCAAAACATTGCCGAGGCAGAGTTTTGGCTTGTGTACTACCCATCCCATATTAAACTGCAATAGTCCTTCTGGAAAGGGTACTTCCAACAGTAGAGAGCATCAGGCTCAAGACCCAGTGAAGAGATGGGAATATTTCCCCCGAGTCAGCCTTGTGAGCAAGTTAGCGAGTGATGGTATTCTCCTCTTGGTGGCAGAGGTCACAGATTTGGGAGATGCAAGCAGAGTAACTGAGGTAGACTGTACATCACACCAAAGATCTTAGAGCGGAGCAAGATGGGTTACTCTCACGCAAACGTGTAACGGTCATGGGCAGATTCATGGGTGATTATAGGACCCATTTTAGCAGCCAGCTTGGTCCGCCATCTTGCTTCCGGCCAAAGATCGAATCTTTGTTTCCGCCTCCGCTCCCGTATCTTCGCTTTGGTCTTTGACTTGGGCGGGGAGAAGGCGTGCGCGGCCCGGGGAGAAGGAGTGTGCGGCCCTGGGCAGCGGGGAGAGGGGGTGCGCGGCCCGGGGCAGCGGGGAGAGGGGGTGCGCGGCCCTGGGCAGCGGGGAGAGGGGGTGCGCGGCCCGGGGAGAAGGAGTGTGCGGCCCGGGGCAGTGGGGAGAGAGGGTGCGCGGCCCGGGGAGAGGGGGTGCGCGGCCCGGGGAGAGGGGGTGCCGGGGGGGGGGGGGTTTGCAATGTTTCTTATTTAATGTCCCTTGTCTAGTCTGAAATAAAGTTCTTCATTGGATATAAAATCAGAAGAAATATAATTGTGTGTGTTATATGATTATATACATTTATATCACATTCATGTATGTGTGTTTATAAACATTTTACTCTTTAACAAGAATTAACAGAATTATGAACTAACAGAATTATGAATCTAACCCTATATCACACACAAAAACTTCCCCCGCAATGTCAATCACTCTGCGAGTCGGGTCGGTTCCGGTTCCTACAAAATCAACTCAAACACTGCTTGTGAGCCATTTAAAAATAAATGATTTAAAAAACATTAAAAAAGACAATTACCAGAGTCAAATTTTATTCTTGACAAGAAGTATGAACTGACAGAATTATGAATCTAACCCTATATCACACACACAAACTGTTGCCCCGCAACATTGATTACACTGCGAGTCGGGTAGGCTCCGGTTACTAAAATGGGCGGGGAAAAATGCCCAGGATCCCCTCCGTAGCGTACTACACGTCAGCCCATTGTATTTCGCAGGAGTGACCCATCTTGCTCCGCTCTAAGATCTTTGCATCACACAGCCATTTTAGTGGCAGGAATAAATGGCAGTGGAAGCAGTGCCAGGCAAGCAGGATACTGTGTTCTGGTGGCAGTCAAGCTCATTGTTAGACATACACTAATCCAGGTACGTAGAGAGTACTCCATCACAGTCATGAATTGTACCTTGTACCTTGGGGTGCCAGGAGGTTGATTACATGTTGCAGGATATTCAGTACTTGTGGAGAGCCCAGTCTGCCTTCTCGTCCACCATGGCCCTTGGAGCATGGGAGACACATCAATGGGAATGCCTCCGAATGTCAAAGATAGATGGATAGAATCTCCTGTTGGAGATAGTCATTGCCTGCCACATTTGCGGCATGAATATTTATTTCCATTTATCAACAAATGGCTGAATAAATGCTAGGTCTTGTTACACTAGATAAAGTACTTTAGTGGCCAGCAAAGACTTCAGGTCATCCAAGGACACACAAGACACTGTATAAAGCAAGTCATTTGATGGCGATGATTCCTTTGGAAGTGGTGTATTACCAAATTGAGGGAAGGCTAGACTAAAAATGTGTTTTGTGTGTTCCGTTGCTTTTTATTGTACGACTGACTTGGCAAATGAAATTCCTCGTATGTTGCAAAACATATTTGGCTAATAAAGTTATTATTGTCATTGTGAAAATGTGAAGCACAAGATTTGTAGAACAGAAAATGATCAAGAGTATCAAAGGACTCGCAGCTACTTACATGCACAGAATGACACCATCCTTGAGGCTGATTTGAAAGTTCTCACCCAGGCGCTTGCCTGTAACTTCTTCAATCCAGATTTTCAATTCCTCCTCCTTTTGAGGGTCATACTTCTGAAGAATCTGGAAGGAAACCAAACCATGATTTACCCACATTATCACATAATCTAGTCTACATCTCAAACGCACTGAGAATGATGACTCTGTCATGCTTCATCCTGAAAAATGAGCTTCCTGCAACACTTCAGGCTTCATCCTACAGAGAATTGCATTTTATTACCTTCATTACTTTACTCATGGTGAAAGAATGTCAGGACTAACTTGCACAAAGCCATTTCATCGGATATACTCAGATATATTCAGTCGAGAATTGGTGATTAAAGCTCCGAAAAGAATCCAAAGCTATTTAGACAAGGTTAGGTAGTGTCTGAGGAACCTTGGCATTAATGATCTTCACAGTTGCTTACTGAAAGCTTCCACTTTCAAATCATTGTTAAATAACTCAAGACTGTTAGAAATTTAAAAAAGGCACAAACTTTGGATTAAATTTCAAACTAAGTGGTGCTTGACTACTCCATTGTGACAATCTTCCCTTGTGTGTCTAGACCCTGCCCATGACTAATACAAGCGGTGTGCAGACTAGCTAGTCCTTGTGGATGCTGATTTTCTTGTTTTCAACACAAAGAGCAGATATTATCTAGAGCAAAGTTCTCTCACAGTCATTGAGTTTTCACAGAACCCTTTCTGGTAAAAATGTAAAACAGGAAATTTGTGGAAATGCCCATTTCAGGAGAGGGAATCCATTTTGTCAGTCTCTCTAATCCTTTATTCATGCATAACCCCGTTGCCAACCTTCAGCTGACCTCCAATATGTCCTATGTGCCTCAGAATGTCCTTACGCCCACAGAAGACTAAGGAAACTCAGCATGTCCCAAAATACTCTTACCAATTTCTATCATTGAAAGCATCCTATCTTGATACATCACAACTCAGTATGGCAACTGCTTTGCCCACACACAGCCTCAAACCAGCCTCCCCCAATCAACTTTACTGCCTCAGGAAAGCAGCTAACATTATCAAGGGCCACTCACATCTCAGGGACTCTCTATTTCCCCCCTATCCTGTCATGCAGAAAGCAAGCGCTACACTTCACGCTTCCTCGGCAAACTCCACCAGCATATTCAAGGATGAGTCTCATCCTGGTCACTCCCTCTTCTCAACCTCTCCCATCAGGCAAGAGTTACAGAAGTGTGAAAATGCATGCCTGCAGATTCAGGGACAGTTTCTTCCCAGCATATATCAGTGAACTGAACCATCCTAGCACCAACCAGAGAGCAGTCCTGACCTATCCACCTCATTGAAGGCCCTTGGAATATCTTTAATTGGACTTTACCTGAACTAAACATTATTCCCTTTATCCTGTATCTGTACACAGTGGACGACTTGATTGCAATCATGTGTAGTCTTTTCACTGACTGGATAGCACGCAACAAAAGCTTTTAACAGTACGTCGGTGCACATGCCAATAATAAACTAAAAGCTTGAAAGCATGTGCCACCAGTTTCAAGAAACAATTCTTCTCCGATGTTATTGGACTCTTGAACTGACCTCTCAAATGTCATGGATAAAACCCAATCTTCCAATCTGCCTCATTCCAATCCTTTCACGCGAAACCTGCACTTTCTCCGTAACTGTAAAACTATGTTTTGAACTCTGCTTATTTTCTCTTTTGCACTACCCAATACACTGGCGTATGGTATTATTTGCCTGCACAGCACAAAAAAGGTTTGTCCACTGTTTCTCAGCACACGTGACAATAATAAACCTAAACTAATACACGCAAGTTTATTCCCAGAAACTTAAGGGTCTAAAAGAGAAAGTAAGGTCTATAATACAAGTCAATACAACATCAAACTGTAAATGCCACAAATGTAAAGAAAGAATGGATGAGACAGCCCAAGGTAAAACACTTTAGCCATTTTGAACACCATGTTTAGCCTTGGACATGTCATGATAGTTCAATAGACTACTCCCTCACTAATACTACCACTCCATACATTTTTATAATTGAAATTAATTTGCATCAATAAAACACACTTGAGTCAATATCCAGGCCTCAAATATGCTGTGTTCAGCTGCTTTTAAATATTGCTTTCGCTGTAGTGACACAAAACATCTGAAGAGGCCACGGATCATTGAACGACTAATTAAAATAAATGTTTATGCATCTGATACTGAAATGCTTTTAAAAGCAGAGTGCGTCAAGAAGATAGACGTAAATCTTTCAGTAAAACCAGACACAGATAGTTGCTCTCGAGTTCTGTTCCTGAGAACTATCTGCAGACTGGTTTCCCCTGCAAGTCCAAAACAAATATTTTCCAGAGTAACCCACATCATATCCCTCTACTTACATTTGCTAGAATTCTTTCATTTAGTTTTAGAGATTTTTAGTGGAGATAGGCCTTTCAGCTCACCGACCAGTGATCAACGGACACTACTTTTATCCCACACACAAGGGACAATTTACAGAAGCCAATTAACCTACAAACCTGCACGTCTGTGGAATGTGCGAGTAAGCTGGAGCACCTGGATAAAACCCACGCGGTCACAGGGAGAACATACAAACTCCGTACAGTCAGCACCTGCGGTCAGGATCGAACCGGGGTCGCTGGCGCTGTAAGGCAGCAATTCCACCAGCTTTTTGTGTCTATTACAGTATTAAATGCAAGTCTTTTGACAGCCTGATGTTGACAATGATTAAACAGCTCAATTGCCAAACCAGAACTGTGAAGGGGGCGGGGGGAGAAATCCCATGAGTTTTATGCAACCGATAAAACATACCAGTGTTCACATTGTCACGGTGGAGGTACAACTAAGATCATTTCAAAGGATAGAAACCAGACTAAAATAATGAATGCTCAAATACTTCAGCAATAAGTAGAGCGATTTACTGGAATCAATTTACGACACAAGCTGAGCGGAACTTCAATGTCAAGAGCAGGTCTGGGTTTTCAGTTGCAAGGCTCATTGTTCAAACCACAATTCCCTTATGCTCTTCACAAAGTCTAGTCTCCTGACAACCTTGCAGCGGCAACATAATAGCTACAGCTGCGGGCTGACAATTCCAGGATTTCATCCTGGCCTTCCATGATGTCTGTGCGGAGTTTCATATTCTCCCTGTGACCACTTGTGCTTCCTTTGGAGTTTGAGATCCGGTTTCCTCTCAAATCCCAAAGATCCCATGCATTTTGATGGGCTAATTTATTACCATGGCCACTCCAAGCCAGTAGATGAATAGCAAAATCCAGGGCAGATTGATGGTAATGTGGAGAGAATAAAACGGGATTAATGTTGGTATCAGTCGGTTCATTATTCGTCATGTGTATCAAGATACAGCTTTTGTGCTCTATCCAATCAATCAATGCAAATGATACTATATACGAGTAGTGTCAAGCCACGTACAGTCAACAGCTACAGTGATGAGAAAAATGCCAGAGTGCAGAAGTAAATGGGCACTTGTCCATGACCTCTAAACTCTTTGTCGTTGTAACCCCCATGAACTCCCAAGTCAGTGAATACTTACAAATATATTCATGGCAGGTTCTGGCACTTTGTACCACCACACAAGCATCTCAATTCATCTCAAAATGCCCCAGAACTGCATGTTAACGGCTCACCCACCACTGATTCAGTACTTCTCCCAGGTTCTCCGCACTTGTTCTTCACCCTCTGTCTGACTTCTCAGCACAGTTTCCACGCATATTAAAAGAAGCCTGTAGTTTTCCCAGTTAGTTTGAAAGATCATTATGATTAAAATAACTGAACCTGGATCATGTCAATCCATATGCAGGCAGTAATGAGTGTTCCACTTGCATTTTCTTCACAAACACTGCAAGGCATCAGTCCATATATTTCCTGTAAGCTCCTTTATGCTGAACATTTCCACCTTCGTCTTTTCTGATTCCAAACACATGCCCCTTTGCCCATTTTTTTCCAAAATTGCCTCTAGTTTAATCTTTATCTAAATCACTTCCATTCTACTCCCAATACTCCCCAACACAAGGGTTTCGGCCCGAAACGTTGCCTATTTCCTTCGCTCCATAGATGCTGCCTGACCCGCTGAGTTTCTCCAACACTTTTGTCTACCTACAGCATATGAACATGGATGGATGGATGATCTGTTGATTACAGCACATGGATACAGAAGAGTCCCAACCTAAAACTTCACCTACCCATGTTCTCCAGGGAAGCTGCCTTATCTGCTGACTTACTCCAGCACTTTGTGTCTCATTTTGTCAACCAGCATCTGCAGTTGCTCGTTTCTACAGAATTACTGCGCTTGCATCTAAATTAGTTCTTCTAAGAGTAAGAGGATTCAGGGAAAGTTTGTTGTCCATTAATTATTCTCTGCTTGGTGTACAATTTACCCATTCTCTTATTTTCCCACCAGTGCCATGTAGAAATAGGGATTCATAATTTCATAAGTTATAGGAGCAGAATTAGGCCATTCGTCCCATCAAGTCTACTGCCATTCAATCAAGGCTGATCTATCTTTCCCTCTCAGCCCCATTCTCCTGCCTTCTCCCCATAACCCCTAACACCTTTACTAATCAAGAAGATTATGGGGAGAAAGCAGGAACCGGATACTGATTTTGGATGATCAGCCACATTCATATTGAATGGCGGTGCTGGCTCGAAGGGCCGAATGGCCTTCTCCTGCACCTCTTCTGTTTCTAAGATTCATCCTCCGTGCTGTGACCCACTGGACGTTTAAACGCATAAAAACTAAACCCACAGATGCATTTCTTGCTCCATCTCAAACTCCACAATCTTTCCGTATATTGCGAGACCCATATTGATCAATTTCAGATTTTTCTTAAAAACCGCTTAAACCACTGAGACACCACACGATGGGTCTCAAGCCCTTCAGTTTAACAGCTTTTTCAACTAAAATCCTGATTTACGACATGGCAAATTGGTGTGGAGCCATCCAGTTTGAACCACCACACACCAGATTCACTCAACTGATCTTTGCAAGGAGGATAAAAACAGGAATTTGCTGAAGCAACAATTCTTTTACAGAGACTATAAAAGCTGCAGAAGCAAAGATGACAAACGGTATGGTCAGACATTTGGTCTAGACCCAACAAAAATATTCGATAGATCACTACATTCTTGAAGGAACTTCACAACATCAGCTCTTTTTAATTATTCTGCTACAGTGGATCTGCACATATGTTCAGCAAAAGGTCCATTTAACATCAGAAATGTTAAAGTTAAAAAAACGAAGTCACTGCTTAGTTTTTAACATTTTTTAAGCAAACGTTAAGAATTAGGAGTTGCTTCCGTCAGTGTTATCTCAGTGTGCACCAAGACCCTTTGGAAATTAAAGATTTTTCACTATCGGAAAACAGACATCCAGACCAGACCACCCCACACATCGTGAATGACTGCCCACTGAGACTTTTCCCTGGGGGCATCGAAGCCATCCACCCAGTTACTGATGCTGTCCTGGCCTGGATGTCCACACATGATCTACAACTTTAGGCTGTGCACAGCATACGCAAGACGAAGACAACAGGTCTGTTTACAGTTTACATGCCCCCGGCCAACTTGCTGCTACTATAAAAAGGATAAACTAAGTACTTGAACCAATAAGTAGCACTGGCAGTTTGTCAGCATTTAACAAAAAAAAAAAACAATGGATTCTCTTCAGAAAGATGCAGAAAATAGATATTCAAGATTTCATTTCGCCAACCGAGTAATGCCCCTGTCCCACTTAGGAAACCTGAACGGAAACCTCTGGAGACTTTGCGCCCCACCCAAGGTTTCCGTGCGGTTCCCAGAGGTTTTTGTCAGTCTCCCTACCTGCTTCCACTACCTGCAACCTCCGGGAACTGCACGGAAACCTTGGGTGGGACGCGAAGTCTCCAGAGGTTTCCGTTCAGGTTTCCTAAGTGGGACAGGGGCATTAGATTTCACACAGTAAAGCAGTATCAACAAATTCCAAATTATTTCTGTAACGAATGTTGATTTATCATGAGGAGGAAACTCTTAATTAGGAATTATAGGTTTGCAAATACCCGAGGATAACAATAGCAAGTATTGCTAACTCTAACTCTGGAGTAACTCAGAGATGTTGCCTGACCAACTGAGTTACTCCAGCAACTTGTGTCCATCTTCAGGATGGAACAGCAACTGCAATTCCTTCCTATACAAGTATAAGAAGAACAGGTTCCATTACCAAGTGCATGTATTGTTAGCAATGGGAACGCAGCAATAAGAATTGTAAATATATCAAGGGCATTAGTAAAATTGCCAGACTACTAACGAAGGGACTTGGACCAAGTATTCAGAGGGAACGGTTCAAATCCGATCACAGCAACCACGGAATTTAAAATCCAGTCATTTGTTAGGCTTACGTTGGACTTTATTACTCAACATTGTGGCTTATGGTTTGCAGCCCAATCATTAAGGGTCTGGATTGTTTTAAAAACCCATCTGATTTTCACTTTAGAACCAGGCACTTCGGCCCACCAAGTCCACGCCGGCCAGTGATCCCCATACACTAACACTATCCTACAAACGAGGGACAAATTTCCAATTTTTACCAAAGCCAATTAACTTACAAACCTGTACACTGATACAAACTTCATACATTCAGTACCTGTAGTCAGGATCGAACCTGGGTCTCTGATGCTGTAAAACTACCGCTGCACCACTGTGCTGCCCTTGTGTCCGTAGAGACACCCTCCATCATTACTCAAAATTTTTTTTTTTTAAATTCAGGAGTAACTCAGCAAGTCAGGCAGCATCTGTGGAGGACACAGATAGGACAGTTTCCGGGTCCTGAACTGAAATGTCGCCTACCTATGTTCTCTTAGGATGTTGCTGAGTTATTCCAGCACTGTCTTTTGCTCAAGGTTCCAATATCTACAGTTCCTTATGTTTACCATCTTTACCCATTCAGGCCTATGTGCAACTTCAGACCCACAGCAATATTGTGGAATTGTAATTGTCTTCTCAAATGCCTCAGCAAGCAGCAAACTGAAAGGGCATTTATGGACAGGCATTAAATACCGGCCTTGCCCACATTCTAAATAGAATCTGTAATCGCAATGGTCAAAGGCATGCAAAGCCTCTCTTTCACCAAAGTCATTTTTCCTATAGCCAAATGGAAGATGCACTTGTTCCAGGCGACATCTTGCTGTCTGTTACCTACGAACCTCCAAGCCCACAAAAACATTGCCGTGAAGTCTTAATGTACTTTCTTGCTACTAACACATCTCTTTGTGGCTGGCTCTAACATTCAGTTCAACTGCAAATGTAAAATTCTCCTAACATTAGTCAGAGTGATATAGTATGGAAACAGGCCCTTCAGTCCAACTTGCCCACACCAGCCAACATGTCCCAGCTACACTAGTCCCACTTGCCTGCGTTCGGTCCATGCCCCTCCACACTCGTCCTATCCATGTACTTGTCTAACTGACTCTTAAACGTTGCGATAGTCCCAGCCTCAATTACCTCCTCTGGCAGCTTGTTCCATACACCCACCACCCTTTGTGTGAAAAGGTTACCCCTCAGATTCCTATTAACTCTTTTCCCCTTTACCTCATACCCATGTCCTCGATTCACCTACTCTGCAAGAGATTCTGTGCATCTACACGATCTATTCCTCTCATGATTTTATACACCTCTATAACATCAACCCTCCTGCACTCCAGGGAATAGTCCCAGCCTACACAACCTCTCTCTATACTTCAGACTCTCTAGTCCTGGCAACAGCCTCGTAAATCTTCTCTGTAACTTTTCCAGTTTGACATCTTTCCTGTAAACATAGAAACATAGAAATTAGGTGCAGGAGTAGGCCATTCGGCCCTTCGAGCCTGCACCGCCATTCAATATGATCATGGCTGATCATCCAACTCAGTATCCCATACCTGCCTTCTCTCCGTACCCTCTGATCCCCTTAGCCACAAGGGCCACATCTAACTCCCTCTTAAATATAGCCAATGAACTGGCCTCGACTACCCTCTGTGGCAGAGAGTTCCAGAGATTCACCACTCTCTGTGTGAAAAAAGTTCTTCTCATCTCGGTTTTAAAGGATTTCCCCCTTATCCTTAAGCTGTGACCCCTTGTCCTGGACTTCCCCAACATCGGGAGCAATCTTCCTGCATCTAGCCTGTCCAACCCCTTAAGAATTTTATAAGTTTCTATAAGATCCCCTCTCAATCTCCTAAATTCTAGAGAGTATAAACCAAGTCTATCCAGTCTTTCTTCATAAGACAGTCCTGACATCCCAGGAATCAGTCTGGTGAACCTTCTCTGCACTCCCTCTAGGGCAATAATGTCCTTCCTCAGATTTGGAGACCAAAACTGTACGCAATACTCCAGGTGTGGTCTCACCAAGACCCTGTACAACTGCAGTAGAACCTCCCTGCTCCTATACTCAAATCCTTTTGCTATGAAAGCTAACATACCATTCGCTTTCTTCACTGCCTGCTGCACCTGCATGCCTACTTTCAATGACTGGTGTACCATGACACCCAGGTCTCACTGCATCTCCCCTTTTCCTAGTCGGCCACCATTTAGATAATAGTCTGCTTTCCTGTTTTTGCCACCAAAATGGATAACCTCACATTTATCCACATTATACTGCATCTGCCAAACATTTGCCCACTCACCCAGCCTATCCAAGTCACCTTGCAGTCTCCTAGCATCCTCCTCACAGCTAACACTGCCCCCCAGCTTAGTGTCATCCGCAAACTTGGAGATATTGCCTTCAATTCCCTCATCCAGGTCATTAATATATATTGTAAATAGCTGGGGTCCCAGCACTGAGCCTTGCGGTACCCCACTAGTCACTGCCTGCCATTGTGAAAAGGACCCGTTTACTCCTACTCTTTGCTTCCTGTTTGCCAGCCAGTTCTCTATCCACATCAATACTGAACCCCCAATGCCGTGTGTTTTAAGTTTGTATACTAATCTCTTATGTGGGACCTTGTCGAAAGCCTTCTGGAAGTCCAGATACACCACATCCACTGGTTCTCCCCTATCCACGCTACTAGTTACATCCTCGAAAAATTCTATAAGATTCGTCAGACATGATTTACCTTTTGTAAATCCATGCTGACTTTGTCCAATTGTAACATGATGCCCAGAACCGAACACAAATACTTTCATTGTTCCCAACAAATAAACAAACCCAAATCATATCCCAGTTGCTACTTTACTGGAAAAGGATTTCAAAACCAGCCTAGACCAGTTTTAACCATGACACACAAAGGACAATGGACATTTATTGTCACGTACACCAATTGGTGTAGTGAAATTTGAGTTGCCATTTGCAGCACACCAATAAAAATAAAACACCACATTAAAGAAGAATTTAACAATAAACATAAAAACATCTCCACGCAATGGTTCCCACTGTGAGGGAAAGCAGCAAAGTCCAGTCCTCTTCCTCTTGTTCATCCGTGGTCAGGGCCTATTTGAGGCCTCCGCAGTCGCCACAACGGCGGCCCGATGTTTCAGGCCCTCTCGCCGGATGATGGAGCTCTGGCATCGGAAGAACACTCTTCAGCGACTTGGAGTGTCTGGAACGGCTGGTTCCTACCAGAGACCGCAGGTACCAAAGTCCACGCCGATGCTCCAACACTGGCGATCTCAGCGAAAGATCCCAGGCTCCACGGTGTTCAAAGTCAGTGCCACCCTGGAAGCTCTGCAGACCACACAGCTCCACGATGTTGGAGTCGGCGATCTCAGCACTCTGGAGCTTACCACATGGTGGACCTCAGTAAGGTTTCGCCCGCTCCGTGATGGTGCTTCAGCGCTGCGTCGCCGCCGAAGCTGAAGATTCTGGCCGGTCCCGGCAGGAAACGCCACTCCAGTCCAGGTGGTGAAATGCTATGGAGCAGGTAGCATGGGATTACATGGTACCCGTGGCGGGGGGGGAACGCCACTCCAGTCCAGGTGGTGAAATGCTATGGAGCAGGTAGCATGGGATTACATGGTACCCGTGGCGGGGGGGGAACTTCCCCCCCCGACCTGACGTGAAAGTTAAAGGATACATAAGCTTGCCAGCAAGCACCACCAGACAAAAATCTTCGACAGAAATCACTTAGTTATTTGACGTCTCATGTTTAGCAAGAAACACTGGCTTGCTCTCCCCCACGAGGTGGCAGCCTGGCTCCCAGTGCCCCAGGCATAAATCATAAACATTCTAAAATAACCAAAGTTAAAACACAAAACTATTAACACACATCATCTCCTTCAATCTTGCGTCAATTATCAAATCTGGATTTTCTTCACAAGGCAATAAACCGTCTTCACTCCCCCCCCCCCCCTCTCCCCCCTACACTGGACCACAACCCAGAGAAGAAAATGTACAGGCCAGTGCAGCAGATTCTGCAGCTCATAAGTTGTACAAGTGGTCATGCAATCTATGAGAAAAGACAATGTTATTCCAGTATCGCTATTGACCCAACTCTGGCCTGGGGTGATGTCCACACATTTGCTTCACACACAGGATATGAGATAGGCATCAGCAAATAAAACCCTGGCCCAGTTCCCCGCTTAACTACACCTGACAGAAATTCCAATAAAAAGTGGCTAGGTCAACCTTGTTCCATTACTAACGACCTTAATGTGCTAAATCGGCTTTGAGTGGTACATGCCTTGTTGCAACTTGCCCAACTGAGCTAGAAATCCACAGCCAAACAACATCAGGTGGAAATAAATAACAAGGAACTGCAGGTGCTGATTAATACCAAAGGGAGATACAAAATGCCAGAGTAACTCAGCGGTCAGGCAGGCTCTCTGGAGAAAATGGTTGGGTCACCTATCCATTTTCTCCTGAGATGCTGGCGACCTGATAAGTTACTCCAGCACTTTGTGTTAATATCAGGAGAAAATTTGTTTGGCATGGGCAATTGCAGCATTGGATTTAGACACAGAAGATGGCACATTAAGGATTATTTAAATAATTTGTTGCTCGAAAACTACAGGCAAAGTTTTTGGATTTGTGTTCAGAAGCTTTTCTCCATGCAAATCAGTGGTTAATACTGCCACAAGTTATTCAAGAAGCTACATCGTGATGGAGAGGGGTTGGGGGGAGAAGAACAATTTAGATATTGTTAAGTTAAGATGAAGCAAAATGATGATTTTCTCATTTGGTTATCTTCCGACAAGGCAAGCTGACATTACAAACAATCCCAATACTGAACTAAGGACTTGCTTTAACTGGGAAGTGGTATGGGCAACGTGTCACGGCACAAATGTGGATAAGGCAAAGAGCATGCATGGGTTTAAAGGGAAGCTGGACAAATGCATAGGGAATGACATATTGACGTTATTGAGACAAATTGCTGGAGTAACTCAGCGGGACAGGCAATATCTCTGGAGAGAAGGAATGGGTGACGTTGCGGGTCGAGATCCTTCTTCAGACCAGTCTCGACCCGCAACGTCACCCATTCCTTCTCTTCAGAGATGCTGCCTGTCCCACTGAGTTACTCCAGCATTTTGTGTCTACCTTCGATTTAAACCAGCATCTGCAGTTCTTTCCTACATACTTGGTGTTGTTGAGGATGGCTTTCACGCAGACTGCATCGAACAAATAGACCAAACGACAGTCACTTCCAACCAACCCAACTCTGCACAGAATGTGGACTTGGTGGGCTGAAGACCCTGTTCCTGTGCTGTAAGACAAGGGAAGCAGCTGGGAATTACAATGTGCCCCCCCCAGAACTCTAAAACCAGAGTTTCATTATCAAATTAAAGTGTAGCCACAGCCCTTTAATAGATCAAAAGGAGTTTATTTATGATATTTAATATCTTGGTCAGCATAAATCAGCATTTCTCCTTTTCTAGGGAAGAGCGCTGCAACAAGCATGCCTTAAAAATACTGAACCTTTGACACACTCATTAAAGTCCTGGCAACTCCATATGTATTCAATAGATGCAAAGGAATTTACTTGAAACCTGGGTTTGAAGATTCTGCACGTATGCCAACAAAGGCTCACAGTTCTAAAGGCATGGACAGTGTTTAAAGTGCTGAAACGAGTCTTTCTTTGCACGTGAAAGTTTCACAAATGAAATATGAAAAATGAGTTCATCAAAACCATAAACAATATATATCTTGTTTTGATTCTGCCTCTAAGCACTGAAACGAGTGCAAACATCAAGGACTGCATTCAATACAAGTGGAGATGGAGCAGTTGACAGAATATTACTGTTGCAGCCAGATCAACGTTTGCACCACACTCAGCCCCACTGTAGACATGAGGCAGCAATGTTACATAAATACATTCCCTCTCCTCAGGAGTATTAGCCCGGTCAGTGAAGGACTTCAGAGCAGAAACTAGGGGTCCATTTTAAGTCTGCTATACAATACAAAAAACATTGCGTCATTATTCTGATAAAGAAATTATCTTTAGTACCTTGGAAAAATATCTACCCAAAAAACTAAATGAACATCTTGTGGTTATTAAATTGGATAATGTGGAAACTTGCTACGCTTCAATTGCCTACCATGTTTCCCACATTACAACTCCGATAACACTTCAAAATGACATTAGAGCACAGAATTCTGAAAGGCACTACATTAATGCAAGATCTTAAGAAGAAAGAGCTTGTGCTTATCATATTGAACAGGTATTACTAAAAATGAGGGTTTTTCTTGCTTATAATTTTGTAGAGCATTAAAAGCAAGTTCTGATCAAAATTAATGCCCCATGTTGCATTGGATGTAAAAGTGGCAGAGATATGCTCGGTCTGTTTCCAATCAGAGGGTTTTAAGATTGGAGCAAAAATTGCTTTTGACCAGATATTTTACTCAGGCAATTGCAGAACTACTTTTCAAATTATTCCAAAACTAGCACTTCTCACCAGTGAAAACATTCACCGTCAACTTTAAATATTAGCGTTTAGATTACGTAGGAGTATGTGATCCTAATGATGTGATTGAAGTTAACTGTTACTCTCCTGCTGACATATGGCTCCAACCTGCGGCCGCCTGGCAAACTGACCTATTCTCCAGAAGATAGACACAAATTGCTGGAGTAACAGCAGGTCAGGCAGCATCTTTGGAGAAAAGGAATAGGTGTCGTTTCTGGTCAAGACCCTTCTTCGTCTACTTCTTCAGAAGAGTCTCAACCGGAAACATCACAGATTCCTTTTTTCCCCAGAGATGCTGCCTGACCCGCTGAGTTACTCCAGCATTTTGTGTCCATCTTCGGTGTAAAGCAGCAACTGCAGTTCCTTCCTGCACACTTACTCTTTTTCAACCCATTCCCTTCTACCTCAAATACCATGGCTCTGCAAACTAACTTTTTCCCTGAACATACCCAACCCATTAACCCCTCTTCTACTGAAAGGCACCTCAAAATCACTGTCCATTTGGCCCCTTCCAGTGAAAGAGCAAGTATTTCAGTTGAGTTAGTGGCACATGTGCTCGGGTAGATACCCAGGTGGTGCAGCGATAGAGTTGCTACCTTACAGCGCCAAGGACCCGGATTCGATCCAGACTACGGGTGCTTTCTGTCCGGAGATTGTACGCTCTCCCCGTGATCTGCGTGGGTTTTCTCTGGGTGCTCCGGTTTCCTCCCACAGTCTAAAGACATACAGGTTTCTAAGTTGATTGGCTGGGTATAATTGTAAATTGTCACGAGTGTGTGTAGGATAGTGTTAATGTGCGGGGATCGCTGGTCGGACTTCGGTGGGCCGAAGGGCCAGTTTCCGTGCTATATCTCTGAACTTATCTAAACATACAATAGAAAACTGGTATTCACTCAAGGAATCTAGCATCAATGCAAAAGACATTTCCATCTCGGAAATATTCCATATATTCCATAAACAGGACACACACACACACACACACAACCTATTCACATCCCATCATTGCTACAAGTGTTGGACTTTATTTAAATGTCATTAAAAATGAAACATGCATCCATTTAGCATCCTCTGGGTATTGATTAGCCACAGCCACACCTGGTCTATCCTGCGCGTGTCCCTCGATTCATCCAAATCACGCTTTCATGTCACAACCTCTGCCAAGGACAATGTGTTTTTACAATAAGTATTTTACTTGTAAAAGCCATGGGAGTCAGGGGCCCCGGTCTGAAACAGATGACATCACTTGCCAGTATAAGTGATGTAAAACTTTCATCATCTACATCCTGCATCAGATATTAACAGAATAAACCAGGATGTTACTGGAGCTAATCAATACGCAGAAGAAACAGTTGGAAATGTTTGCAGCAGCTGGAGTTTATTCCACAGATCAATGCCATCAGGAATGCCACAGCAACAGTTTTTTTTTTTTAATGAGAATCGATTCCACTTTCCAGAGCCTCATCACACAAACCAACTTCCCTCCATTAACACATTACGCTGCTATGGCAAGAGCAGCAGCATAATCAAGGACATGTCGCCACTCCCTCTTCACCCATCGGGCAAAGGGTGTAGAAGTGTGAAAACGCACACCTCCAGATTCAGGGGCAGTTTCTTCCCAGCTGTCACCAGACAACTGAACCAGCCGGCAAGTGTCCAACCAACAACCAGCAGTGCTAAGCTACTATCTACCTCATTGGAGACCTTTGGACTATCTTTGAACGGACTTTTACCTTGCACTGAATGCTATTCCCTTTATCATGTGTCTGTACACTGTGGATGTCTCGATTGTAATCATGTAGCGTCTTTCCGCTGACTGGTTAGCACGCAACAAAGGCTTTTCGCTCTACCTCGGTACATGTGACAATAAACTAAACTCAAGATAAATACAAAACAAATTTCATCACAATGTCATAAACTTTAAATTCACCAGCACAAGATTCTCAAAATAATTACATCTCAAAAATCTGTCATACTGCATTAAAGTAAAACATTAATATTTTATATTTAGGTGGATGGAGAGCAGGACAATAAAGGTTAAAACAAAGTTAAAGCAATATTTAAATTAGGATGAACACTGCCTAAATTACCTGCAAGTTTCTTGAGCTTTCCTAATGATTAGAAGTGCAATTTTAAACTGTTTGCATTTTAATACTTAATATTAACAATTTAGTGTTGTCATGGTTTCCACAATGAATCAATAAGGAAGTAGATTGCTTGTAGAACTGAGAGCTCCAGAATTAGCAATGTTACACAACAGCTCTGAAGATGATGTGGGCCATGTAACTACTATCAGTCAATCCATCCATCTGGTTTGTATTGTTTCATTCTAACACAGCAGCAGTTTTTAAATTCCATTCGCTCTACTCTATAATCAGGACAGCACAGTGATGCAGCGGTTGGGTTGCTGCCTTGCAGCGCCAGAGACCCGGGTTCGATCCTGACTATGTGTGCTGTCTGTACGAAGTTTGTATGTTCTCCCTGTGACCACATGGGCTTTCTCCGGGTGCTCTGGATTTCTCCCACGTTCCAGAAGCGTTCCAGGTTGGTAGGTTAATTGGCTTTTGCAAATTGCCCCTGGTGTGTAGGATGCAAAATTGAGATAACATGGAACTAGCATACGGGCGATCATTGACTGGCGCGGACTTGGTGGGCTGAAAGGCCCATTGCACGCCGTATCGCTAAAACCAAAACTAAAGATGGGGAAACAAATTGTCAACGCATATTAGCCTGGGAAGCCATCCAACATTCACCTATACAAATGCAGACAAGATTTTACATTTTTTAATATATATTCTCAAGAAAGAGAATTATAGCATAATTAAGCAATTTAATCTTTCAGACCACATGACCTAATGTCTCCGCAAGCCCAGGCAGAGGCTTCTGAAAACAAACTATTGAACATGGTGGAAACCTCAAATATAAATAACAATGGAAACACTTAGCAAGTCAGTCAGCACCTGTGCGGAAAGAGAGATCACAGCTTAGTCAAAATGTCCTTCTAGCCAATTTCTTCCCAGATGTGGCCACAATCACACATCGCCAACTTCTCGAACCTCAACATGAGATAGATTCAGCTGGCTTAAATGTTCCGTTTCCTTCTATTTAGTACTGAAATAAATAACTTCATGTATCCCAACTGATGCTCAATCTGCAGGGATCACTTATTTCCCCACCTCTGTCAAACTTGCAGCTCTTCAACCTTTCCTCTCTACAGATCCTAGCATTTTCCAGACTCCTTCATAGCAGAAGAATTTTAACTGCATTCAATCTCAAATTACAATGGGAAAGCCAGATGTCACGTAAGGATGTGCAACTCCATCCCTCACAAGTTCCTCAGATGGAGACGTCACTACAAGCCACTTTCCCTCGCTATGCCCCAGCAAGCCATCTCCTCTCTAGTCAATCCTGGCCAAAGAATAGATTTCTGGATGATAAACATCTTGCATTGTATCCCCATTACCAACACCTCTGGAATACCAACACCTTTCCCCAGCGGTGTTTTTTCCACCGCACATGCATCTTCAATCATCATCAAGTCGGCACAAAGCAACAAGAGAGCCAGAGGTTGCTCTTGATGAATCAGGAATGACATGAAGGGGTAGACAATATAAGGGGAAGAGGAGACATTTAGCAGAAAGAATTCAAAGCAGGTGCTGAAAATAAAGAATAAAAGCAGCTCTCAGAGTTTGAGAGGAAAACATTTGATTGTTATTATACAGACTTGTTTGGGAGCAAATTCTAAGTCATGCCAAGTTACTATATTTTGTACTTGGATGATACACAAGTTGTTCAAAAAAGTGTTGTTAGACACTATACAGCCTTTTTCATCCCCCTCCCACCCCACACTTTAGACTGTACTTTAGAGATATCGCACGAAAACATACCCCGCGGGCCACAGAGTCCACGCCGACCAGCGATCACCCCGTATACTAGTCCTATCCGACACACTGGGGACAAATTTACCGAAGCAATTAACCTACAAAACCTGTACATCTTTGGAGTGTGGGAGGAAACCGGAGCACCTGGAGAAACCCCACGCACGTGGTCACAAGGAAAACGTACAAATTCCATACAGACAGCACCTGAAGTCAGGATCGAACCCAGGTCTCAAGGCAGTAACTCTATTGCCGTGCCACAGTGCATCCTAACATGCTTTTTGAAGAAAATTATTAAACATTAATTATACTCCATATGGGTTTCAATCAGAGCAAAACACTAACTTAATCCTGATCTTTCGCAGATGTAAATATTTGACAGATGAAAGGGATTTTCTATGAACTTCTGAAAATTGGGAACCGATTTGCAATCTAATCAATTAACCAAAAAGACAAGAGGTGGAGATTCAGGTGGTTTAACGGAAAAAACAAATATTAAAGGTTTTGAAATTTTCTTTAAACATTTTTTTTAAATGCCACTGGAATAATTAAAGTTCAAAATGACCTTTCATTAAGGCCAATGATATTTGATGCCATTGAGCATTGTATAATGGAAGTGTCATGCAGCTCAGTAAAGAATTTGGAATTTACTCTTGCCAGATTTTTGGGTAATAAACGCTTGTATTCGCATCTCAATGACTAATGCCTGTGGAATATGAACATGAACCTTTCCAAGACTAGATTTTCCATTTGCGCGTCTCACAGTAGCTTCTTTTATCATCGACAATAACCAAATTGGAGAACAGCACTGGTAATATGTCACATCAACAATGTTAATATTTAAATAGCGGAAATTGAGCAAAAAGATTTTTTTCACATGAGCTCACAATGGAAAAATAAAGTCTGCTTTACCCTGGGAGTTCTGGATTTGGGCCCATTTCATTCCGTCTATTTTCCCCTTTCAGCCGTCTGACAGTGATTAAAAAAAGACTTTCCCTGAAGCAATCGCCAAACAAAAATCGGAATAGTAAACCTCACGTGGACCTGTGAACTCCAGCAACTTTTAATTTTAGAATTGTTGAGAAAAGGCGTCCACCGATGTGTAGAAACGCAGACACAACTTAAGTCCCACAAATCTGGCCATTTTATTTGGTATGTTGTTCGCCAAAAACCAATGCAAGAACTTCGATAGTAATGGTTTGACAAGGTCACATGGAAAAGAGAAGTCTCCAAGGTTTCTTCCAGCATCAGACTAAACAAATACATTCACAGCCAACGTCAATGGGAGAGTGGTGTCTTTTCCAAGTTTCTTCTACGTAAATGCATCCAATTAAGACAAAATATATAGCTCAGAAAGCAGCCATGCAGCCCATTAAAGCTATTCCAGTCATAAAGGGCTTTTGAGACTAATCTCAATTTAGTTTTGTTTATTGTCACGTGTACATTAAAACTTTTTGTTACATTCTAACCAGTCAACGGAAAAACAATACGCGATTACAAACGAGCCTTCCACAGTGTACCGATTAGATACATGATAACGGTCTTAAGGGCCTGTCCCACTTTCACAACTTAATTCACGACCTCTGCCGAGTTTGCCCTCGACTCATACTCGCAGCATGGTCGTCACGAGGTTGTAGGAGGTCGTAGGTAGGTCATAGCGGGCCGTGATGCTTGTCGTAGGTACTCGTGGCATCAAGTAGGTCGGGGCATTTTTCTAGCATGATGAAAAATGTCCACGAGTAAAAAAGGTTGTGAATTAGGTCGTGAAAGTGGGACAGGCCCTTTAGTCCTGGCCTTTGCACCCTATATATAACAATATGAGGTGCATTTGCTGCACCATCACTTATTTGGGCTGCAAAGTCCAAAATCCCTGTTCCAATCCAGGAAAATAAACCCCCCCCCCCCCCCCCCCCCCCCCAAGTCTTCCACTACTTTCCTTTGTGGAGAGAAGCAGGCTCTTCCTACTTTCCCTATGAATCTTATACAATGTGGTGTGGTCACATCTCCCCACGGCCTTCTCTGTTCCAAAGAAAACAACCCCAGTCTCAAACAATCCTCCGTCATAAATGAACTTCTCTATTCCTGCCAGAATCCACAGACTTTAAGAGCACGAACCGGGAAGCCCACACGGATCACTTAGTCGGAGGGTGTTGCACCATCAACTGCAATTCCCGAAACTTGCAACGTACGCCCTTGAGCAGCGCGAGTCCTTTTCAGCGCCGTTTGACCCAAACCTTAGGGTCAATTAAAAAAATTTAAATGCCAGAAAGTCAAATCTGCTTTAATAGATTCTTGTGATCCTTATTTAAAAAACACAAGTTGCCTTTCTGTGCTACACAAAATTAGTTGGGAGCAGTGTTGAATGAAGGTCACCGATCGAAAGCAGTATCTATAGTTTTTTTTCAAGTGATGCACAAATTACTGTCCTCAGTA